>NC_030823.1:73526571-73832045 GCF_001704415.2 Capra hircus | reverse complement strand
CATTAGACACCGAGGATGTGGTAGCAGCTCGCATCCCCTCCCACAACATCTGCCGGTCGATTCGCTGTCGAGGAAGCCGGGGCGGACTTTCTAAGGAAGGGCCGGGCAGCCTATCAGTGGAGCACCTGGGCAATTAGTAGGATTGGGGGAATTGGGTCCCAAACACTCCCCTGGGACCGGCGGGCCTTGGATCTATTAGCAGAACATTAACACCAACTTGTCAAAGGTCGTTAAGCAGTGGCACTAATGGCCCAACACTTCTTACTAGTCCTATTTCTTAATTACATTTAATTAACTAAGAGAGGGAGAGAGAGAGGAAGCTTGCCTGAACACAGGAGCCTATATTGGATTGTTCTGACTCTGTGGGGAGTCGGCGTCAAGGATACAATAGGCACCGTGATTTGGGGGAAGGGGAGGGAAACGGAGACAAAAGCTAGGGACCCGGGGAAGGCAGAGATGAGAGGAGGCTGCCCAGAGGTTTACTGTAAAGTGGGGTGATGGACACCCCCATTCCCATCATGTCTTATAAAGTCTTAGGTCTTTCAGGGAACTCTAAAGCCTTAGATCATTGCCTCAAAACAGGAATCTGCTTACCCACGGTGGTGATTTTAGTCACTCCAGTTTTGTCTGACTTTTGCAACCCCATGGACTGTAGCCCTCCAGGCTCCTCCGGCCATGAGATTTCCCAGACAAGAATACTGGAGTGGGTTGCCATTTCCTTCTTCAGGGGATCTTCCCAACCCAGGGATCAAATCTGGGTCTCCTGCATTACAGGCCGACTCTTTATCAACTGAGGCACCAGGGAAGCCCATAGCCACCGTTCTATCCCCACTGCAGGTTCATCCTTGGGGGAAGAAGTTCATAGGAGCACACACAGCCTCATAAAAAGCCTCCTTCAGAAGGTTCTTTTGGTCTAACCTCAAGATTGTTACCTGTGCTTCTGAGGCTGTCTTCTGGAGATGGAAAAGAGTCCTGATCCCCAGACCTTAGACAAACTCTTTAATAGCTGAAAGAGACTCTATAGTCATATTTATTCTCTCCATCTTTCAAGCTGAGGACACTGAGTCCCTGAGAAGTCCAGGGTCTAGGTCACCCGGCTGGTTAAAGGGGGGCCAGGATGAGAACTCAGGTCTCCTGGCCTGGCCTGAGGCCTGCTGGCAGTGCCGATCGCCACTTAGCTTCCTCCTAATCAGCACCCACGGTCGCCGCCCTCCTGCGTAAAGGATCCTAAGGGCTGAGAGCTGGGAGGGGCCGTCAGGAATGAGCGTTTGTGGTGTGTGAGGTGATGCGGCAGGAACTCCCCGCTTGCTGTCTCAGCCCATATCACATCGACCCCCGTGAGACGAGGTGGTGGGACTTGTCTGAGGCCACCCTGTTGAGAGTGTCAGACCTCAGACAGGATCCTATTATTAGACACAAATCCTCCATTTCCACCAGGATTCACTGGTGGCTCAGACGTATAGCGTTTGCCTGCAATGCAGAAGACCGGAGTTCGATCCAGTACAGACCCCCTGGAGAAGGAAATGGCAACCCACTCCAGCATTCTTGCCTGGAAAATTCCCATGGACGGAGGAGCCTGGCGGGGCGGGGGTCGGGGGGGGCGGCTACAGTCCATGGGGTCACAAAGAGTCGGACACGACTGAGCAATTTCACCTCACTTCCTCCATTTCAGAAGGGAGGAAATAGAGGCTGTTAAGGGGGTCATACATCCAGTATCAGAGCAAACTCTGAACCAGAACGCACATCATCCGATTTCATTATCATTGACTGTTCTCTCCCCACACATTCAACTGCTCCCTTAGAGAGGTCCAGGCTGTCTGTGAGAACTCTGCACTCGTCGCCGCTCACCTCAGATGGTCCTCCTGAGTGGCTCTTGGCCTCCCTCCCCGAGCCCAGCCCTGGTGTGATCCCCGGGGTAGCGACTGGCACGTGGCCTGTGGCTCTCCAAGCGACAGGACTCCGAGCTCTACCGCCAATTCCCCGCCCACCCCCTCGCCCTGACGCTGCCCACTGATCCGGGCTCCGCCTGGCACAGGGACCTTCCCAACTCACAGCTCACCTGATTCAAGATAGCCACAGGGCATGAAACCCAGACTCTTGCTACATCGGCTCGGTGTGACAGTTACTACTGAGCAGCTCTGCTTTGGAGCAAACCGATAGGACCTGGGCAGCAGACCCAGAAGATGAGACTGAAGGAGGGTTATTCAGAAATGAGCTGCAGACGCTGGTTTAGTCAGAGCTGATACTCTCAGAGGCAACATCAGATATGGTTTGGAGAGGTCATTATATTCCCTGTAGGCCACTTATCGACCTCCAGCCCTTTCCTTTGGTCACGTTTTGAATTCAATTTCAAAAAGCATCTCATTTGAGCGAAAGATATGAATCCTGTGGACAGAGGAGCCTGGCAGGCTACACAGTCCATAGGGCTGCAAAGAGTCTGATGGGACTGAAGCAAGCGAGCATTTAGCCCAGAGACGTGTCTCAGCATCGTCTCAGTCCCACCGAAGTCTCACTGGTCACTTCTGTTGGCTCTTTCTGCTTTTCCACTTCATGGGGCTCCGAGAACCCAAGAAAGAATTTTTATCCAGAGACATCCACTGGATCATGGAAAAAGCAAAAGAGTTCCAGAAAAACATCTATTTCTGCTTTATTGACTATGCTAAAGCCTTTGACTGTGTAGATCACAATAAACTGTGGAAAATTCTGAAATGGATGGGAATACCAGACCACCTGACCTGCCTCTTGAGAAACCTATATGCAGGTCAGGAAGCAACAGTTAGAACTGGACATGGAACCACAGACTGGTCCCAAATAGGAAAAGGAGTGCATCAAGGCTGTATCTTGTCACCCTGCTTATTTAACTTATATGCAGAGTACATCATGAGAAACGCTGGGCTGGAAGAAATACAAGCTGGAATTAAGATTCCCGGGAGAAATATCAATAACCTCAGATATGTGGATGACACCACTGTTATGGCAGAAAGTGAAGAGGAGCTAAAAAGCCTCTTGATGAAACTGAAAGAGGAGAGCAAAAAAGTTGGCTTAAAGCTCAACATTCAGAAAACGAAGATCATGGCATCTGGTCCCATCACTTCATGGGAAATAGATGGGGAAACAGTGGAAACAGTGTCAGACTTTATTTTGGGGGGCTCCCAAATCACTGAAGATGGTGATTGCAGCCATGAAATTAAAAGACGCTTACTCCTTGGAAGAAAAGTTATGACCAACCTAGATAGCATATTCAAAAGCAGAGATATTACTTTGCCAACTAAGGTCCGTCTAGTCAAGGCTATGGTTTTTCCTGTGGTCATGTATGGATGTGAGAGTTGGACTGTGAAGAAGGCTGAGCGCCAAAGAATTGATGCTTTTGAACTGTGGTGTTGGAGAAGACTCTTGAGAGTCCCTTGGACTGCATGGAGATCCAACCAGTCCATTCTGAAGGAGATCAGCCTCTGGGATTTCTTTGGAAGGAATGATGCTAAAGCTGAAACTCCAGTATTTTGGCCACCTCATGCGAAGAGCTGACTCATTGGAAAAGACTCTGATGCTGGGACGGATTGGGGGCAGAAGGAGAAGGGGATGACAGAGGATGAGATGGCTGGACGGCATCACTGACTCAATGGACGTGAGTCTGACTGAACTCCGGGAGATGGTGATGGACAGGGAGGCCTGGCATGCTGCGATTCATGGGGTCGCAAAGAGTCGGACATGACTGAGCGACTGAACTGAACTGATCAGCTTGCTCCTCAGCCATACTTAACATCTTCTGAAAATATTAATATTATGTCTATCTGGCTCTATTTCAGGAGTTCCCAACCTCTGAGGTGTAATGCCTGATGATATGAGGTGGAGCTGGTATAATCACAATAGAAATAAAGTGCATGATAAATGCAATGTGCTTGAATCATCCCGAAACCAACCCCTCACCCCCCAACCCCCACCTCCATCTATGGAAAAATAGTCTTCCATGAAATTGGTTTCTGGTGTGAAAAAAGGTGGGGGACCACAGGTCTCTTTGATCCCTCTGACCATCCTTTTATGCACCTGCCTAGGGGACCATCTCACCCATCCTTCTAAATATGTAGATGATTCTGCAGAAGCATCCAGAATGCTGTTCATCAAATGATGACACGGTGTTACATTTGGGGGTGTTTGGTTTGGGAACTTGTTATTTCCTTTTCTGTATGTGTTATTTGAATTTGTATGGTGCTCATCTACCATTTTAAAGAAACAACTCTTTGTCTTATAAACAAAAACAGGAAGGAAAGGCAGAGCATTTACAGCCTCCAATCTGATGCTAAAGATTCCCTTGTTAGATTCCAAGCAACTTAAGGATAGTGACCAAGTTCCATTCATTCTGATGTTTTTCCAGAATGTTGTTCCCAATAAATACATGACCAGCCATTTTTTTTTTTTAGGGTTATAAGTTCCCATCTGGACCTGTTTATGCCTTGATCATGGGGGTTACATAAAGGAAGATAAAAAAAAAAGGTGGCTTCAAGAGGAAGTGGTATAATTTGCCGATGATTAGCCTAAGATTTGTGTCATCTCTTCTAAGAAGGACTTTTCAAGTTAGAGTTGCAGCCCTACTGCCCTTATGCCATTGGGTACCCGTTTACCTCCGCCTCCTTCCCTCTTCCCTTGTCCCCGATTCAGAATTCACAAACACAAACATGAAGGAAAGAGAGAGAGAACGCCGGGCCAGGTGAGGCCGATGACTGACGCCTGGGATCTTTGCAGAGTGTTTTGAGAATGACGCCCGAGCAGGGAGGCAGCTTGCGAGAGCTCGCTGGTCATCCAGCACAGCATCCTTATGTAGCCCAAGTCAGTGTCCTCCGCACCAAGACAGAGTCACGGTCCCTTCTGCTTCTTATTGCCTTGGTCTTACCATGTGCAGGTCAATGCCAAGACCGCCGCCACCGCTGACCAACTGCTGACCCACCGGCAATGAGTGGAAGAGGAGCCAGCTTTTGCTAAGGTCAAAGCTTGGCTTGCTGCGTCTCCATTGCTTCGGTGAATCCCTGTCCCCCGCTTCTCTCGCCCTTCACTACGGCTCTCCTTGCATTTGCTTTCTCTTTGCTCCTACATATTCAGATCGAATAAAACCCCGAGGGAGTAGCGTTTCACCCAGGCGGGTGGGGAACCCACTCGGGGGTTACCCAGCAAAGGAGGGCGGTCCATTTCTCAGGGCTGCCCATCTCTGCAGGCAGAGCTGCAGCTCCTCAGAGCTGGCCAACTTCTACCCTGCATCCCTCTAAGACTCAGGCCAAGATTTTTTTAATCTCCTTTTGGGGCCCTATCATGGGTCTATCTCTCCCAGGACTGAGTCCAGCCTGGAGGCCTGGATTATTTACACCTCTTTGGCTCCCTTGAGCAGCAGACTCTGTGGGCCCAGGGCAGTAAATCTACCTTCTAATCACACGAAGCTGCTCCGTGCAGTCGGCCCGTTCTTGCGGGGCTGTTCATCATGTGCTCAGACAGGGTCTGTGGCCTGCAGAGAAGCTCCGGGAAGTGACTGGCCCCAGTGGCTTCTCCCTGACTCCCTGCATAAGCTTCCCCGGGCCTCTGAGCAGCAGGCCCAGGGGTCTCTCTTGTTCCGCGGAAAAGCTTCTGCACAAAGGTCATGGGTTATCTGCATCTCCCAGGCTCGGGCGAGCAGGGGTGGGTGCAGGGGTGGGTGCCAGCACGTACCTGCCTCTCGGACATGATGTACAGGTAGCGCTGGTCGATGGAGAAGGCCATGTCCCGGAGGATGGGGCTCCCATCTTTGAGCACGGAGACCATCTCATATTGGACCCCACCGTGGGGGGGACCATCGGCTCGAATCTGCGAAAGAAACAAGGGCATCCTCAGCATCTGTCCTCGGCAGTCCCTTGTGAATTCCCTGCCTGAGCCTAGAGCAGGTAGTTTATAGAAGATAATTCTCACGTCTGGTCCCCAAGGGCTACCCTGAAGCAGGCTGGGTGACAGGGAAGACAGAGGTGCTTCCTAGTTCAAACAGCCCAGTTTCCACCAAGAAGAATCCTTTTCCAAGCAGTCTGAGTGTGCTGGTCTGAACCTTCTAATGGTGGGTGTATTTGTGTGTGCAAATATGTCTTTGGGTGTGATCTGGATATCCTTGTATGGTTATTCTTGTGTGCGTATGCACATGTTCTCCACACTGTGTGACGGGGGTGTGTGAGTGTGTGCTTGTACACGCTTGCGATTTGAGGCAGGAGAATCAACATCTACACACGACGGTTCTGCCTTGAGCAGGTAGGGGAGGATGGTGGGACCAGCACAGAAACCATCCAAAAACTGGTCATCGAGAGAGTCAAGATTTTAGGATCTCAGAAAGAGCTTTCTGCTCCCGCCACCCCACCACAACAATATCCCCTGAATGATGTGTGCAAATCCCCCAGGTGACTTTGGGGAGCCAGGAATCCCCGAGGACAGAAATTGGGAGTCAGTCTCAGAGTCCATCCCAGGATAAAAAATCAGGAAGAACCTAGAGGTCATCGAGTCTGGTGCTTCTCAGGCTCGACGTACATGAGAATAATCCGGGAGTTTTTAAAACACGTGGCTGGATCCATTCATCAGGAACTCTGTGCTGGGGGACCTGGCATCTTCTTTGGGTTTCAAAGCTCCCCGGGGGACGCTAATGAGCAGTCGGGGTTTAAAAGCACCAATGTCTCCCACGGTTATCAAACCAGCATGCCTGGAGAACTGCCTGGAGGGAGTGGAGAAATTCAGCCCTGGGACTATCCCAGAGTTTCTGATTCAGTGGGAATGAGGCCTGAGAAATTTCGTTTCTAATAAATTCCCAGCCGATGTGGATACTACCGGGCTAGGGGTTGGAGAAACATTCCTGTAGTCTAAGCAATATATGAAGCGTCCTGGTAGCTCAGGCGGTAATGACTCTGCCTGCAATGCCGAAGACTGGGGCTCGATCCCTGGGTTGGGAAGATCCCCTGGGGAAGAAAATGGCAACCCACTCCAGTATTCTTGCCTGGAAAATCCCAAGGTCGGAGGAGCCTTGGAGGGCTATAGTCCATGGGGTCACATGACTGAGCGAGTAACACTCAAGTTCTACATAGAATTTGGAAAGCCAGCGGAGAAAGGCCCCTGAGGACCATCAGTTCAGACAGAGACAAGATGATGGGGAGCCCATGGTTTGAACACACTCCTCTTGCCAGGCTTCCTGTTTCCAACACAGAAGCTGACTGCTGGCCAATACTGCCACCCCGGGCCATTTCTTTGTTCTCTGTCCATCTAAACCCCCTAGTTCAAGCCCACTTCCCCCATAAAGCCTTCTCCAATATCTCTACCACACTAATTGCTCCTCACCCTGAGGGCTTCTTTTTCCCCCCACCAGACATTTTGTCCTGAGATTATAATCAATTGACTTGTTCATTGTATATGTATTAGCTAATGCGTATTGACTACCTACGTAAATTGTTCTCCGATTGCCTCACATGTGCATAAGTCCACCGACATTTTGAGGGCAGGAATGCTTTCTGTTTCTCTGAGGACTAGAACGAAACAGGGAACAGAGCTGGTGATGGATAAAAGGGACTGCTTGAGAAATGCTTATTGAAAGGACATGAACTATGATCCAGCTGATAAAGCATCGTGGGCTCTTTAGTGCTAAATCAAAGTTGAGGTCAAAAGACAGTTTTCTCTGGATGATTTTAAGATGAAGTCCCTCCCTCCTATTCACTTTGATTTCTCTCTTGGACTTCTAACCATCTCCTTCCCTCTGCCCATTTCTCCCACCCCACTGAGAGCAAGGACTTACTCATCACAAGGGCTAAGCGTGGAGCCCGATGCCACAGCAAGCATGCAAGCGTGTAGGTGCATTTGCAGTTTTTACTGGCCAAGTAGGGAAGGTCAGGAGCATTTATTTACCGCAGACTTGGGAAAGTTGGGTTAGCGCTCCTATTCACATGTTCCTAGCCTCCTAAGAGTTTGCGTACTTGAGGGGCCTCAGCCGCGGTATGGTCTGCGATTGTTAACTTGGGCTGGACTGGCGTGGGTAAGAAGGAGACCATGATCCCACTGTGGGGTGGGGTACAGTGGTTCTGGAGTTCCTAGTGGCAGAACCAGCAGATTCCTGCATGAGGCCCTGTGCCTGAATCCCAGGGGTGGGGACAGTGGAGCCGGGCGAGAGTCAAGGTGCCGTGTTCTCCTTGCCTGCTTCATGGGTGACTTTGGTGAGAGCTCTGGCTTTGAAGATGAGAAGGTGACCTCAGTGGAACCAAAGAAACTCGCTCTCAGCCACTCTTACCCCAGAAACTCCCCTGTAGGGTGGACTCTTTTCCCCTAAACTCCTCTTTTGACCTTTTTCTTCCTAACTAGTGGCTTCCTACTGTTCCAAGCTGTTGCCTTGGCAACTGTCATTAAAGCCCCTCCTTCCAGGAAGTGGTGAGGGGGCTATTTAGTTCATTCTTGTTGGGTGGAGGAAGACTCGGGGTTGGCAATGATGCGGTGGGGCCGAGGCTACTGCCCTCCACCCTGGAGAGAATCTCATGATGGACTCAAGCAGAGGGAAGAACAAGGGTCTCAGTCTGGGAAAACGCCCCACAATTCAAATAGCTCCCCTTAGCTTTCAGAACAGCATACTCTCTTAGATGGAGAAATTCAAAATTTCTAAGAGATTCTCCTAGAAACGTAGTAGCTTTTAATCACAAAAGTTCTCCAGTGGGACTTCCCTGGTGGCCCAGTGGTTAGAATCTGCCTTGCAACACAGGGGCCACGGGTTCAATTCCTGGTCAGGGAACAACCATGGAGCAACGAAGCCTGTGCTCCCAAGACCACAAGCCCCAACTGGAGAGAGTCCTTGAGTCGCAACAAAAGATCCCTGTGATACAATGAAGACCCTGCATGCCACAACTAAGACCAAATGGAGTCAAATAAATACATTAATATATTTTAAAAAGACTGTTAAAACAAAAGTTCTCAGGCTACTGCAGGATGTACGGGGAGATGTGATAGTCATGACTTCTGATTGGCTTAACCTCACTATTCCATATCCATAAAATGGGAGAGTTTAAGCTCTGCTTTCTCCTCTGAAAAGGAAATGTCCCAGTGCCGCTTACCACCCTCCCTGTGACAGCTGCTCCTCTCCAAGGATGTTTTAATTCTCCTCCAGGCACTGGCTCAGCCCCAACAGCTGCAGAACCATCACCTTACTTCAGGGCTGGCCAGCTCAGGATACCCCCACCTGGGCAGGCTGGTTAACCCTCTGCCAGATAAATCAGCCTCCTCCCCAAAAGGCTGGGCACACACACTCAGAAGGAGGAACACCACGTCTGGCCCTCCCTCTCCGGGCCCCAGGACTAGATGGTACCCATGGCCATGTTGGAGTGGAATCTTACCAAAGATAACTTATCATCACATACTCTGGAATGTCCCAGTTAGGACTAATCCCAGTCCTTAACATTTTTTTTCTGAATAAGAAGCCTAAACTTTTTTTTTTCCTGTCTACAATCCGAACCTTTCAATAAACCAGTTGAGGCTGGAATCAAACCTACAGAACTCTGAAAACATCAGAGCTGAAACTAAACCAGAACAGAAAATGTTCTTGATACTGAACCTGAACTGAGCTAGCCTATGTCATTCCCTCTAAATCCCTGGAGAGGGGAGCAGTCCTGCCCGAGAAGTCCGTTCTGTCCGCCTCGAGCTGTGCAGCCCTCCGAGATTGCAATGAGAAGACAGAGAAGATGGAGAAAGGGGACAGGGGGCTGGGGTCCCAGGGATGAGGTGCGGGCGGGACCGGCCAGCTGGGCAGCAGAGGCCGTTCCCTTCCCTGATTCCTCTCTCCCTGCGCGCAGGACGCCAAAGCGCGACACCAGGTTCCGGGGTTTCTGCTCTGACCGTGCTCTTGCTCTTGTCTGGGCTTGATTTCTGCCCCCTGTTCACTTTCAGGCCAGTTACCTCACCTCCCCGAGCCTCAGTTTCCCTCTCTGAATAGGCCATCTGCTCCGTGCTTGTCACAGGAGAATCACAGACTTAGGGAAACTGCTGGAGCTATGGGGCTTTGGAGCCTGTCTCACCCAAGCCCTTCCACTCGTGGACGCAGGCGGTCCGGGCTGGCCCTGGGGCTCCCACCAGCTCCATCCAGGGTGGTCCAGAGGAAATCACGGCTGATGAAGTCAACACCCCTGGACGGAGAAGGGACAAGGGTGGCCCTGCTGTAATTCAAACCCAGGGGTCCCCGTCTTTCTCTGCCTTGGAAGTTTTCAGTTTGGATGTTGCCCTCCGTCCTCTCAGACACAGGATGGGGACGGTGAAGGCTGCGGCGGAAACCCAGACAAAAGTGGATTTTAAGATGCAACAACTTGCGTCTGTCCTGCAGTGTCCCGCAAACTGAGTTCTCTTCGGCTTTGAAGCTTGTGCCCCAGGGCCAGGATCCAATGACCACAAGGACACAGGACGCTGAAATAGGCCAGGAATCCAATCCAAGAGAAGGGCGTTAGACTGAGCTGCACAGGCCCCCGCCAGGTAATCCAACCAGGCAGAGGAGGAGCGTGGAGTCGGTGCAGGGCAGGGAGGTGACACAGGCCAGACAGGGAAAGCCGGTCACTTCAACCTGTCTTTCTGGTTGGGCTCCTCCTCTCCTGGGAGGGCGGGACCTCAGCGGACGCGCAGATTTAGCACTTGTCATTTTGCTTGGACACTGCTCAGAAGGTGGGACAAGATGGACAGTGTCCTACAATGGAGGGCGACAGTCTCTACAGAGGCCAGCAAAAGAAAAATTACATGCCTAAACCATTGCACAAGGAGGCTGAGGCTCGGTCTAGTCAGAACTCCTGCTGCTTAGTGGGAGACCGCAGGAGGCCCCGCCCTCCTTCTCAGGAGGGCTTTGAACTCAGGATGACTTCTTTGGTTCATGGTTAAATGTGGACCTGCCTCAAGGTAGGACGGACCTGGTGGATTTTTTCAAAGGGCCCTGTTGGCCTAAAGGATTTAATAATAGCTCCCATTTCTGTTGGAGCTTATTTGGTGGCTCAGCAGTAAAGAATCCACCTGCAATGCAGGAGATGCCGGTTCGATCCCTGGGTCAGGAAATGGCAACCCCCCGCAGTACTCTTGCCTGGAAAATGCCATGGACAGAGGAGCCTGGCGGGCTACTGTGCATGGGGTCGCAAAGAGTTGGGCACGAATTAACGATTAAACACACAACACACACAACCACTTCTGTAGCTTTACAATGTGCTGACTGCTGTCGAAAGTGCTTAACAAAAATGAACTCATTTAATCCTTACGAGCCACCCCGAAGGGCATATTATTACTGTTCCCATTGTACAGACAGGAAATTGGAGGCACAGAGAAGGACATCACTTTCTCAAGACCACACAGCTAAAGAGTGGCAGAACTGGGTTACCCACACAGAGTCCAATTTCTCAGAGTCACTCTGTGACTCTCCTAAGAAATATTAATGGGTGCACACAGCCGTTCACTGCAGCTGAGAACGGAGGAGATGGGTAGATGAGCGTCCAAGCCCTGTCCTTAGCTGCACTTCCTCTTTCAGCCCCCAAGGCCACAGTGGGGCAATCACCTGTCTCCTAGAGGTGGCAGTAAGCTCAGAGCCTCATTTGGGAGGACCGTGCTGGGAGGCTAAAAGTCAGCTGATGAGGGCTGGCTCTGGGGCAGGAGGAGGTGAGCTGAAATCCAGGGGAGATTTACTGTCTGGTCTTCCAGGTGGGAGGGGCCTCTTCGAAAGGAGAATGAAATAGTAATCCTATTAGCAGTCACTTGCCTTTAAATCACAGCTAGGTCTGCACAGAAATTAATGACAGCCTCTTTACTTGAATATCCAATTCAAATCAGCATATCCAATTAACTAGCTTACCTGCAGGCCCCTCCAAACGCTTTTTCTTATGCATCAACTTCTTCTCTAGTTAGTTCTAAATTATGGGGCTTTTGCTTGGGATCTGACACTCTCATATCACTTTATTAGTAGTAGTAAGGGTATTAGCAGTCATAGTATTTTTTGTAATAGCTGCTGAGGAGCCATAGAACCAGGGATCTTCTTGGGCATCTCAGTAGGAAGCAGATTGGTTTGAGAGGCAGCACCCTGCAGAGGGAGGCGCTGGCTTGTGTCTGTAGGGCTGGGATCTAATCCCAGCTTTCTCATTAATTGGCTGTGTGACTTCAGGCAAGTCGCTTCACTTGTTTGTGTAATAGGTTCCGCGGCTGCCAAATAAGGGTGGTAACTTCTGTCCTCAGAGCTCAAGCAGGATGTTGTGAGAATGAACTGACTTATTAGCCATGAATTTCAGGACTGTCCAATATTCATTCAGGACATGGCCTCCTGGAAGCTAGGCTTGTGTTGAGAGCTGGGGACGCTTTGAGAAAGGGTTCCCTTAGGAAGGCCCAGGAACAGGCAAGTGGACAATCCCATCAGACCTCACACACCTGGGCTGCCCCGTGTGATAGAGGTTTGCGGGGGGAAATCCAGGGAGGCTGGCAAGGAGGGGAGGGCTTCATGGAGGAGCTGATACCGAAACTGAGAAGCAGGAGGGGAAGGGAATGCAAAGTCTCTGGAAACTTTATAAAGTGTGACGTAAATATAGAAGTGCGATTATTACATCCAAGCCCAGATTTCTTGGAAACTCGGTTTGTCAGACCTGAGTAAATTTGGAGAGGGTGAGGCTTTTGATATGTAGTCACTGAGGGCTCAACAATTTCCGCAGGTCTTACCACCATGTGTCGTAAAATTCCCCTTGGAGGAGGCCTGTATTCTTTGATTTTATTTCTGCCTCAGGACTCTGGGCTTGTGTAGTGCAGAGTGTGTGTCTACATGCACGAGTGTGTATGTGTGTGTGTGCACACTGGGTCTGTTGAAGAAGGTAGAGAAGCCTGCTGCTGCTTGGACTGAACTTGGCAGTGAGTTAATGAGCGTGTGTGTCTGCAGCCATGCTTTCAGTGCTTCGAGGGCGAGGATTCGTGCTGAAGTTTATTTTTGTAGAGTTTCATGACCCGAATTATTGATAGATTGAAGTCTCTGGTAGATTCAGTCTCTGAGATTCTTCCTCCCTCTCTCCGGCACTCACTACACGTGAATCCACAGACGGCCACGGACACACCGCAGCAGCGACCTCCGGGGTGCTGGAAGGGGCTCAGCGCCCCTCTCTCAGCCCCCGATCTGTGCAAACGGCAGTCACACACAGTCCAGTGGGCTGAGGCTCCCTGGAGGACAGCTGGGAGCCTGTCCCTAAACGCTCGGATAACGGCAGAGGACATAGGAGCCTGGAAAACGTGGCCTGTGGGTTGCATGGAGCCAGGAGAGACGAGGAAGAGGGAAACTAAGGATCCTTCCTGTCCACGAGACGGAAGGAGGTCACTGAGGTGCACTAAACTTTGAGAACTCCAGTGACCCTCACCCTTGTGCGCACACACACACACACACACACACACATGCATGCATCCTCCACACACACACACACACGTATCCTCCATACACATACACGTGGATGCTTCCTGCACTGGTCCCCAGTGAGTTGTCGGTCGATCCTGGGGCTTTGACACTGGAGACTGACATTTCCAGGTTCAGTTATTTCTGTTTCTGTGCATGTTAGGAATCTGCCCTAGACAGTAACCAGGGGGTGGACGGGCTAGCACACAGGCCTCGGGGCTAGAGGCTCCTGGATTTCAGAAGGCCAGCTCAGGGAGGGTTTTCTCCTGGAGAGCAGGGAGAGGGTCCCAGGAGGAACCACTTGCCTCTGGACTTCTGCATCTTTGGACGGGCTGAGAACTCTGGCTTCTGAGGACAGGGGATGTGGTGACTACGTACCGAGCAGAGACTCTGACCTGGGTTGGGGACGTTAGCTGGGGTTCTCTTCTAAGTCATGACTTCTCTGCTCCTTATCAGCCAGGGGTGGCTGGCCAAGGCATCGCCATCCAACGGCCCACAGAGTGGCGAGGAGCAGTCTGTCTTCATGCCTTCCCGGAGGTAAGGACCGACTGCACTTCACAAGGGCACCAGCTCCTGTCTCAGGGCCTGGCCCTGTAGTTCTCACAGGAGACTGACACCGAGGCCCAGAAGCACCAGAATCCAGCATTTTGGGTCTCGTTCTACCAGGGAGGGCTGGCAGGGGCTGGGGAAGGGACAAGAGAAACCAAGGGAGGTGAGTGACGCGAGGCAGTTCCGGAGCTCTGACCTGAGACCAGCCCTGCCTTTCAAGGATGCTCCAGCTCAAGGCTTGGGCAGGTCAGGAGGCTCCGGGAACACGCTGAAGCTGCCAGGGGCAGAGGAAGCACTTGATTGTTCTGGGAAACAATAAGATAAACACAGCGAGGAACGAGGGACGGAAGAAGCATTAAGCAGCCTCAGATGAAATCAAATCACGCAACGGCAAAGCAATAATTCACTGGGAGCGCACAGAGTTGGGGGGCGGGGAGCATGGAGGGGTAGCAAGAGGAATTCATAAAGAATAATGAGCGTCTCGGCTAAATTCAGAATCTCTGTTTACCCAAAGCTCTAGCAATGTTGGAGCCTCAGGATCTCCATTCGAGCCATCACACCCAAGTGACTGGCCTGGGGAGGCCCTGGCCGTGTGGGTATACAATCTAACCGCTTAGGCTTTTTGAACTGGGAATGATTTAGAACCAACCTTTAGGTCCATGTGGGGGCAATGCAGGCTTCTCCAAGCTCTGAAACAGCATGCAGAGAAGACGAAGCATAAGTTCATATGCCCCCCAGGGTTAACTACTACCTTGGAAAATTTCCAGGGGGCGCTGGCAGAGAGGAGTGGGGGTGGAGCAAAGGAAACTAACATGTCCTGGGGCTGGATATACATAGGGCTTTTGAATGGCTTATCGCCCTTATCAATTAGTTCAACATATATATGGAACATCTATTGAGCGTGACAACCAGTGTGCAAAAAAGCTGGAGACACAAACAGTGAAACACTGCAGTGGGCCTTCCCAGCATTAGAAACAAAGTATCGAGCGCAGGATCAGGCTGCTAGGAGGGAGCCTAGCAGACCTCTAAGCAGAGGCTGCCTGACTGCAAAGCCTGCAACTCAGCCTCTTTCACTCAGCCATCCCCCGGGGCCTCGGCTTTCCCTAAGTCAAACAGGAGGACAATGCCTGCCCTGGGACTAAAAATTACATCTAGAAAGTGCTGGGTGTCCCTGGAGATAAGTCCCGGCGAACAAAATAGATCATATAGCTGTCTCCTCCAGGGTGACAAAGAAGGCCACCTGCAGCTGGAAAAGGAGCAAAACAGGGCCGGTGCTGAAGAGGGTTATTACACTCTTTAATTAACTCATTCTTTTCAATGGCCTAAAATTGCCCCACATTTTATAATCTGGAACAGTAATCTCTTGCTTTCATTAACACGGAGGATGGCATTTCAGGCTGGAAAGATCGGAAGCGAGGTCTAGGCTGTGAGCATGGCTTTCTGACACTGGGCTTGTGCCTGAGTGCAGGAGACTCCCTGAGACTTTAAAAGGAAAAGTCATTTTTTAAAAACGCATGTGGCATGTGTCTACCACGGTGCAGAAAATGTGCAGTAACTGAGAGAAACATATCCATGTCGCTGTACTTCTCTTCCCATCGCTAACGGGCTAGGTCTGAGTCTTTATTGCCTCTTATCTGTGTTCCTGCAATAACCTGAGAAGTCTCCCTGCCTCCAGCATATCCCTGCTCTAATCTGTTCCACCAAACACTGCCAGATTAATCTTCTTAAAACACTTATTTGATCCTGCCTTTTCTGTATGCAAAATCCTTAAATTTCAGGTGTTTGTAATTTTCTTTCTCTAGCTTATCTTGGTCTCCTATTTTTTTTTTAAATGATGAACACACACTACTTTTGGAAGATGAAATAAAGGAAATCACTGCATGCATCCATGCGCGCACGCGCGCGCACACACACACACACACACAAATTACCTGTAATTTTCCCAATTGAATGGAGAAGGAAATGGCAACCCACTCCAGTACTCTTGCCTAGAAAATTCCATGGATAGAGGAGCCTGGTGGGCTTACAGTCCACGGTGTCATTCAGAGGTCTAACTCACATGACCTTCTCACCATTTTCCAATTGAGTTCAGTCGCTTAGTTGTATACAACTCTTTTCGATTCCATGGACTGCAGCACGCCAGGTCTCCCTGTCCATCACCAACTCCTGGAATTTACTCAAACTCATGTCCATCGAGTCGGTGATGCCATCCAACCATCTCATCCTCTGTCGTCCACTTCTTCTCCCACCTTCAGGCATTCCCAGCAATTTTTTTTCCCATTAGGTCTCCAGGTTCTTGGTTTTTATACCTCTGCTTAAGAATTTATTTTACTTTCTAGATCTTAATCATCCTTCAAGGCCCAACCCAAACGCCACCTCCTCCGTGAAGTCTACACCTGTCCCTCCTTTGAACCCCACAGTACCTAGCGTGGGGGTTAGGTACCCCGCAAGTACCTAGGCACAGGTACTTGTGAACATGTGCAGTTATCTTTCCTGAGACTGTTGTCAGTCCCTGGGAAGCAGACACTGTGTTCTGTGCAGCTCCGTATGCCTTGGGTACTGTGGACTGCTGTGCACTGAGTAGGACCGCAGGAACACACACTGATGGAGGGACAGATTTCTTGCTGCAGAAACCAGGCAGGAGTGGAACGCAAGTCACAGCCTACGTTGATTTAATCCCCCTTATTGTTAGACTGGGCTTCCCAGGTGGCTCAGTGGCAAAGAATCTGCCTGCCAATGCAGGAGATGCAAGTTCAATCCCTGGGTTGGGAAGATCCCCTGGAGAAGAAAATGGCAACCCACTCCAGTATTTTTGCCCGGGAAATCCCATGGACAGAGGAGCCTCGTGGGCTACAGTCCATGGGGTCAAAAGGAGTTGGACAGGACTCTTTTAGAGTCACTAAACTTTAGTGACTTTAGTTGAGTCACTTGAGACTGAGCGACTGAACAGCAACACATTGTGAGATATCGTGCCAAGGGCCTTACACACATCTCACGTCATCCTCACAAAGGTCTTATATCCCATGTCACAGGTGAGAAACTGAGGCACAGGGGTGTGAGTAACTTCCTCAAGGTCACAGAGCTGGCAGGCAGCAAGCCAGAACTCAACTCTCTTGGGCCTCGGTTTTCCCATCTATAGAAAAGAAGGGGCAGAGAGCGAGGCAATCGTGTCCATGTATCTACCCCACCCCCCCAACCAAATCTTCTGGAACCTGGCACACAAACACACTGCTCACATTAGCACCTGTTAAAATGATCTTTTTTTTGGCTCCCATGGGATTGGTAAGAGCTCTTAGCAGGAGGTGTTGGAGAAGACCCCTGAGAGTCCCTTGGACTGCAAGGAGATCCAACCAGTCCATCCTATAGGAAATCAGTCCTGAATATTCATTGGAAGGACTGAAGCTGAAGCTCCAATTCTTGGGCCACCTGATGCGAAGAGCTGACTCACTGGAAAAGACCCTGATGCTGGGAAAGATTGAAGGCAGGAGGGGAAGGGGATGGCAGAGGATGAGATGGTTGGATGGCATCACCAGCTCAATGGACATGAGTTTGAGCAAGCTCCAGGAGATGGTGAAGGACAGGGAATCCTGGCGTGCTGCAGTCCCTGGGGGCGCAGAGAGTCAGACACGACTGAGAGACGGAACAGCAACAACTATAGACATGCAAGGTGCTGCTCTGAAAAGAAGCACTAAGCTGGAGCTCTGCTGGCTCAGCGACAGATGGAGAGGGCGGGTTAAGTTCACGAAGACGGGGTCAGAGTTGAGGTCCGAGGAACAGGGTCCGAGAAGGGAGGGGCAGTGAGGACAGAAAGCCTCCACCACCTGAAATCCAGGGTGGCCGGTGCAGCTCAGGGCTGCCCTGTGGGCTCTGCTGTGTCTGACTTCCTGGCGGAGCCCAAGGGCAGAGCAGGCAGCTGAGGAAGGGCCTAGCTCTTTTTAAAAGATTCTGTTTGAATAGCTGTCATCGTCACGCCTTTCCCCATCTCCCCTCCCAGGAGAGGGACTTTAATAATGAGCTGCTTCATGACAACAGACCCCTAATTAATTCATTGCTGTTCTTCGGGGGCCAGATCATTCTAATCAAGGTGGGCTGGGGGTGGGGTGGGGTGATGAGCAAGGACCGTGTCGTTTGCTCGATCCGCCATGGACTCTAGCCGCCTACCTAGGCCTCGCTGCTCAGAGACCCTTCCCGGTCACCAGTTTCTCTCAGGCTGGACACCTGCTTCTCCTCAATGCCCGCCCCCTCCTGAGCTGACACCCCACAGCTGCCAGGCGCAGTGCCAGCACGCAGCCCCTGCTGGGGCCTGGGTACCACATTGCCTGCCGCAGGTGCCAGGGGCTCACGGAGGGGGCTGGTGAAGGCGGGGAGCGGGCTCAGCCTTGTGCACTGTAAACCTCGTACCGCCTTTTCTCTGAACAGAACGTCCCGTGGGCTCCAGGGTCAGCCAGGTGCGGCGACTGCCCATCTCTTTCGGCTTCCCATCCTCCCAACTCCTGAGAGGGTCCCACTGCCTAGAAGGCTATGAACCCCTAGACTCTGGGCAGCCACACGCCACGGCACCCAGGGGGTGGCTGTCTCTCTGCAGCCGATGGGATTCTTCCCATGAGGATGTGAGCAGAGGACAGCGGTCAGGAAGGCAAGGGGCTGTCCTAGGGATACTGTGAAACAAAACATAAAACTCCCCCCCAAGGCAGGTCACACTTGAAAAGAAAATGAAGTCGCTCAGGCGTGTCCAACTCTTTGCGACCCCAGCTTCTCCACCCATAGGATTTTCCTGTACTGGAGTGGGTTGCCACTGCCTTCTCCACACACTTGGAGATGACGGGAATTAAACAGGGCCCGGGTCTCGTCTCTGTGAAGAGGGCAGCCTTTTCAGAGGGGTTTGCCGTTTCCTCTCTGACACGTCAGGCTTCCCTCCTGACAGGTGTAGACTGTCCAGTCAGGGCTGACGTCTTAACTGGCTGGGGGTGGAGGCTACACAGGGGACCCTCAGTCAAGGGAGTTAATTTTCACTTTCTTCCTCTGCAAAAATGGTAAAAAAAAAAAAAAAAAAAAATACTGCCAGCATGACAAGGCTATGGTGAGGACAAATTAGATAAGGAATCTGGAAACAACCAGGACTCTGGAAAGGGCTGCACAGAGGTGAAGGCTTTCTGACTGATTTACCCTTGATCCACAGACTTGGGTGGGACCAGACTGAGGAGGAAAACTGGGCCGGGAGGGACTTCTTCAGGGGCCCGAGGCTCCCCGCTCCCCAACTCTCAGCCCTTTCCCAGGGGAACAGCCGGGGAAGGACGCAGGGGTGGGCAGTGAGGGCAGGCGCAGCGGGCGCCCTTTGTGGGGCGGGAGGTTGCTGCCTGCTTTTGAAAGCGACCTCTGAGAGTGGAGGGGTGGTTTTGCCAGGGTCTCCTCAGGACCTGTGCTGGGGATGCTGAGGGCAGAGGCTGCTGGGCCCCCAAAGGACGCTGCATCCCACTGCAGACTCTCTCTGTTCTGTGAGAAAAGTGAGGGGGAGGCCCCCGGCTTTTCCCCACAGAGAGAAGGCCGATCGGGGCAAGCCTCCCCACTTCTAATCTGCTCCTTAAAAGAAAGAGCTAGAAGGAGCTGCAGCTCGGCTTTTGTGTAAAGCACTAAGGCGACCCCCCTCCGTGCCCCTCCCACCCCCCCCCCCCAAATCCTATTTTTTTTCCTCTTAAAAGAGCGCTCCACCTCTCCAGGGACCGGAATCATTAACTGAACAGCACTTTGCCTCTCATGGCTTTTGACAATTTGGCAGTGAGCTGGAAAGTACCAGAGAAACCGCGGGGAAAAAAAAAAGCAGAGCAGGAGAGGGTGGGCCAAGGGGGTGTGTCCCAAAGACCAGCTTGGTGTGAGCCCAGCCCAGGCTGACCCCGTGATGATCGGGATGGGACGGATCTGCCTCTCTCATCCCGCCCAGCTCTGGGCGTCTGCCCTTCTCTCCTCCGTCACCTGGAGGCTGCCTGGGGCTGGCTAGCATACAGTCTAGACAAGGGCTGCCTCCGGGCGAATCAGCAAGGGATGCCCCTCACCCCACCTGACACCTGAACCTCACCACAACTTGCAGAGGAGGGGCCCCTGAGGGCAGAGGTCTGGAGAGAGACCATGGGGCTGGGCAGGGAAGGATGGGCCTTCCCTACAAGGAGAGACGGGCCTTCCTTTGCTGAAAGGCCAAGTCCTGGGCATCTCCAAAGGGGAAAGCAAAGGGGAGAGACAGAAGGGTCATGGATTTCCCAAAGCTGAGAGACACATCTTAGGCTGCATAGCTGCAGAGCTGCTCTGGACCATCCCAGTCCTTAGGGAGTGATGGCTTTGAGGGGACTTCTTAGAGGGGGGCCACGGGTCCCTGCCACCCTGGTGAGCCTCCTCACCTTGTTCAGGCCTCCTCCTCATGCTAGGAAGGTCGCCTTCATCAGTAACCCTGGAATGCAGTGCAGCTGCCACTAATTGAGTGCATACTATGTGCTGCATGAGGCAATAGCTGCCTTATACCAAGTACCTACTTTAATCCCCCAAGCCCACTTTACTGATGAAGACACGGGGCCTCAGAGAGGTCAGGTTAGCTTTAGATCACATAGCCAGTAAGTGATAGAGAGAGACAGGAACCTGGGTCGGTTTGATTAAATAGTCTTTTACTAAGCTGCGTGCCTCCCCAGTGATGTTGGGAAGGATTGAAGACAGAAGGAGAAGGGGACGGCAGATGATGAGATGGTTGGATGGCAACATCGACTCTATAGACATGAATTTGAGCAAACTCCAGGAGACAGTGAAGGACAGCGGAGCCTGGGGTGCAGCAGTTCATGGGGCCTCAAAGAGTCAGACGTAGTGACTTAGCAACAACGCCTCCCCAAAACGCGTTCACCCTTGTCTTATAAAGGAGGTTAGCATCTTACTGTCGATCATTTTAAGGCTCTTATTCTGCTGTCTGAGCCCCATAGAAGTGCCCACAAAAATGATAAATTCCCAGAAGCTGAAGCTATTGAGTTCATTTTATTCAACTTTCAACAGAGTGCCAAGCAGAAAGAGGGTGATTAAAAAATTGCATTCTGTCCTTGAATTAAGTTAGAGCTCCAGAAAGCCACAAACTTGGGCCTCTAAAGCTTAACCAGCAAGTTTCACTTTCCTCAAAGACCTTATCCACTTGCCTTTTTTTGTTGGTTACTCCACGAGAGCAATTCACTGAATGATGACTTCTACAAGGATATCACAGGCTTGACACTTCAGTGGAAAGTAAAGTAAGAAACTGCCACATACAAGAGGCTTCTGATTTTGATGTCAAACTTTTCCCCTGGTTTCTGTATAAGGGCTGACATGGTGAATTACAGAATGCAATGTCTGGAAATTGTCTCTCTTAAAAAATAAAAATCTCTTTCTATTGGAGATTAAAAATTTCTAGTTCATCCCATTTCCCTTTTTGATGTGGCTGCCAGGATACTCAGGGCAAATGAGAGGCTGGGTGCTGGTGTCTATTTTGGCTTTATTCATAGCATATTTATTTTTGCTCCTCTCACGACTTGGGCTTTCTAGTCCAGGTGTTATAAATGTTTGCCAATCTTTTATGTCACCTAATTCTTTATTTGGAAAGACGTGGGCTACTACATATAAATGCATATAAATAAGCATTTTCAAGGACTGAAACACTGTACTGCACAGGCTTGCATTTTGTTGTTTGACGCCTTGGTGTTTTGTCAGGTCTTTGCACAATGCGCTCAGATCCTCTGTGGACAGGAGCTGGCCAGGAGGTGTTTCTGGGCTATTTCCAGGATGGTTTTAGCGTATGTGAGAGGGAAGAAGTGAGGAGATTACCGCTCATAACTTAGAGCCACAGTCCATTTCCATTCTGCTGGGCTAATGAAAATCCATAGCTCAATGATGGGTTTGGCCCCTGATACTGCTCCCTCAGATTAGTTCAGTTCAGTCACTCAGTCTCGTCCAACTCTTTGCGACCCCACGGACTGCAGCACGCCAGGCTTCCCCGTCTATCACCAACTCCTGGAGCTTACTCAAACTCAGGCTCCCTAGCTATTTGTAAAGTGGAAGAATGAATAACTTCACGAATGAATGTCTCTCTGAGCCAGGAGCTTCTTCTCCTGGGAGAGGAGGCAAGGACTGGCAGGAAGCCCTATCTTCAGGCCACAGAAGGGACTCCAGATCACTAGGATCCCAAAGGAGCCACGCTCTTCATCCCAGCCTCGTCCCCCTGCTGGGATGAACCTGCTCATCACCTGCGCTGTGGGTGGCTAAATGGGTCTGTGTGCCGGGTGCTAGAGGAAGGAGAGCGGGGAGAGGAGAAGAAGGAAGGCGGGGGAGGCCTTTCTGTCCCCCCTCCCGCCTTGAAAGGGACCCAAAGGCCAGCCCACGAGGACGACAGCCTCGGGGATGTCTCCTGTCTCCAGCAAGCCCCTCCCACCTCCTGCCCGCCCGTCCCCTTCTCCCTCCCTTCCTTGTGTTTCTCCTGTCACTTCCAGTCTCTCTGCGTGTCTGTTATCCCTCTTTGTCTTTCTCTGTGCTGTCTCTCTGCCTCTCTCCCTGTCTCTCTCCAACACGCACACACACACACACACCTCTCCCAGATCCCCAAGAGAGACACTCTTGGAGCCCTCCTCCTCATCTCACAGCCACCAAAGGGCAGAGGACCCCAGGCTGGAGCACAGGGTGCTCGCGCCTTCCAACCTGCCCTGCCTTCAAACCTGGACTTCCATTCGAATCCCAGTGGCTTTGCCCACATCAGTTGGGCTAATTTTTTCCTGTAATTAAATGGGAGCCTCCCCCCCCCTTCCATCTCTAATCCCAGATAATTAGCTCTCTGATTGCCAGTGCTGGGCAGGAAACCTCGTGTTTGGAGAGGGATTTTGGACAGACGGATTAGGCAAACACTATGGAGGAAGCTGCACTGGGAAAACAGGCTGTTCTCAAAGTTTGTTGTGAAAAGAGATTTGTGGTGGGCAAAGGGCCTGTTCCCTCCAGGTGGTCTGAGCTGCCTCTGACCCCGTCAGGCTCTCCAACAAAGGAGAACTTTACTCAGATTTCAGGATCCCTCTGGTGGGCTCTGTTTCCAGCCCACTAAGCTAAGGGTATTCCGGGGGTGAGGGGTACTCCTTCCTGCTCATGGAGAGACAGGGGGAGAGGCCCACAGGTGTCCAACCCCACATGCTGTCTGGGTGGCTGTTGTTGAGTTGCTCGGTCCTGTTCAACTCTTTGCAACCCCATGGACTGCAGCACGCCAGGCTTCACTGTCCTTCACCATCTCCCAGAGTTTGCTCAAACTCGTGTCCATTCAGTCAGTGATTCCATCCAACCATCTCATCCTCTGTCGTCCCCTTCTCCTCCTGCCCTCAACCTTTCCCAGCATCAGGGTCTTTTCTAACGAGTCGGCTCTTCATATTAGGTGGCCAAAGCATTGGAGCTTTAGCTTCAGCATCAGTCCTTCCAATGAATATTCAGGGTTGATTTCCTTTAGGATGGACAGGTTGGATCTCCTTGCAGTCCAAAGGACTCTCAAGAGTCTTCTCCAACACCACAGTTCGAAAGCATCAATTCTCTGGCACTCAGCCTTCTTTATGGTCCAACTCACGTTTCTGTACATGACCACTGGAAAAGCCATAGCTTTGACTAGACAGACCTCTGTCGACAAAGGGATGTCTCTGCTTTTTAATACGCTATCTCGGTTTTGGGTGGTGATCAAAGGTTAATCAACTACAGTGGGTGATAACATGGCACCATGACCCCCTTGATCAGGTCCCCGGGGTAGGGAGGTGCCGGGGACATGGAGAAATAAATCCCTCTCCAAGAGGCTTTGGGAGGACACCCCAGAGAGGGAGGGGACAAGGGGTCCTGGGGGTCAGGGTCTCCAGCTGAGGCAGGCACTTATCACTGCCACAGCCACTGTGTAGAGAGGATGGTCGGAGGTGGTCTCCACCTGATGTGAAGAGCTGACTCATTAGAAAAGACCCTGATTCTGGGAAAGGTTGAGGGCAGAAGGAGAAGGGCATGATAGAGGATGAGATGGTAGCGTGGAATCACTGACTGAATGGATACAAGTTTGAGCCAACTCTGGGAGATGGTGAAGGACAGTGAAGCCTGGTGTGTTGCAGTCCATGAGGTGGCAAAGAGTTGGACAGGACCTAGCAACATTTGTTTTCCCCTGTAATCCACATTTTCCTCTGTGATCCTCATGATCATTCCTGCAAGGAGGGTATCCTATTAGAGAAGAGGAAACTGAGTCCCTCAGACAGCAAACGACTCCAAGGTTCAAAGCAAACCACCTTCAGGCAGAGCTGAGAAGCAAGTGCGAGGCTGCAGACAGCTGGTCGTCCCTGCCCTGGGCATAACTCGGGCTCTTCCAGCTCTGCGATCCCTTCGTTGGGAGAGTTTGGGCATTTAGAACACTGGAGTGATGAGAGTTTTAGGGCACCAGACATCCAAGGAGATTCAGGACTCGGACAGCCAAGGGCTGGGAGGATTCTGAAAGCCCAGGGCTACCTGGTCGCCCTAAAGGAAATCAGCCCTGAATATTCATTGGAAAGACTGCAGCTGAAGCTGCAATCCTTTGGCTACCTGATGCGAAGAACTGACTCATTAGAAAAGACCCTGATCCTGGGAAAGATTGAAGGCAGGAGGAGAAGGGGACGACAGAAGATGAGATGGTTGGATGGCATCACCAACTCGAGGGAGATGAGTTTGAGCAAGCTCTGGGAGACAGTGATGGACAGGGAGGCCTGGTGTGCTGCAGTCCATGGGGTCGCAAAGAGTCAGACACGACTGAGCGACTGAATTGACTGGCTGACCTGGATGCCCATCCAGATGTCTTCCTGACGTGGATTGGGGGGACACTCTCTGGTCCCTGGAGTGACCACAGGATGGCTTGAACTCTGAGGCACCTCCTCCTTTGGAGCTACGGGGAGCCGTGAGGTTGGCTCACTCTGGTTCTGAGAGGAAGGGGCAGGAACCCATGCTGGGGGCTGGTGCGGAGGGGATCTGTGCCTTTAGAGCTGGGAGAGGGTGTGCAGGCCAGTGGGTTGGCACCTGGGGGATTTGCCCAGCCTGCTGGTTAAGGCGCCGGGCTCTGCGTTCCCACAGCGGTGGCTCCTCCAATGGGCTCAGGGCGTGGGGGAGGAGGGGGGCAGGCCGGGGATGGATTCCAGATGGGCTATCAGGTTTGCCCACAGCCCGGCTCTGAGGCTCCTCTGGTCTCCGCAGCTCCTTGGCTCTGATTCAGCCGCAGGGCAGAAGCCCGCTCTGGAATGCCAGTGAAACCCAACCTGCTGCTCCCACCAGCCTCCCCCTCATCCCCTGGGCACCAGAGACGGCACTCTCCTTCTCTGCCCCTTCCCTCCTTCCTGGTGACAACCCCCCACCCAGTAAAGCAGGAATGGTTAGAGCTGGGAATTTGGCTGCTGGCTGGGCCCCCCAGCTCTGGATCACTGACCTACTTCCTCCAGGGAAAGAAGTAGTCAGATACAGTCCTAGGTTCAAGTTCCAGATATTTGAGCATGAGGTGCCTGCACAGGGAATTGGGGGATAGAGGGCAGAAATGCCTCGCGTCTCTCTGACTCTCAGACCCTCTTGCTCACTGTGACCCAGGCATGGGAGGGAAGAAGGAAGAAGCCAGAAGCAGGCAGAACAAGGCAGTCAGACATCACTGGGCTGCTGCCTGGCTCCCAGACCCACAGTGGCTTCTCACTGAATCCACTCAACAGCCTGGAGGGAAAGGGAGCTCCCTCCATCTCCATGCCACAGACTAACATACTGAGGCTCTGGGAGACCTGGAGCAAAGATTTGACCACAAACACTTCTGAAGAGCCACGTGCCACTGATCCAACCAGTCCACCCTAAAGGAAATCAGTCCTGAATACTCATTGGAAGGACTGATGCTGAAGCTGAAGCTCCAATCCTTTGGCCACCTGATGGGAAGAACTGACTCATTGGAAAAGCCCCTGATGCTGGAAAAGATTAGAGGTGGGAGAAGAAGGGGACGACAGCGGATGAGATGGTTGGATGGCATCACCGACACAATGGACATGAGTTTGAGTAAACTCCTGGAGTTGGTGATGGACAGGGAGGCCTGGCATGCTGCAGTCCAAGGGGTGGCAGAGAGTCGGACACGACTGAGGGACTGAACTGACTGGCTGATGCGCCAGGGATAGTGCTTACGGCTTTGGGGATATAGAAACAAATGCAGAAGCCAGGACTGTTTTCCTTATGTCACACAATTAATAGATTAATTACTCTCCTAGAGGGCCCACTGGGTCTCATAACACAATAGACTTCCACACACCCTCACCCACTCATTACTGTTTAAACATGATCCATTTCATTTCTGTCCCACAGAGAGAGGAAGGCAATATTGTCAAAGTGGAATGAGGGGGTCACGCAGGGACTTCCTGTCTGACTCAGTGTCTCTTTTGGTGTCAAGGTTCTGCTCTCTGGTGAGCTCGTTTTAAAGATTCTGGAACCTTCCAGCATGGCCTCCTCCACCCGGGGCTGGTACTCCTGATTGCTCAGGTCTGCCTTGGGTCGTTTGTTAATGACGGGCAGGCTGGAGGTGACGCTACCTTGTCAGGGTTGATTAGCTGGGCAGAAATTTGCATTTTGCTTCTGAAAGCCAGCTGGGGTTGGCTGGCAGAAAGCAGCAGGCCTCCAGCTTCCGTAGAGAAAGCCCCGGAGGCCAGGCATTTGAATTAACCACAGAAGCCTGTTCTCCCCTCTCCCTCCGCTTCCTCAAGCCCCTTCTTCACCTCTCCCCTCACACCAGAAGGCTGGTTAACCACAGCACGGGTCTCTCTGAACATGCTGGCAGAAGAAAAGGCTCCCCCCAACATTTTCTTCTCTTTTTCTTCCTCAAAGAAGACACAAACCTCCCTCCAGCCTCTCTGGAGAATTGTTGAGGGAACAGGCTGTCTCAAAATGCCATTAATACATCTCTCAAATTAAAAACAGCCCTGGAAGGTTCAACCTCACGAGAGGGGTTCAGGGAGACACGAAAGGTGTTCGTTCACTGCCCGAGTGTGGACTAGTGTCAAAGGCGCCAGTCCAGGCTCGGGTCCCTGCCCTGTCCCGGGACACACAGCCAGCCCGGGGCAAGATGTTTCACCTCCCTGAGCTCTGACCTCACCCTTATTAATGACACAAACACAACTGTTCTCTTTCTGCCCCCTCCTTAATTTCAGGGACGCGACCCCGTTCCGGCAGAGATAACAGTCTCGCTTCTCATCACATGCCATCTTCTGCGCCTCCCTCCCCTGCCCTCGCTCTCAGCCGCCGTGCTATTTTAAGTTGAGGCTTCCAGCCAAAATCCGTACTTTATTAATTACGCGTCAACTACTCTCTGTAATGTGTAATGCGTTTTCCAGATTGTATCAAGTCCACGGTGAAGGGAGGAGTCTGAACGTGGCCTGGGTGCCTGGTGGGGAGGTGCCGGGATTGGGCCGGACCGTGTCTTCTGGACTCGGCTCCCTTCCCTTGCATTCCCCACCCCCCACCCCTGGAGTCTCTGTCAGGGTCAAGTCCCGATCTGGATCACCACTCCCTACGTAAAGCACATGCAGCCCCCCGACGGGAAGGTAGGAACCCCGCCTCAGTAGGAAAGGCCAAAGGGCTTAGGACAGCGCACATCCATTAGCAGGCGGGGCCCGGAGTTGAGCGGCCGTCTAGAGCGTGGTCACTGCTACACCGGGAGAAGGCTGAGACGACGCCGACCCTCTGTTCTCAGAAGAGCACACAGAAATAGCATTTGTGTTGGCTTGGAAAAGGCTGACAAGACCTGGATCTCACACCCTGACCATGAGGTTCCTTTGGCTGTGTGATTCGAGCAGGTCCTTCAGCTCATCTGGACCTCAGTTCACCAATCGGGAAAACCAGCATTAATTCCAAATGACCTCTCCGGTCCTTTCTAGCCTGAGCCTTTTGTGTTTCTTTCTAGACCACAGGAGAAGCAGAATCTCTTTGGAAGAATACAAAGATGAATCCTGTGCGCTTCCTGACCTCCAGGAATTCACAATCAGGCAAGAAGAGCAGACAGCACAGAGGAAATAAAAATAATAGCAAACAGGCCCCTCTCTGCGTGTTTTACCCATGACAATGATTACTTGCCCACAACAGCCCCACTGAGGCAGGTATCACTGTTCACGCATATTGCTGATGCGAAAAGGGGGCTTAAGTGCTTGGCCAAAGACACACTGGCAAACAGACCAAGTCTTGAATCCACCCCAAACTCTGTGATACTGGTCACTGCGCACGCTGCCTTGGACAGAGGAACATGAAATAACTCAAGCAGGCAACTGGCTTTGCTGGGTGCTGTCACCAGTAGCAAGATCTTAACGGACTGAATGGGAAAACCAGGGAGGGCTTCACTGAGGAGGCGGAACCAGGATGGTGGACTGAGAACAGCACTGAGAAAAGAGCAAGCGGCCTGGAGAACCTAGAACAAGGGGTGTGCATGTGGCAGACGTGGGGAAGGCGTGTGGGTGGAGGTGAGGGGTTTCTGGTGGCCAGACGCCGGGACCTTGCTCAGGGGTCTGAGCTACCTCCTAAAAGCTGCGGGGCCTTGTGAAAAGGGTTAGAGACTATGGCCCCTGATGCTGGGAAAGACTGAAGGCGGGAGGAGAAGGGACGACAGAGGATGAGATGGTTGGATGGTATCACCTACTCAACGGACATGAGTTTGAGCAAACTCTGGGAGTTGGTGATGGACAGGGAGGCCTGGAGTGCTGCAGTCCATGAGGTCACAAAGAGTTGGACACGACTGAATGACTGAACTGAACTGAACTGAGGCTGAAGCTCTAATACTCTGACCACCTGATGCCAAGAGCTGACTCATCGGAAATAACCCTGATGCTGGGAAAGACTGAGGGTAAAAGGAGAAGGGGGCAACAGAGGATAAGATGGTTAGATAGCATCACCCGCTCAATGGATATGAATCTGAGCAAGCTCCGGGAGCTGGTGATGGACAGGGCGGCCTGGCATGCTGCAGTCCATGGGGTCGCAGAGTCGGACACGACCAAGCAACTGAACTGAACTGACTGAACTTAAGGGAAGGGACGCAGAGCCAGCAGGGGTTCAGGAGCAGGCGAGCAAAGCCTCAGCTGGGCTGGGGCGGGGAGGCAAAGAGGAGCGCAGGAGGGGCACCTGGGGAAGACAGAGGGCCGGCTGCTCGTGGGAGGCTGGGGACTGGGGACGGCGGGGGCTCCAAACTGCAGACCCCAGGACTGAAGCAGGGAGGCTGATGAGGCCTCCCCAACTCAGCTTACAGCTCACTTCCCTGGGGGAGCCTCTTCTCACCTCCCACCCCCAGGAGCTTTGCATCCCTAGGCACAGGTCCTCACTTGCCTATGGGACCACATACTCCCTTTAACAGGGGCACCCCTGTACCAAACAGCAAGCCTTGTGGTTACTTGCTGCTGTGTCCTTTTCCCTATCTGAACTGAGCTGTGTTCAGCCCTAGGTGGAACATAGCGTGGGGTACGGCGATGCTCAGTAAAGACTAGCTCAGAGAACTGAGCTCTGCCTCTGGGCTGCACACCCTTCTCCCACCCTTGGACGTCAGCATCACGCATTCTCATCACCACTTCCCCCGGGTCTGAGCCTCCTGCCGAGCACAGGGCGGGGGGTGCGTTCCCGTGTCCCCCTGTCCACTCTCCCAGCACTGATGGGTTCTGACACCTCCGTAGCGCTGGCCGGGTGGCCATAATGAACAGCTTAGCATGGAAATTGGCCTCAGCAGGAGGGGCTGGTGTGTGCGCGAGCCGTTACAGAGGACTTGGCTGGGGGACCCCTTCAGCCCACAAGTGGGCTCCCGCTGAGGAGATCTTCCCTTCCGCAGCCAGCCCCTCCCAGCCAATCCACCCCTGCCCGCTGTCCGAGCTTTCCCCAAGCTCCTCTGGGCCACCACTGCCAACCTGGACCTGAGGAGGGTCCCTGGGAGGGGCTGAGAGACCCCCTCATGTTCCCTGAATCCTTCTCCACCTTCTGGAGTCGGGGCCTCGTTCCCCTGCCCACTCCAAATGTAAGGAGTGCGTGGTTCTTCCTCCCTAGTCCCTCCTCCCATGGGTTCACCACCAGTTACCCCTTGCTGGTGTCTTCCCTTGAGAGCCAGTTCCAGACTCTTCTAAGCAATGCTTGCTACCCAAATTCCAGTGGGATTTTGAGAGGAAAGGGAAGCCAAGGGCATCTGATCTTCACTGTTTATCTAATACACGCTCAGTCGCTTAGTCATGCCGGACTCTTGTGAGACGTTTCGGGAGGTAGCCCACCAGGCTCCTCTGTCCATGGGATTTTCCAGGCAAGAATACTGGAGTGGGTTGCCGTTTCCTCCTCCAGGGGATGTTCCCGACCCAGGGATCGAACCCACGTCTTCTGTGTTTCCTGCATTGTGGGCAGATTCTTTACCTGCTGAGCCACCAGGGAAGCACTGATCCTTATGCTGTGGAATAATGTGGCTCTTCTACATACAAGGAAAGGGACCATCCCTGAAAATGCCCAAGAAGGGGGGATTCAGACCCTTCTGGGGCCCCGCGGGAGCCTCCTTTGCCTGGGGCCTGGAGCCAGCCTGCCCTCAGTGTCCATCATCCAGCAGGGGTGTCTGGCGAGGGCGCTCCGAGGACATACTTAGTAGGCACTGCCTGATGCTAGCGGCACTAATGGATTCTGTTATCTCCCGGGACCCTTGTCTGCAGATCGGCAAAGCGGAAGGAGGTGGCAGGTTAAAAATACTCTGTTAGCAGAGCGACTTAGGTGGGGGCTGGCTATGGGAGTTCTAGGCAGGAGAGGTCTCCGCGACAGGAAGTCAGGAGTGGAACCAGATGTGCTGGACTTCAGCCACTCTTTTGCCTCCAACTCGAATTTGCAAAAGAGCTCGGAGATGGAGGGGTTCCCTTTTTGCCTCGTTTACGAGGTCTGGACAGTCCCGTGTTGGTGGGTCTACTGCAGGCACCTGGCCCTCCCTGCGTCGGCTGATGGGTGCCGAGGCTCTGATTCATTTTATAATGCTCGTTCTCTTACCCTGGAGAAGGAACTGTGGCCTGGATGGGAGAGCATAATAACACCCTACCTTTACAGAACGCTTTTATTGCTTCTGAAGTCTTTCCTCATACTATACCTCACTGCAGCCTCACGACGTGCCTGCGGGGTGAGAATTATTATCCCAATTTTATATACGGGAAACAAAGCTCTGCGGGTTTATGAGACTTGCCCAAGGTCACGTATCTAGGAAGTGGCAGAGCATGCACTCGGACGAGGGTTTTCTGGATCCCGCATCCTCTATTCTCTCAACAGTTCTGCTCCATAATCATCCTCGCAGGGACATACCCACCCACCAGGCTCTCCCCATCAGCTTAGGACAAACCCTCATTTAATGTCACTGGACTTAAAAGGCCCAGAGGCCCAGGTGCCTCTACTAGGTTTAAGGCCAGTCCAGCCTTAGGCTGGTCTTGGAGGATTTGTCTCACTCTTGCAGGGACCCAGAGGCAAGTGTGTGTGACTGGGGCCCCCCTCTTCCATCTCAGGACTTCAGAGCCCCAGCTCTGAGAGGAGCCCCAAGCATCCAGGTGGGACTTTGTCCTCGACGTGGACGAGGGCACCTGGGTCTCACTTTTTGACCAAGGATGACAAATCGCCCACAGTTTCCACTGGTAAACTGATTCAGGGCTGCCTATACTCCCTCTCCTGCTCAGAAACATCCTCTGGAGGGCTCACTTCCTGCGACAGGCTGAGGGCTATTTGTGTTGTACAGATAAACTGCGGGTCACCTCCCACGAGAAGGCAGGGCCCACCTCCAGTGGCCCAAGGACACGAAACTCTGAAAAGATGCCCTGTCTCCACCAGGTTACCTTTTCTCACATGTAACATGTGGTGCGGAAGGAAATCAATCCCAAACAGCAACATTTTGGAAGGGAGAGAAAAGAAATCTCAACTGATCGGGAACTTCTGTAGAAAGGCGGGCAGCTGGTCACCCGAGTGCCACCCCAGTCGCCCCTTCTCTCAGTGAGGTCTCCAGCTTGGCTAGCTGCCCTAAGAGCTGACACTAGGCTGATAATGTGGGCAACTGGCCACCAGGCTGTGTCCACTGAGGTGGGAGCAGAAACTCCAAAGACAGAGGAAGACGGGCTCACAGACCCACTGGGACGTCCTGAAGGCGTGATGGGGAGAGACTGCACCACGTCCAATACTGCTCGAAGGCCTGCTACGCAAAGCTCGGTTCTAGGCACAGACAGCTGAGTGCGATCTGGGCTCTGCACCCAGCAGCTCGCACTGGGAGGGAACCATACGCATAACTTTGAAACTTAATGGCAAATTCAGGTGCAATCTTCAGAAACCATTCTGGAAGTTCGAAAGGATGAGAGATTGAGTCCATAGGGTAGGGGGCAAGGAAAGGGAATCAACAAACACGCAAAGTGGGAGAGTAAGGAAATCTGCAAAGACCACAAAACGACTTCGTGCACTGACCTCACACTTCACCAAAGGCAGGAAGGGGCACAGATTTGGAGGAGGGTGAGGGACACACATGGGCAGGAACTTGGGACAAAGGCTCTCTCCCCTGACGGTTACTGAGTGAAGGGATTCATCACTTCTGGCTTCAGTTCCTAACACCTCACCTGGCTCACTCCCTGCGGTCCTCCTCCTCCTCACCCCTCGAAACCACTCAATTGCCGGGCGTGCTGGGATTCTGTGCAGCTCAGCACCTGAGTGAGTCTGCACCTGGGGCTACAGGATGGGGGAGGGAGTTCCCAAAATAGAGAGCAGAGCTCGGGGCTACGATGGAATGTCAGCTCGATGATTTCCCTGAGTCTCTAGGTCGCTGGGGACTGGCATCAGCTAGACAAAGGAAATCCACGCGTCATTTCCAAGCTTCACTGACTTCAGTGACTGCCAAGTTTTAACCCTCTTTGCTCTCTAGCTCTTTGACCAGAGCTCCTGATGGAGGCCGTCCCGACGGTCGAGAATTTCCTAGAGCTCCTTGAAGAAAAGGTTCAGAGGAGAAGGCACCAGGAAAAGAGCTGGTGTCCTCTCTCCTCTCACCCCACCGCCACACCCCCACACACCGCCCATACACACACACACCAAAGTGAGCGGCTAATGCATTCATTAACTAAGTCGTTTTGAACCTACTCCATTGCACCTCGTTGTCTGCAACTGCCATTCCCTGGAGGAGCCGTAATAGGCTCAGTGCACACTATATAATTAAATATCAACACGTGTGTCCCCTGCCCAGCCCTGGGATGCGTTTACTGGAGTTAATGAGAATCGGAATGGCCCTACTGATGAGGAGCCCACGGAGGTAGGAGAGCAAGAGACACAAGTCCCCTTCTGGAGCTGAGGGGCATACACCCCCATCCTCCTGTCTTCTCGCTGTCCAACCACCCGACCCCCTCATCCTGCCCCCAGAAGGGCTTCCCAGGACCTCCGATGGAAACTGCTCGCTAGACCGCAGGCCAGAGCGCCATCAGCTTCCCGCTTCTCCAATGTGAGTGAGCCACAGCAGCCCGCACGTGGTACATAGTGACTAGTTTTCGCTTAATACAAATTGCGGTTATTCAGCAGCCCAAACGCCAATTCCCCGCCGAGACCCCCGTCGCTGACACCCCGTGCACAGACACAGACTCGGCAGATACAAGCACCAGCACCTGTGTGCCCTCCTGGGCCCTGCTCGCCCCCCTCAACCCATCACAGAATGACTCCCTGGCTTCGGGGACCAGTGTAATTAGGACTGATTCAAGTGACAGGGTGAACTTGCCATACGGATGCATTTGTGTGGAACCGCAAGGGCGGGGCTTTCGAGCTGGAAGGCCTGGCTTTATATTTTGTGCTGCTATTCTTGAGCAAGTGACCTAACCCTTTGGGGCCTTGTTTCTTTTTTTCTTTTTTAATGGAAAGTCTGCACAGTGACACCTGCACACTGGGAGGATTAAAGGGCACGATTTATAAGAAACGCCAGTGCTTGTCTCTCTCTCCCTTTCCGTCTGCACACATAGCTGCGTCTGGATGGGGTGTGGCGGCGTCTACCCAGAGAAGAGGAGCGGACCACGGGGATGGAAAGGCGCCGTCCACTCAGGATGCTGATTTCAGAGCAGGCCGCCAGAACCCAACAGGCTCTTTGCTCTTTTCTGCACTAACGTGTCCCCAACCCCTAGAACAGTAACTTATACACAGCAGGTACTCAGGAAACACTGAATAAATAAGTGAATGACACCCTTTCTCTTATTTCCTCCTCATAACAAACCCATGTGGAGGATCGTGTTGTCACGGTTTTGTGAAAGAATAAATAGGCTCAGAGAGGCTGAGTGCCTTGTCCAAGGCAAAACAGCTAATTTGGAACAAAACGAAACAAAACAAAAAACAGGTGCCTGATTCAAGTGCTCTTGCTGGTGCTTTCATCAGGGGAGCTTTTCTAGTTTACGAAAAAGGGAAAATGAATACAGAAGATATAAAGTATATGTGGTTTTAAAGAATAACAAGTGCTGCTCCTGAGAGGCTAGTGCCCACCCCCCACCATAGTTCTTAACCAGGACATGGGGCCACAAGAGGCGGGACATCTGGAAAGCAGAGGGCTAGGCCCCTCTAGGATCGGGGACTCTAGACTCCACCCCCATATTCATTCCGAAAGATACCCAGCCCCTTCAGCGGTTTCCTATTAGTCTGTGCTGATCATCAGCCCACCTTGCACGCTTCAGAGTGAGCTCCCTGGAGAGGGTCCTGATTGTCCTTGCTTGGGCCAAGTTATTAGACGCGGAGCAGCTGGGCTGGGTCGAGGCCGGCCCCTCCCTGCACTGCGCTCCCCTACGTGCTGTAGGGAGAGTCGGAGGAAAGAAGAGGCTGACCTCTGGGAGTCGCGGGCAGATGGGAGTGACAGGTCACACGCTCCAGATTCAGACCTGACATATACTGAAAACCTGATAAACAAGCGCAGATTAATGGGGTGACGGCAAGACAAGGGAGAGTTCAGATTGTTCATATAGGATCAGCAGAAAATGTTGAAGTGCCAGCCTTGTGCACTGATAAAACTCATCAGGCAAAGTTCTCCGTCACCTACAGGAGACTGGGTATTGCACAGCCCCAGCCCCAGGGCAGATCGGTGCTTCACCCAGAAGGGTACTTTGGGTGCACCTGGCCCTGTTCGGAAATAAGCCAGAGCCCCTCTCCTGGAACACTTGCTCTAGAGTGAACCCTGCCTTGCAGGCAAGGGGGCAAGGGGCTTGGGCACCAAGGGGTTGGGGGCACCAAGGAGTCAAGCTTGGACTTGGAGATAGCATTGGGGTTCCCAGGGGCAGAATCTGGGGGATGGGAGGGGAAGGACAGAAAGAGCGTGTTCAACAGGTGGCAACGCGGACTCAGATCAGCAGAGGAGGGACCAAGACCCACAGCGGCGTGGAAACTGGGTGGAAACTGGATTCCAGCCTTGGTTCTGGCACTGGCTTTGAGTAAATCACCTCCCTTTCACACACTCGAGTTTTTTTTTAACCCCTCAAAATGGAAAGTCTAGGCTGGATGAACTTTAAAATCTTCACTATTAAAAAAAAAAGAAAAATTGGAAATTTCAGACTTATTACGCCCTCCCCAAGTATCTGGACTTTCCTGGTCACGGCCAGTCACGGCACCCAGGATGTGCAAGCGCTCCTCCGGGGTGGGGTGCCCCGCGCCTCCCTTATTAGCTATTCACCACCTCTTCTCACTCCCAGCCCTCTTCCTTTCCCCATATGCAGATGGCTTTGTTTTCCAAACCTGATAGATGCTGACAGGTATATTGTCTCAGCATCACCAGACTGCCAGAGGCTGCTTAAGTCAAATGATTTTCTTTCCCCTAATAACTTAGAGGAATTTTTTTTTTCCTCCTAAAAGGCAAAAAAAAAAAAAAAAAAAAGTCTTTTAAAAAAAAAATGCCTTTTTTTTTACCTTAAAGAGACAGAGTGTCATTTATCTTCCTCTTTAGCCCAAAGTCAAATGAAAGGAACGTTAAACAAAGACCAGCCTGCCTTGGAGCAGTCATTTGTGACTGGAGGCTGGGGAGAAGGAGGGTGGGCCTTGGGGACCATCTCCAGAGAGTGGTGATTGACAGCCTGGAGGGGAAGCGGAGCGGGGGCGGGTGGGATCTGAACCTCAGCCAGGAGGAGAGCCACAGCCGCCCACAGAGAGGGGACGGGTGGGGGGTGCCCTGCAGGGCTGGATGCCTGCCAGGTGAGGGTAAGGGGCTGGCTGGTGGGCAACAGCTGTCTGTGGGGGTGCTCCTCGCCGGGCTAGCTGCGCCAAGACCTGAAGATAGAATGATTCTCGCGTGGCCAAAGTTGAACAGGCTTCATGATAGGATTCCATGACCCCAAAGTTACTTTGGCCTTTGGGACAGGCCTAGATATTGACCAAAACTGTCTACAATCTGCATTGCTTTTAATAAACAATCAACCATGATGGGTGATCTACCAACCAAGTTCTTTAAGCCCCTTCTGAGTGTTAAATATCCCACAGTATTAAGCTTAAATAAAATATGGTCCTTGCTTCTCAAGAACCCCAGGATCTAACGAAGAGGATAAGACAGGGAAATAAACAAGGAACAAAGCCAGTGAGCAAATGTCTGACGCCAGTGACAGTCGTGCCAGCAGTTCAGGGGCCAGTCAGGGCTGAGGAGGCAAGCCTTCCTGCAGCAGGTGACGCTCCCCAGGGATGCAGCAATGGGTGGCCCTTTCTCAGGATGGGGCTCAATCTGACTGCCAGACGGAATAAGGGGACACATATTAAAGGTAAGTAGGTAAATTTGCTTCACACTTGACAAGCTTGGAAAGAGGTCAGTTGTCCATATTGAAAAGGAGCGGTGATGGAGGTGGCATTGCCGCCACTCGACCTGAAAGGGCTATTAAGAATTAAGGATGCTGGGAATGGGGTGCTGTCAATCAGACTTACTTGCTGGTAATCATAGTCATAGCTTACTTTTATTGAACGTTTACTATGGCCAGACACTGTTCTGATCTTTAAGAGTGTTATCAGAGTCTGCAGTCTTCACGTGTCGGCTTAGTTTCTTCCGTACAGCAAAGTGAATTGGCTACATGTTTACATACTGCTGTTTCTTAGTCTCCAAGCCGTGTCCAGTTCTTTTGTGACCCCATGAACTGTAGTCTGCCAGGTTCCTCTGCCCATGGGATTTCCTAGGCACGAATACTGGAGTGGGTTGCCATTTCCTTTTCCAGGGGATCTTCCCAACCCAGGGATTGAACAATTTGCATTGCTTTTAATGAACAATCAACCATGACTGGTGATGTACCAACCAAGTTCTTTACGCCCCTTCTGAGTGTTAAATATCCTGCAGTATGAAGCTTAAATAAAATATGGTCCTTGATCCCTGATCCCTGAACTGATTGTTAAACTCCTGGCATGACAATCACTGGTATCAGAATTTATTCACTGGCTTTGTTCCCTGTTTCTTCCCCCCCTGTCTTGTCCTCTTTGTTAGATCCTGGGATTCTTGAGAGCAAGGGCTATATTTTATGATCTCTCAGGTCTCCTGCATTGGCAGGTGGGATCTTTACCCTAGCTAAGTGCTTGCAACTTAGGGCTGCCCCTCTTTCCCATTTCTGATGCCACTGCCAGCTGGATGCCCACGACACTGCCTACATCTGCAGCTGACGCGAGCTCACAAGGGTCTGAGCTCAGCCTAGGCAGGCTGAACAGAGCACATGCTCTGACACTTATCTCACCGCTGGGGAGCAAGGGTACCGAGCTCTTGGGTGGCAACCATCCCAAGGAAGCCGCCTTGTGTTTCTAGAAGATCCCGGAGGGCCGAGGGTGCTGAGCGCATAGTGTCCCCAGGGAGTACTGAGTGTTTGTGCAGAAGGGAAGGCTGAACTCCTGCCTTGCCTGGAGTACCCTCAGGACCTGCACAAAGCAGCTCTCTGTCTTCAGGGGATGTTTCCTCCAGTAGCAGAGGAGATGGGGCTAACTGAGTCACACGGGGCTGTCTGGCTGGAGAAGATGGGTTCCTCCAGCACCTTCTACACAAATGTGGCCAGGGCTTCCCTGGAGGCTCAGCGGTGAAGGGGCCTGGTTCTGATGCCTGGTCTGGGAAGACCCCACATACCTCTACAGAGCTAAGCCCTGAGTCACAGCTATTGAGTGTGCATGCCCCAGAGCCTGCGCTCTGCAACGAGAGAGGACACGGCTTCGGCGATGAGAAGCCCTCCGCTGGGAAGCAGAGTAGCCCCCACTCAGCACAACTAGAGAAGAGCCCACGCGGCAACGAAGATCCAGCATGGCCAACGATAAACACATACAATGATTCTTAAAAAATACATACAATAATGTGGCCAATCAGGCCGTGGACAGAGAGTCCAGGCCTAGGAGGGAGAAGGTTCCCAGCTGGGGGGCCTGGAGCCAGTCCCTGCCCTCTCTGGGCTGGAGCTGCCTGGCACAGCCGAGGGTGGTAGAGGGCTGTGGTTGAAAGGGAAGCCCGGAGCCCTTCTTGCTCGGCTGGACTCCAGGCTGAACCACGACGGGGCTGCATGACATGGGGCAAGGTACTTCCCTCTGGCGAGCTGAATTTCCTCATTCGCAAGATGGGCTGGTGCGGGACTGTGGCTAATACACATGGAGCACTCAGCACGCGAGGGGCTCACTCTGACGGCCACGCTCCCTCCTGCTGCTCTAAGGCTCTCGGATGCGTGAGCCCTTCCAAGGGCTCTAAAAAGTTTGTGGCTCGCTTTCCCTGCACCGTGTGTACCATTTAGATTCCGACTCCGCTAGCATTTACTGAGCACTGACTACACGGGAACACATTATCGTCCTTAATCCTCACAACAAGTCCTGTGAGTCCTGTGTTACAATGCTCATTAAGGAAGGAGAAAAGCTAACCTCGGAGAACTTCAGCTACATCCTCAAGGTCACGCAGCTAGCTCAGGCCGTCGGGATTCACGTGCGGCCCCACCCAGCCTCCGTGCGCCCCCATCCATCTGCAGGGGGACAAAAGGCCCAAGCTACGATCCCCAGCTGTCGCATCTGGCTGAGACCCGAGGCCCGGGCTCTGGTTCCAGGCAGATCCAGTTCTGGGCCTGAGTGTGTTTGGTGAACCCGTCTCCAGGGTGAGTCGGGGATTTGCCAATGAAAATGCTACAGCTGAACCAGCATTTGCCAGCCATAGTGGGGCTGAGATTGAGGGGAACGGAAACTAATCCTCTCATTACAGGCCTGGCCTGCGGAGGGATGGGCAGCACTGGGCCAGGAAGAACTCTCAGCAACATCTGCTCCGCAATCTCCACTTCCACGTCCGCGGCGCCGCCTGGGATGCTGCGTGGGGACGTGCTGGGATGCCAGGCTGTGAGGTGTGTACAGACACACACACGCTGTGTATGGACACACATACAGAAGGTACAGACACACACACGTGTATGGACACACACACTGTGTACAGACACACACACACGCAGGCACAAACCACACCAGGGGCAGAACAGGAGCCCAGGAGGAGATCCTTGGAGAGAGGAACACTGCAGTGAAAGCCGCTCAGGCGTGTCCGACTCTTTGCAGCCCCATAAACGACACAGTCCATGGACTCTCCAGGCCAGAACACTGGAGCAGGTAGCCTTTCCCTTCTCCAGGGGATCTTCCCAACCCAGGGATCGAACCCAGGTCTCTGGCTTCTGCCAAATCCTCTCTGAGGACGGTACTGGGGTCAGAGGCCAGTCTCCACAAATGAGTCCAGGGTCTGCCTGGTGATGGAGGGGCCCACGGACTGGCCTCAGCTCCTGTGAGAGGGGCTTCTGGATGTAGGAAGGAGGGGAGTGGGGGCTCCTGGTAAGACCTCGGGTTGTGTGAGAGGCTGAGGGCGAGGGAGCGAAGGGCTGACTCCCTGGAGAGCCCGCTTTCCTGCTCTGTTCTTTCAGGGCACCTGGAGGAGGCAGGCAGGAACACAGAAGGCAGGGTCATAAGGAGACTCCACGGGTTGGGGGTGGGAGGAGGCGAGAGATGCCCAGGGAGGGCAGAGGCGCTGCCTAACTCTCCTGCTGGTCGTCGGCCAGATGCGGGGCCAGATGGAGGAAATGGGCTGGGGTGGGCGCTGCGTGGCTGGGCAGGGTAGAGGACGCGGCCGAGGGCGGCAGCCCACCTGGCCCACTAAGCCAGCTACTGTGCCAGGACCATGCCCCTGACAGGCAGCCTGCTGGAGGCTCTGGGGGCTCCCTCTGCATTAAGTCTCCACCAGGACTTGAATCCCACAGGACACTCCTGACTCTGCACCAGCCCCGAGTCCTCCCCTCCTGTGTCTCATCCTCTGGGTCACTGCTGCAGAGGGACAACGCTGCCGGGACTGCAGTGGTGGGCCCAGGAGAGACGTGCTCAAGGAATGAGCTGGTGCTTCCCCGTCTCCCTCAACATCCCAGGGACACCAAGGAGGTGGGATTTGGTGCCCTTGATCTGACACCTCCCCAACGCTGGAATTCTCTGGCCTGGCCTGGCCTGGCCTGGCAGACTGATGCTCTCTGGAAGCAGCTGTGGCTGGACCTTTGTGTGCTGGCAACTCTGTGGGTGCCGCTCCCAGATGCTTCAGAAAACAGAAGCCAACAGCACCTCCGCCGGGCCTCCGGCAGTGAGCAGGCTGGCTTATGCTGCAGAAATCTTTGGAAGGAAGCGAACACCTGGAGACCCTGGACCACTTGGAAACTAGACTGAGGGATGACGGGAAAGAAGGCTAAGGCAAGAGCGTGGCGGGGAGGGCAGGATGCGCTAGGCTGAGAACAAATGTGGATGTTCCAGCAGGTCCACTCGTCCCAGAGCAGTGTCCGATGGTGAGCGTGGACTCAACTATGGAATACGGCCAATGGCTGGGGAGTGGGGCCATTCCTTCTCAGGGGAAATGCTCCCTGCCTTCACCACTGGACACCCCCAGGGCTGGTAGGGCTGCCGACCTGGAGTTCTCCGAATGGGAGATACAAAGGCTCCAGCATCCGAGTAGGAAAGGAGAGAGGCCACCTGGCCCAAAGGGTGAGCAAAAGGTAAGGTTATCTCTTAAAGAGCCTGTCAGGGTGGACAAGGCCTAACTTTGCCTGTGTCCCTTAAAGTTCTTGGCAGCCTGGTGAGGACTCCATCCGCCTGCTTGAGCCTGTTCTCTGCTCGGAGCTCTGGGACCAGCTGGCTCCCACCCAGTAGTCACTGCTCTCCTGGGAAATGGGCTGGAAAGCTGGAAGGGTTATCCAGAGTCCCAGCGGGGGATGGGAGCTACAACTGGAAGCTCTGGGGAGCAGAGGTCAGGCTGCAGAAACAATATAAGAAAGGCAGTCTTTCCAAGAGAGAGCCTAAGGAAACTGGCAGCCTGAGACAGAGGGCCCGACGAGATAGTTACCAGGCACCCAGGGACTCATCCCAACTGGCATCAACCTAATTCCAACCTTGTCACTCATGGTCGCTGGATCTTGGGAAAGACTGAGGGCAGGAGGAGAAGGGGACAACAGAGGATGAGATGGTTGGATGGCATCACCGACTTGATGGACATGGGTTTGGGTGGACTCCGGAAGTTGATGATGGACAGGGAGGCCTGGCGCGCTGTGGTTCATGGGGTCGCAAAGAGTCGGACGCGACTGAGCGACTGAACTGAACTGAACCGAGGGACTCATTGGGATGGTTAAAAAGCTGGACATGGGCTTGCCTCCCACTGCGTGGCATCTTGGGGTTTCGTTTGAAGCAAGCTGATGGACGGCTCACTTCCGCGCCTATCTGAAGCTACCGGCCTTATGCATCCTCCTTTATCTCGTCTTTCTCTGGTGCTTTACAGTTCACAGAATGCTTCCAAATCCAGGTTTGATTTCAGACCATAAGACTCTGTTGAATAAGTGGGTAAGGAATTATTGCCATTTCACAGCTGAGAAAATGAAGGTCAAGGGACACTGCCTCTGATATTCGTTCCAACAGCATTTCCAATCAGATGATAAGAGCCAGTTTAGACAGATCTCACAAAACCTTCCAAATGGCTTACAATTAACTCTGGGGACCATCCATTTCCATGGGAGCGAGCAGGATGCGGGGCCATGACCCCTCTTATCCTTGAAGTTACGTGTGTATCCAAGGATACCCTTCCCTGCCCAAGCCGGAGCCTTGATCTACCTAAGCACAGACTTTGAGGCTATACAACAGCATGACTTGGGGTCATGGAGAATAAGATCCAATGACCATGAGTGACAAGGTCAGAATTAGGTTGATACCAGTTGGAAAAGCCTCAAGAAGAATGGGAAAGAGAACTAGAAAAAGTCCTGAACTGCAAAATAGACAAAGGATGTTTTTCAGACCGTAGAAAGTGCCAGGGAAAGTGATTTTGCTCAGGAATGTGACAGAGGGTGCAGGGCGAGGTGAGCCCACGGTGGACCCAAGGCTGAACCTTTCACAGTAATACCTCTGGTTATGCCCCTGACTTGCCCAAAGACCTCAAATGGCTCCCCCTTCATTCCAGAATCCAAACCCCTGAGCATGTCATTCAAGACGGCGCACCGCCCGGCCCGACCTGCTTCTGCGGCAGCTCTTTCTCTCCTTCCCCTTCCTCCTCAAGCACCTCGAACACGGAGCCACTCTCAGCCTCTGGACTGCACACAGCGCCTTTGCACGGACTGTCTGGCTGCCCCCAGGGACTGACCTCTTAGCCTTTTCTCCAGCTCGAAAACCCCTTCCTGCTTCATAAGCTGAGCTCAGCGCCCACTCCCCTTTGCCGCCTTTCCCAGGCCAAGCCTCCATCCCCTCTGCTTTACGTGCTCGGCACTTGGCATGAGTTTCTGTCTTGGTGCTGTCCTATGACATTCCTTCCGACTGTTAACACAAGGCAAAATGTGGCATGCGTCTTTGTGTTCTCCCTACCTAACCCTTCAGAATCCAGTACGGTGCCTACCTTTCAACAGATACTCAGGAGCTGAGGACTGGTTAGGAGTACACATCCTAGAACCACACTGCCTGGTTCGCTCTGGCTCTGGTGAGCCTTAACTCAGCTCATAACCTGAACTTTCTTGTGCCTCAGTTACTCACTAGTCTAATGGAGATAACGATTCCAGATACCTCACAGGACCATTATGGGGATGAAAAGAGATGATACATGCAACACTCTAGGACAGTGGCACTTAGTAAGCACTGTGTAAGCATTTGCTATAATGATTATTATCTTTTGAATGAATGAAGAAACAGCTTGGAATCAGCAAGCTGGTCACATTTCTCCTCAGTGACCTCAGAAGAACTCAGGCTATAATCTAATGTAGGGGGTGGAATAAGGTTCTGATGAAGAGAAACACGGAATTACAGTCAGCAAAAGCCTCGTCAACGGACTGCAGAACTGGACCTGTGGTACTTCAAGTGTGGTCCCCATGTCAGTGGCATCAGCCCCACCTGGAACTTGTTAGAAACAGAAGTCTTAGGCCCCACACAGGACCGGAGCTTCTGAATCAGAGCACCTCGCAGGGGTGACCGGAGCTTCTGAATCAGAGCACCTCTCAGGGGTGGGGGACATGGCCGTGTATGTTTTAACAAGCTTTCAGGGGATTTTGATGCTGATTTGAGTTTCAGAACCACTGGGCTAGACTCTGCCCACTTCTTATAATCCAGGTATAGTGTGTGCCCTGAGATTTCAAACCTGTTGTTTCAAAACAAGTTTGGGGGCTGTGGCTGATTCATGTTGATGTATGGCAAAAAAACCCCATCACAATATTGTAACTATCTTCCAATTAAAATTAAAAAAAAAAAAAAAAAACAAGCTTGCGGCCTTCCCCAGAGGACCAGAACAAGTATCAAGGGGGCAAACACTCCTGCTCATGGGAGACCATGAGGAACACAGCTAGCCCGGTCTCTGCCAGACAGGAGCAGGCCACCGAGGGTCAGCTCCGGCCCGCCTCCCTCCTTTTCCTCCAGAGGCGTGATGTAAGAGCAGAGAAAGAGAAACGGCCCTGTTCCCAGGACGCAGCTTCTGGAGGATCCCTGAGCTCCACAGTGGGCGGGTATGCGAGGGAGGCTACGGCACAGACTTGTGGGAGCCTCGCTTTGAGAACATGTGCAGACAGTGGGCACCCCAGGGGGTGGGGACAGTGGGCACAGAGAGCCTGTCATCCTCTGCGGAGCCCGAAGCTCAGCTAGAGGAACAGGTGGGCAAGAAGCAGGGAGGAGGGCTTGGCCGAGGCCCAGCGTTCCCAACAAAGGTTTGTACAGTGAGTCAGGCTGGCCTCAGCCTCCCCCGGAGGAAGGCTTGCCGAAATGCCAACTGAAGGCATCAGTCTTCAGGGGGTGGGGAGGGTGTGTTGCCTGCCTCTGCCTTCTCTCCAAGGGGTCCTGAGGTGTGAGGGCGAGCAGCACCTGGGCCCTCAGCCCCCTGTCTGGGAACCGGCTTTTGAGGCCATGGAATGAGGCACAGTGTAAACACCATCTCCAAGAGGATGGGAAGAGAAGCGTGCAAGCGACTCAACCCTTTCATACTCAACTGAGGATGATTTAGGGCCATGGTTTGCAAAGTGCAGTCCCTACAAGAGCATCAGCATCATCTGGGGACTTGGCAAAAATCAGCATCTGGGAAAGACACGTTCATGGGCCACATGCCCCGCTCCATGAAATCTGAAACTCCCGGACAGGGCCCAGCAATCTGCAGTCCAGCCAGCTCTCCAGGTGACCCTGAGGCACAATCAAACCTGAGAACCACTGGCTTGGGGCCTGGATTGAATCTTGTTCTTTTCTGGAAGGAGGGAGACATATGCCATCTCTCAGCAAAGAGGCCTCCCTGCTTGCCCAGGGAACCTAACCCCGCCATGCAGTGTCCCCACACAAGGATACAAGCGCTGGACCAGGGCCAGGAGTCTCAGGTGACCAGGCAGGGAAGAGGCCCTGTGGTTGGTAAGGACAAGTAGAGGGGTGGGGAGGCTGCCACAACTCATTTTCTTGGAACACAAAAGCCCAGAGGAGGCCTGGGCCTCCCTGCCATTGAAACTGGGCAATTACAGGATGATGATGGTGATGTTACCAATAATGATAACAATTGCACCAATAACGTGAGGTCAGACAGGCATGTTCCTGTCTTTGGTCAAGGGGTAAGGTTGCCGTGTGGGTGCCTTTGCTTCTGATTTAGAGGAAAACCTGGATTCCAGCCAGCTTCATTTCCACACCTGGGGGTGCAGCGGGGCCCCAGCCCTGTGCCATCTCTCCCTTCTGCTGGATCCTCCCTCCTGCAGGTCAGCTCCTGCTCCGGGCCCTGTGTGGGTAGATGCAGGGCTGGGGATACAAACAAGAGGCAGGCGGTGCCTGTCTTCCACCTCCTAGCAGACCGTCCCCTGGATGTTCATTCACAGACAAGGTGACAGCTCTGGAGGCCGGGGCACAGCCCTGAGGGTGGCAGGGGGACAGGGTCACCCTGGATGCTGTCTGCACTGGGAAGATGAGGGGCCTGGGCTCTGTGGGCCTCCATCTCTCTCTCTCTGTCAAGCAAACCACAGAGAAGCTGGAGGAAGAAGCCAGGCCTGTTGGTCGGGGTAGCAGGCCTCAGCAGACCCGTAAATACTCTGAGCTAATGTCTCCCCTTAGAGACTGTCTCCTCCCTCCCCAGCCCAGAGAAGCAAGACAGCAGAGATTCAGACTCTCAAGGAGAGAAAAGGTCATCTGGTAGCAATCTCCCTCCATCATCGTCCCCGACGCCCGCCCAGCCTGTCTTTCTTACACTTTAGATTTCTCAGGGTGAAATATTTCCCTAAATGCTACAGCGTTTCTAGGAGGATCAAAGGGAACCACCGAATGCCCAGGCCCTCCGTCACCTCCCTGCCGCCCCACACCCCCGCTCCAGCTTCAAACACAGGAGGAAATCGGCGCGCGGACCCCTGTCATCGCCGGCGGTGACTTGTGGACATGTGCTTGGGTTATTTCTCCTCCACTACAAGGGGTCTGGGCAGCTCACAGGGGGCTTGTTTTTTTTTTTTTTTTTCAGAACTATGTGTATGTTAAAGTCATTAAGGCTTGGAAAGCGGGGGTGGTGGGTAGGGGAGTAAAGGCCATTATATGGGAAGAGAAGAAAAATGGCCTGTCTTCAGACTGTCAGTGGAGGAAACGCCTCTGCTTCAGGGAAGGGGGAGAGGGGCTAGGTCCAGAAGGTCTGAGTGGCCACCTCCTGGCCCGGAAGGCTACAAGCAGGATGCGCAGGATAAGGGGTCATCGCTCAGCCCACTCCTTGGCATGTGGTGGGCATGGCTACCTGGGGGCTGATGGTCACTGCGTGCACGTTCCTGAGACAGAGCTGGGAGGCAAGGCAGAACCGGAAGAGCCGACACCGACCCAGCCCTGTGCTCTCTGCATCTGCTTTCACGGGGCAGCCATGTGCACGCCAGGGGGCACGAGCGATATCCCCATTTCACAGAGGAGGACCCCCGAGCCACAGTGGCCAAGGGCCTTGCCCAAAGTCAGGCAGCGAGCAAGTGGCGGACAAAGCAACGAAGATAGAGATCATGTGATGCCATGGCCCTATCTTTAGAGACTTGGTTCCAGTTAAGACAAGCTCGTGCTGCGGAGTGCCTGCCCTTCAGGAGGATTTGCTGCCACCGACCTGCATGCTGAAGCAGCCAAGGGGAGCTGGGGGAGAAGACATCTAAGCTGGGGGAAGAGTCCTACTGGCTATGCTCATGGTAGGTCAAGTGTTTGGTGTCTCCTCACTCCCCGGGCTTGAGGGGGGCTGGCAGGGGCTGGTTCTTCTGGACTCCCAAACTCCCAGCCTTCCAAGCCGTCCCAGCACTGACCTCCGGGCTTCCCTGGTGGCTCAGATGGTAAAGAATCTGCCTGCAACGTGAGAGGCTCAGCTGAGATCCCTGGGCTGGGAAGACCCCCTGGAGAAGGGAACAGCCACCCACTCCAGGATTCTTGCCTGGAGAATCCCGTGGACAGAGGAGCCATGGGATCGCAAAGAGCTGGGCACGACTGAACGAGGAACACGAGCTAACTAACCGGGCCTGAGCTCACCACCACCTCTTCTTTCCTTTCAGACCTGATTTTGCTCGCACAGAAGACAGATGCGCAGGGTGGTTCTCTGGAGCCGCATGGCGATGCTGGAAGCTATCAGAGCACTGCGGAAGCTGCGTCCTGGCTGGACCCTGAGGACACCAGCCGCCCGCTTGGCTGAGCCTCTGTGGTCCCCGCTGTGGCCTTCCCAGGCACTTCCGTCACCTCCCTAGGCTGAGGAGCCTGGGGGCAGGGGGGGTGCAGGGGAGACCATTATCTAATCCTTCCCCCAGGTCGCTGGCCCTGAAGGCTGAGCCCCGGTTCCCCAGAGCACATGCTCCAAATCACCGCTCCAGTGACAGCCTTTGTTTGCCTTGGGAGGGAAGTTCTGGAAGGATGAAAGTCCGATCCCGCTGGTTGCTCCACGGGCCTCCTTTGCCAAAACATACTGTGAAACGACCCCTGACCTTCCCCTCATACTTTCCCTGCTCTACCTCCCAGCAGCCCCGATTGCCTCCCTCCCCGCCCCCCCCACCCCCCACCCCCAGCCCCGAGGGAGGCTTAGACAGCTCAGTAATTTAGGGATCGCTAGCAAGAAAGGTGCAGAGGTCAGAAGTCAGTGAGCGGCTGGGAGGGGAATTTCACCCCTGGTTTCTGCCAGACCCCCCTCTTCTCCCAGAATCACCTCCTCCCCCAATCTGTAGGCCAGCCCCCACGGACCTGGCGGGAAGAGAGAGGGTCTGGGCATAGGAGGAGGTGGTGGTGTGCCAGTAGGTACGAGGAGAATGTGTATTTTTAAATCCATGTCCTGAAAAACAACTTTCAAGATGCAAATGTGCCCCTCCAACTTTCTTATTTGGAAACTCAGCTCGGAAAGGAAATGCTGAAATGCTCCATTCCCCGGAGAGTGTACCGATTTAGGAAGTTCTATTACCTCACTCCGGCTCCTCCCTGCTCTCACTGCTGCACAAACAACCGCGAATTCACTAATATCTGTCCTCTGTCCCTCGCCACAGCCTGTTCAATCTAGCTCAGCCCAGTTCCAAAGCGCAGAACTGGCGAGGCAGTGAGTGACTCCAACTCAAACCAAGAGCTGGCTCCTCTGTCTTCCTTGAGAAATCAGAGCCACCAAGAGAACCGCAAGAGAATGTTGGGGCCCTTCCACAGCGATTAAAAGCCCCTTGCTTGGTCCACAGAAGTGGAGTTTTGTTTTTTGGTTTTTTTTGGAATGACATTCATGGAAGGTCAGCTTAAGGAGAGCCTTCCCACGCCATTTCCTTATTTTGCAGAGAAGGAAACCAAGGGGTATCTGTCATCATTCTGCCGCTGGCAGCAAAACGGGGGGCTTTTCAGCTGTCTCTGCAGGTGGGGCAAAGCAAAGGGGCTTGCAGAGCTGCCCCTCAGGTGAGATGACTTGTGCAGGGTCTGTGTTCTGGACTCCTGGGTGGCCACCTACCCTGAGAGGGACAGCCAGCCTCTGTTCAAGGAGGCTCCATCCGCTGCTGGGCGATGAATGAACACAGCTTCTCAGGGTGGTCAGTTCGCTGGCTGCAGGAGCTGGCAGAAGATGCCTTTCTGGGATCCGAAGGAGGAAGATGTCCCTCCTGCCGGGCTTTCTCCTCCTGCGGGATCCAGCCGGGACTGCCAACCTCTGGCCCAGAAAGAGGGCTTTTCCCCTCTTCCTGTTGTGTCCCCGGAGGAACTGGGAGGGTTGAGGGCCGAGAGGAAGGTGGAATTCATCCAATCTGGGGTAGGGAGCGCAAGCTCTTCTGGGGCTTCCTCCCCTTCCGGGAGTGAGGTCCGGAGAATAAAGGTCACAGATGGACTGGCCACATGTGTTCTTGTGTTTCTGGGAGCGGGGGAGAGCGTGTAGGACCGAGGGTCTGACGGCTCAAGACAGGGAAGAAGTCGCTGACGGCTCAGAGACCAGACAGGTTCATCCCGGATCCAGAGGGAGGGCAGTGAGGGGCCCAGGAAGCCACTGCCTTGAATGTCGCTAACATTTCATTTCACCCTCGCTCGACCTCCCTGTCTCCCTTCTTTCCCTCTTAAGCTCCCGCAGCAGGGGATGGGGAGCAGAGGAGACCGGGAAAGAGGGCTGCAGGGCCTCTTTGACTCTGCTGACTGGAAAGAAATGAAGGGGCAGAGATGGAGGGCGAGCAGAGGTCTGCAGCTGCAGCCCCGCTCTGCATGGCGCCCCCAGCCCCACCGCTTCTGAGGGTCCCACACGAGGACGAGGACGGGAACTGGGCCAGGTGCAGGCGAGGGCCCGGGTGGTTCCCAGGGCAGGGGGTGGGGAGGGCTGGGCCCCTCCTGTTCCCGCCCTCAGTGTCTTTCGCCTGGGGAACAGATCATAGGAAGCAGCAGATCGTGTGCTGTAGGCTGAAAATGCGGCTCACTCTGGGGGCTGATGGAAAACAAACTCTGCCTAGGCATCTGACAAAGCTCCCCAGCCCCTGCCCCCAACTTTTAAATTTGGACTGAGAGACGGAGGATTCTCTTTTAGGCTTGAAAGGTGTCCTAGACTTTGGGGTTCTTTCTACTGCATATTCCCAAACGGCACCATCCAGTAGACTAGCCACTTGCCACGTGGAGCTACTTACATCACAGTTACTTAAAATTCGGGAAAATCAGGAGATTCAGTTTCTCAGGAGCGCTAGTGTGTGTCAGTCTCTCAGTAGGCACTTGTGGGTAGGGGCTATGGTACTGGCTGGAAGAGACATAAACATTCCCCTTATCACAGAAAGATCTTTGGGACAGTGGTAATCTAGAAAGGTTCTGACACGAGCCTGACTTTAATTCCTGATTTCTTCAGATGCTCACATGCTGGCCTCCGCCTCAGGAATGAGGAATGACTGGCCTTAAGGATGGGTCTGGGGTGGGGTGAGGTGGGTAGGAGGAAAGGGAGGCCTAAGAATGCCACAACTGCCCTGCTCTTTGCTGCCACTCTGGACCTCTTCCTTAGACCCTACATCTCTCTGCTGGTACTAAGCTATTCAGTTTGCAGGGGGAGGAGCGGCACGGGGTGTCTGCCGTGGAGGAGGAATACAGGTGATAGCTCCAGCCAAACGGGTTTGGCAATAAGGTCCTGCCTCCCATCCCCACCCGCGGCTTCAGAAGCATGTCAAGGGAGGTATATACCAAGGGCAATCCTACACGAGGTGGGTGTAGCGTCATTAGCCCAACTTACTCATCACACCCCTGGCCTCTAATGGGCGGACATAGGCAGGGATGGGGAGGGGGGGCACAGGCTAAGGGTGAGGCAAGTGGTTATGCTTCAGTCAATTCTGAAAGCTGTTGACATGATGGAAACGGGATAAGAGGTGCAGAGTCAGATACTGGGCTCGCCCAGCTTACCCTCCCACCCAAAGCACTCACAGACCTGGCTGCCTCACCCACCCCGGGAGGGCCCTTGGTGGAGAGAAGCTGGGAGGAGCACACGCCGACAGACACGCATGCTCACACACACATGCACACAAACCACACACCGATCACACATGCACGTACACAGAGACACACAGACACACCTCACGCACATATATAAACGCATGTACATGCACAGGGACACGCATACACACTCACACATACATGTGTACCACACACACGTCATGTCATTCCAGGGAGATTCTGGAAAGAATCTTGAGCCAAGCTTCTCAGTAAGTCTCGGTTGCTCCTCCAGACTCCCAGGGGCCCAGCAGATGGTCCCAGCCAAGTAGGCAAACTTCCCAACGCCTCTAAAATCAGGGTCTGGGCCCCTCCAAACCCAAAAGTCCAATTAAGCTTTGTTCTCACAGGTGGGAAGCAAATGAATGCGGAGCATTCCTCCCCTTCTCTGGGTCATCAGCTCTCAGTCGTCACCCCTCCGCCGGCACCCCTGCGCTTTCCCATATGGTCCCCTTGCCTCTCACACTCCGCTCTGAAGATTAGGTTGCAGAGCCCAGAAAGATCTCCTTCCAAGGTGTCCTCTAGACGGCAGAGACTTGACAGAATAGTTCAGAGAACTCTGGGCTCAGAGGCTTGGCCTCCATCGGGGAGCCTCTCTTGGTCTAGGAGTGGGCCCCTGGGGATTAAGCCCAAGGACCCCAGTATCTCCCATGACACTTGTGTTTCCTTCTCCTAGAGCCTGGGAGAGCTGCAGGGAGATCCCTCTGCTTTCCTCTTTCCAGAGGCACCTCCTCCTCCCTGCAGAGATAATTGGCATGACTGGCATAAATAGATCCATATAGCTCTCTATAAATACACCCATCTTTAGCTATATATATATATATTTTTTTTCTTCTTTTTCTAAAGACTTGCCAAGAATTCCCCAGGAGCCCTTTCCATGACACAATAGAAAACCAGCAGAGTCATCAAGTTTGATCGTTCCCACAAATACAGCTTTGGGTTGACCTTTGCAAGACTCCCTTGAACCCTGCTTCCAGTAACTCAGCCCCTCCAGCCCTCACAGTCCGCATACCCCTGGCAACCACAAGACACAATTCAGTTTCCTGAAGCTGCCACTTTCTTCCTCATTGGCCTCTGTCTGAAAACAAACAAACAAACAAAAAAGAATCCACTACTTTTGACCTATCATTTTAAAATAAATCATAGGCTTTGTATGTGAGCTCCAGCTGGCAGCAGGAAGAAATGAGCCGGGCAGCAGGATCCCTCGGCACTCAGGGACACTGTCGTGAAGAACGGAGTGTAGGTGGCTTTCAAATGGCTAGACCTTTGTGTGCAGGATGGTGAACCGCCCGGTGGACAGGCTTAACAACCACCCGGGCAGTAAGCAGAGATGTGGTGGGTCTCCCTCTGATGGCTCCTGGGACAAACAGGAGGAACTCCAGGGCGGAAGCAGAGCCAGAGTGGGAAAAGCCATCCAGGTAATGACTTTCAAGGACGTTATCATGAGGCACAGACTCTAAGAACCGTCTCTCCATCACCCTGCATCAGCACTGCTAGAAACAGGCGGAGCGGGGAGGAGGGAACAGCTGGCACCTCTGTCTTTCCCCTCCACCGCTAAAGGCTTTGGAGACTGGAGGCAGCCCCGGGGACATTCACGTGAGGTATTGAGAGCCTAGCCACATGTTGACACCACATTTCATCCCGAAACAGGTTTCCTTTTCTTGATTTTCCAAGTAGGGGTTGGAGGAGTGGATTCATAGGTGGAAAGTAGAAAATACCCAAGAATAGGAGAATCAACAGAGAAATGCAGAAAATGTAATTTGGCAAAAAAAAAAAAAAAAAAAAAAGTTCCGAACTTAGGACTATAACTCTCACAGCCTTTCTTGTTCGGTATCCTTTCTTTCTAAAGTTGGGTTGTTATCGGTGCACCAGAGAACGCCAGCAGGTGCTGCTGGCAGCTGTTTAACGACAGTGTCAAGAGCGTCTTCCAGGAAGGTAGGCTCGGAGGCAGGAGGCAGTGATGGAGAAAATGGGATGAGGGGGGGATGAGGAGGTGGCCCCACATCTGCGGAGAGGGAGCTGAGCCATGGAGTGCTGCTCTGGGAACTGCAATGCTATTTTGTACAGAAGTCTTCCTGTAGGAAGTAAGGGGCAGGGACAAGAGACATATTTCAGCATTTTGCGGACTTTAGAATTCTGAGCTGGAATTACGAGCAGCTCACTATGTCTCTGGGCAAATACTTTAGCTCCTCTCCTCTGCATCCCCCACTTGCTCCTTTATGGTTACTGACTCCCCTGAGGATCAACTGAAAGGACCTGGAGTCCCTGGGAGAGCGATCCCAGAAGCCTCCAAGGGTGACGAGTCCTGCAATTATCCCGCATCTGGAAAAGGTAATGGCTCCTGTCCTGGCAGGCGCGTGTCACAGACCAGCCAGAGGGAGATGTTTGGGTTAGCCAGCTAATCTCAGCTCTGCAGGGAGCCAGAGACACCAGGCAGGGCTGGCTTTAGAAGGATGGGGGCAGCAGCCTTCACAAGGACTGCATTCCTTGTGAGCGCTTGAGATCTGAAATGCTTTTCTGCTCTGTGCTCAAGCTTAGTTCCCTGCAACCCATCTCATGAAGGCAACTCTGAAAACTTCCCTGGTCAAACACCTAGAGTTGTGGGAAGACAGATGTCCTCAGGGCCCCTGGCCCTTCCTGAACTGCTGATCCCCTTCCTGCTGGGACGGTGACCAAGACCTGGTGGGAATTTCTGGCGTTTCGCTCTCCACCTGCAGGGCATCACCGGGTCATGTATTCCTGGAGTCTAACCTGCACATGTCTGCTTCTCTTTCCAGGGCCTTGCTCATTCTATCACTTTAATGGGGAGGGGTGTTATTAACCTACCATCACACATGTTTCAGTTTCATTCAGTCGCTCAGTCATGTCCGACTCTTTGCAACCCCATGAACCGTAGCACGCGAGGCCTCCCTGTCCATCACCAACTCCCAGAGTCCACCGAAACCTATGTCCATTGAGTCAGTGATGCCATCCAACCATCTTATCCTCCATCGTCCCCTTTTCCTCTTGCCCTCAATCTTTCCCAGCATCAGGATCTTTTCAAATGAGTCAGCTCTTCGCATCAGGTGGCCAAAGTATTGGAGTTTCAGCTTCAACATCAGTCCTTCCAATGAATATTCAGGACTGATCTCCTTTAGAATGAACATGTAAAGATGTTCAATTGAGGGGGAGGAGGGCAAGGCTTGAGGCAGAAGTTAAAGCAAGGAAATGTAATTGCCTGGGTCATGAGACATATGGTCAGACTGCAATGGTGACCTAGCAATAGAAATGTCTCAGAGTGTCTGAGGCACCTAATAAGATGTGGCAGGGTGGGGCGGGGGAAAGAATGAGAGTACTGAGCCTAACATCTGCCAAAAGCTTTCACACATATTATTTCACTCAATCTCCCCCTTAGTCCTTAGAACTAAGAACCAGAATTATCAATGTCTCCACTTTAGATATAAGAGAACAGGACAACTTCCCAAGGTCAATGGCTACAGAGCAATGGCTGGAGCCCAGGCTCCTTGATGTCTGGGCTCCTATTCCCCTGTTCCGTACCCACCCCTGCCCCAGCTGCACTGCCAGAACCTCAGTGAGAGGGCCCACAGCATCCTGTCTTCAGAGGAAGCGAAAAGTAAGCAAACATATCCCACGCCTTCAAATAGACTGTGGGTACCCAAGAGGAGAGGACCCTTGTGGCGTTGTCCTTTAAATTTCCCAAAGGCCCATCACCTATAGGGTTCCAAGAACATGTTTTAAATGGCTGCTTAAGTAGGATATAAGAAAGAATCCAGCGAGGGAGCTGAGGCATCGTGGGGACTGCGAGCTTTGAACCAGGAAAGAACTTCTGTCAAGGCTCCAGGGCTCACGGACTGAATCATCTACTGGGAGCTGTTTACCCCACCTTCCTAACGGAGATAAGGGGATGCACCTCTCAAGCCGCTACCGGAACTGAACGAGACAGGGAGTGAGAAAGAACACTGCGTGCTGTAATGACTAATGCTGGACCTTCCTGACCCTGCGGTTCAGGAGGTCACCCAAGATAAGACAGCAGAGAGGAAAGGCAGCTCCTCTTCTGAGGGTCCTTAGAGCAGAGCTCATGCCTCCTGCTTTGGGTGGGCTGGGTGTAGTGCACCCAGGAGAGGAGGGTAGGCTGTGTCCAGGGGGCAAAAGGCCTAAGTGCTCGGCAGGTGCTCAATGAATGGGTTTTCCTTCTGTTTCCATTCATTCTAGGAGAGGTGCTGTTGTGAGAAGCTGGAGGAGAAGGGCAAAAGGTCAGTGGTGGGGACAGTCAGTAGTCCAAGGCATATTGAAGATGGCTCCTGGCCCCAGCATCTGAAATGCTGTCAGGATACAACTTTAAAAAGGGTCAGCTGTGGCACTGCTCACTCTTCTGTGGCATTCTTCGGACCTCTGCTGGGTTGAGGGCTAAACGGGAAAGGTGGGTGACTCACGTGTTGTGCCAGGGGGTTGGCGGCTTTGGTCTAAGTCACCCAGCTAACCGCAGAGGCAGGGCAGGATGGCGGTCTTGTGGTCGATTTGGGGGCCTAGGCTGACCCATGCACACGGGCCCCCAAAAAGACCCAGAGCAGGTAGGGAAACCCACTAGGACGATACACAGACTACACCTCCCTCTCCGTGAGCCCCTGGGAAGAGCCGACCTGGGGCTGAAGTGGGAGACGGGGATACTGGCTTGCATTTCCTAAGGACTCACTCTTCACCAAGCACCACGCTAAAAGCTGAACATGCCTGACCTCATTTAATTATGGAAAGCACCCTTCAAGGTATATCTCATCATTCTCATTTCACAGATGACGAAATCAGAGCTCAATAAGGCTAATTTTCCCAATACCATCTACCAAGTAGGTGGGCCAAGATTTGCACCAAGATAGTCCGATTCCAAAGTCCACATTCTTCCCACGACACATGCAGGGCCCGTCCAGACAGCCCACCAGGCAGGAGCCACAGATAAAATACCACACCTCCTCCAGCACACACTAAATCAGCACAAGGAGAAGCTGGAGGCTGGCAGAGAGCAGATCTTTATCAAGACACTTCAGGAACGGGAGGAGAAATATTTCCGCCCTTCTCCCAGCCGAAGGGTTGGCTGTGTTTATAAGATGAGACACGTTTTGAAGGGAGGGGAGTGGGGGTGCAATCTCAAGCGAAAAAAACCACCCACACCAAAATAAACCTGAAGGCAAACTGGGGCCTCAAGGATGTGGTTCCATTGCTTATGTGAGTGTCTGGGAGCGTGCGTGTCCATGCGGGGGAGAAGGGCAGCAGGGGGCAGGGAAGGAGAAGCAGTATCTTTGTCATCATACCCAGTGGCATTTATCAGCTCCGCGTTCCTCCCCAAACTTGCGCTTCTTCCGTACTTACATTTTCTATTTTCTTTCGCCTGCTCTGGAGCAGAGAGCTAGCCTGCTTTAATGGACGAACACAGACTGTGGGGCCCGCAGACCTGGTTTTCCTCTCCAAATCCACCACCTGACTGAGTTGTCCAATAAACACACGCGGCATGAATGAATGGGGAAATAATTCCACCTCCCTGTGACTTGGTTTTCTCATCTGGAAAGATACATAGTCCTGGCCCCCATGCTGCGGAGCAGTTGGGAGGATTAAATGAAGCCCAGTGCTTAGTACAGTTGGCTGGCACAGAGCTGACAGCCCATAAATGTACGTTGCTTCGTTCAGTTTCTCAGCTGAGGCACTGCAGCATGTGGGGCCGGGTCATTCTTTGTTGTGGGAGCTGTTCTGTGCATCCTGGGATGTTCAGCAGTATCCCTGGCCTCCACCCAGTAGATGCCAGTAGCCCCTCCTGCTCCAGACATAACAACCAAATGTCTCCACACCTTGCCAAATGTCCACAGAACTGCCTCAGTTGAGGGATACTGGCTTAATGTAGTTAATGATGATATCAGCAACAAGTAATATATTTGGAAGCACATAGTAGGCATTGATAGTAATAGTCACATTTTTTTGAATGAGCAAGTGTATGAATGAGCATGTGAAGTAACCATGGATATAGTTCTGTACCTTCAAACCCTTGGTGGCAGGAGGTATACCGTCTACTAAGCTCTGGACTCCAGAAGATTGGTGGAATCACAGAGCGGGCTGGGCAGAGCATCTTGGTATCTCTGCTGCCAGCTGTTTTTTGGTGCAGACCTGGTACCCAGGGGGCTTCTCTGGTGGCTCAGAGGGTAAAGAATATGCCTGTAATGCAGGAGACCCAGATTTGATCCCTAGATCAGGAAGATCCCTTGGAGAAGGAAATGGTTACCCACTGCAATATTCCTGCCTGGAGAATTCCCTGGACAGGGGAACCTGGTGTGGGCTTATGGTCCATGAGGTCGCAAAGAGTTGGACATGACGGAGCAACTAACATACTGGTGCCTAGTGGGATCTGCAGACGAGAAGTGACAGGTGAGTGAGGCTGTGAGTGAAATGAGGCTGAAGGAATTTTCCCTTCTGGGAAAGGGCAGTCCCAAAGGAATCTGCCTGCAGCAGTTGACGGCTTCAATTCCTGTGTATGAGGTGTGATGGCTTGACTCACGTGCGCTCCTCAAAGAATCCCATCTCTTGCTCTTGGCCAGGCAGAGACATTGCTAGGAACTCCTCAGTGCTCCCTTACATGGAGGAGGACACCCCCTCAAGCCCTTTCTGACTCCCACTGAGAAGATGCCTTACGACAGGGGCAGAGAGATGACTTCTGTTCTCGGAGTTCTTCCCCCCACCGCTCACTTTCCCTGACTCCTTCCTTTTCTTTTAGACATGTGCTGAATGACTGCCATATTTTTGATCCTACAGACGCAAATGCAACCACAATCCCAAAACTGCTGAGTGTACTGAAGGGCAGGGACAAGAAACAGGAAGATGACCAGACGTTTAATGGCCGTGGGCCACACCCACGGAGCCCTGGTCCTGTTCTGGACGCGGATCTACGTGCTCTACCTGCACTGGCTCACTTACACGCAGCTCATGTAACGCAACAAGCCTGTGAGATAGAAACTTTCATTATTTCTAGTTGGCAGATGAAGCAGCAGGCATAGAGAGGTGGCGTGATTCCTACAATGCCACCCAGGTACCAAGGGGCAGAGTCAGGAGTGGAACCAGGACATCTCTTAACCACTGTGTTCTCTATTCTCATAGCTGCATGATGGGGCTCCATGGAGCACACAAAGCGGGGGCGGGGGGCTTCCTGGAGGAGGTGATGTCAAGGCATCTTGACAATGAGAAGGTGTTAGGTGGGCAAGGGGAAGGAAGTGTTTCTAGTATGAGAGGACGGCACACAAAGTCCCAAGGTGAGAAGGCCACGGAGACGCATCAAGGTTCTAGGAGTAACTCACGCCCTCCCCATGCGCACCCCTGTCCCTGGCCTCAGGCTGGGCTTGGAAGCACGGGCTCAATGATCAGGACGACTGCCTCTGGCCTGGGCTAGTCCTCCGGACACTCACGTGGACCCGCCCATTTGTCCTCTGGTCCTAGCCTGTGCTGTCCGATGTGGCTTTACAACCAGGACAGGGACCGGCGCTCCGCCTCCTGCCCGCGTGGCCTTCCCACAGGCCTGATCTAGCCCCCATGCCTCGGCTCGCACTCGCCTCCTGGCCTTGGTCTGGGCTCCTTCTGTCTCACCTTGTTCTGTTGCCACTCACACCAGGTTGGGAATGGGCGCTGTTGTTGTTGTTGTTGTGTGTGTGTGTGAGAACACGCACTTGTACGTGTGTTCATGTGTACACACGTGTCTAATATGTGCGTGTGTGCATGGCAGGTGGTGAGTACGGTATGGGCATGCCTGTTACAAGAGGCGCACACCACTCGATGGTCAGGTAGGGCCGAGATTTCATCACCTGTCATTTGAACTTACTTTTTAAACAGCAAAGGAATCATACTGGTAACCCTGACACATATTCAGTAGATGAGAGCAAGATGCTTTGCTTGAAGGAGGATGGAATTGGGGGACTGGAGTCATCGTCCTAGAGCTCAAAGGCACACTGCCTAAAAACCACGAGGGAAAAACTGAGAGAATGACACTGACGTATGAAACAGCTCGTGGGAAGCTGCTGAATAACACAGGGAGCTCAGCTCGGTGCTCTGCGATGACCTAGAGCGGTGGGATTGGGGGTTGGGAGGCAGGCTGCAGGAGGAGGGGCTATATGTACCCCTACTGCCGACTCACACTGCTGTACAGCAGGAAATAACGCACCATTGGGAAGCACTCGCCCTCCAATTAAAGATGCATATATTAACAAATTAGAGTCAACATCGCAGGGTCATAGACCGCCCTGAGAATCTGATGAGAGTAATGGGCCCTCTACACACACATTATGGACATACAGACGTTTGCAGAACATTTGTGGGGGCAGATCGTGAACCCTCCCGAATCCTGGAACATTGGTGAAAAATCCGGTGCATTCAGCTCCTGCCACATCCTCCTAGCAGGCGTCCCTGCCCCTCTGACTTTCCGAGGGAGAGGCATAAGATGCTGGCGGCTGCAGCATGGTGAATGATGAAGCCCAGACAAGTCCTGGCACTGCTTCATCTGCTCAAGAAGGGAGGCCCAGGATCTGGAAAGCACAGCCTTCTTGTACTCACATTCTTGGGACACGGGCATGGCTGTTAACGTGGCTCCCACACAGCCAGCCCTGGGCAGTTTGGGTGTCAGAGATGGTTGCTGCCTCAGTTTTCCACACTAGCTTAACGCCCGTGAGCTTCCCTATCTAGAATGCACAAAGGATCGGCAGCCAGGGTCTGATCACAGTGCTATTACTGGGTGATACCAGGCAAACCGCTTGACTCCGCTGGGCCAGCTTCCTCATCTGTAAGATCACAGCCTGTGGGGTTGTTAGGATTACTAGCTGAGCTCAAAATGGGTGCTGTATATATGAAAGTTCTTTGTACCTCAAACCATTGAGTTCAAGGGGGTTCCTAGTATCTTGGCATTCAGAGAATAAATGACCAGGAGATTTACACCGAGAGAGCTACCTTCTGGACTGGAACCAGGGAGGAAAGCACAGACCACTTTGACTTAAAGGGGACAAATTGATGCCCAAGGGGCAAGGGTTCGTTCAGGGTCATCTCTCGGTAAGTTGGGATAACCGGAAGCACTCACAGCTTAGGGATTTAGCTCTGGATGATCCCAGCAACATCCAGGGGTCCTGGGCTCATCGGCCCTCTCTAAGGGCTCCCATCCCTCAGCCTCTGGGGCAGCTCCTTACCACCATGCCCCTGGCTCTCTGTGCTCAGGTGGGGGCTCTGGTCTACCACATAAGATGCAAATCAGCTTCCGAGTTCAGAGCCAGGGGAAAATGAGAAGGCTCTTCATTGGGTCTGCCTGCTGTTAATGAGCCGATCTGGGGGGAAGGATCGAGTGAAAACGAGGACTCACTACCCAGAGTCACCAGAGTGTTTCGCACAGCCGGGCCGATGTCTGCGTTTTATGTGGCACTCAGCCTGCTGGTGCCTGGGGCCCGCAGGCAGGTTTATGAGATTAAAGCCCAGTGCCCAATAAATAATTTAGCAGCTTACTGCAAAAAAACATACACGCGGTATAATAGCTACTATCTCCAGCAGCCTGATGTGTACAGACATTTTAAATGCACACCACTTTCATCTGCTTGTATCCATTTGATGTGGGGTCTGGAACCAGAGGAGGAGGAGAAAAAGAGCATCACCTCCACCCTCTGTCCATGTCCCGCCGTGACGACGGGGTTGAGGGTGAAGAACACTCTTCCACGCACTCATTATTCAGGGCTTTGCTGGCAGACCTTCCCCACCAATCACCTCCTTCTATCTCTGCTCCGTTCTTTGCTTGCAGTGGCTGTTTGTGCGTGCAGAAAGAATCTGAAAGCTCCACCAGACCAATTATTCATTCAGAATTTGGTTTTCTTCTCCCAGGGGTGCCTTTTATGGAGCAAAGCTGGCTCCAGGTGTTGGCCCCTGTGGCGTCACAAGCAGCTTGTGTGTGGGTGCCGCTTCAAGGCGAAATAAATAAATATCACCTCCAGGACCACCAGAGTCCTGGCTGAAGTTTTAATGAGGCAGAAGTTGGCAGTGATTGATTGGGAAGACTAGGGCTTGGGCGTAAGGGAGGGTAAGAGGACTGGAGAGGGGAGAAGGGAGAAGGGAGTGGCTGGGGTGGGTGTCCCAGGGACGCGGGGTGGCGGAAGGCAGAGACACTTGCAGGCAGTGGCTCCCAGATCCAGCAGCATCAATGGCACAGGAGTGGCACGGAGTAATCTGTGCAGCAACATGAGCTGGCAGCGGAAAATGAGGCCAAAGGGAACCATCCTCTTCTTATTGGAAAGTTTACCGGTTCTGATCACAGTTCAGGGACAAGGGGCTTCCATGGGAATGAGGGAGCGTGGTAGGATTTCCCTCTGGCTTTTGCAGAAATCTGGGACTGTGGCATCCACTTCTGCATCAGCCCCTTGCTTCTCCTTCTGTGGGCGGCAGCTACCCCAGACCCACTGGCTGCTGGGCGTGTAGAGACACCACCAAGATCCCCCTAGCCCCTACTCTTTGTGTCTCCTTGGCCTTGGATACATTTACTGCCCGTGGCTGTGGTTTATCTCCCATTGTTTATGGCCTGGGACAGGCTGCCTACAAATAGCTCCCCAAAGAGTGGGGAAATGCAGGCATCTGCCATTCTGTGAAGCTCTTTCCAGAAATGAAAAGGACAGTCATAAAATATTGCAATGGTGGTGGGGGGGTAGGGGTGGAGGGTAGGTAACATGCGTCATAAAAAGCGTAATGGACTAATGCTAATACACAGACTGGCTGCAGCCCAGGGGTGTCTGCTGAGCTCAGACATAAATATTGGGGAGGCACCAAGGAGACAGATTTTTTATTTCTTTGATTTGATGGTGGGGGGAGGTTGGGCATATGTTTTCCTCTGTTTCTCTGACTGTGGCCATTCCTCTGGGGAGACCAACAATCTGTCTGGGACTGAAGCTACTCTGTGTTTTATGGATTCCAGAGCAGGTCGACTCTTGGGAAGACTGGAGGTTCAGCAGCACTTGTGGGAGCATCACCTCACTGGGTGAGCCCGTGGGGGCTTTGCTTGCACCATTCAAGATCTTGCAAGTGACAAGAGGCCACAATGGGATAAGCGTTAACTGTGCCGGTTGTGCTTGAATGCATATGTGAGTAACTAGGTGCTTGCCCAACAACAAGCTAATTTAAAGAATTAAAGGGACTGATGTATGCTCTCTGCTTGGTGGGAACCAAAAGAACAGTGACTCCCTCAATAATACCCCAACACGAATCTCTACCCCTCTCAACTTCAGGCACAAAGAGTAAAATAGTTGTTTGCTAATTTGTGACAAATTCGGGTACTTGAGGACTGAACCAAGCACACTGTTTTCCAGGCCTTTCTATCAATCATCCTCTGGCTAATGTTGGCCACTGGCCCCTGCTGTCTGCCTACACATTTACCTGGCCATATGCCTGCACACAGAATGGGTAAATGTACCCTGGAGGTGTGGGCTGAACCCAGAACTGAATAAGACTCCTGTACCAAAAAGAGCCTCCATTCCAGGTGACGCTAAGGCGCTCTCACCCCTTTCTCTCTGCCTCAAGGCACTAAGCACCGGGGAGCCGTGCTGGAACTCAGGGCCCCTGAACACCCAAGGATGTGTTCAGTCCACCTAGGACTCTGGGTTACTTGAGAATAAAGAGAAACAGCAGAGACTTGGGTGTCTATGGTGGGATGAGGAACCCCTGTTCAGCCTTCTCGTGTGTAGTGAGCAAAAGATCAAAGGCATTTGGAATTGATGCTGCAGCTCACCATTCGTTTGGAAGAATCAATTTTCCATGTGCTGTCCCTGCGAATAGGTGGGAAACAGAGTGGCATTCTTCCGAATGCCATGGGTACCAAGAGCTACCTCTTGCCGTCCTGTACATCCAAGTATGTACGTGAGAAAGGGGAAGTGAAGTGGGGACTCTCATTAGATACAGAAGCCCCGTGATAAGCAGTTCAGACACTTCTTTAAAATCATTATTATCCTTACGAAGTAGATGTTACTATCCCTGCTTTAAAGATGCGAACTTGCAACTCCAAGTTTCCAAGAGGTTACATAACTTAGCTAAGATCACAAATTTAATAAATGGGAAGGTTAGGACTTGAACTCAAACCATTGTCTTCTCACAAGGACTTAAAAACATGAAAGAAAAAAAAATCAATAAATGATGATAGGAAGGAAAAATTATTTTCAGGCTGAAGGTCAAACGGGCAGGGACTAATGCATCCCTTATGCCGACTGGTGCACATTGCTATTCCCAGGGGCCAGGGCCTGTCACCACACGTGTCATTGGAAAAGGATTAGAGGACCCTTTCGTGCACCATGACACATGATTACTCAGAGGCTGAATGGGGGCATCGGGTCTCGAGTGCTGACCTGGGGACCTCATGATAATAAAAGACGGGGCTCCTCAGTCAATGGACCTGCTGGAGGTTTACCCGGGAAGGCATCTCATCACGCTGGACAGCTCGTCCTTTCCCAGCAGGCTAGCAGTGGGCTCTTTTAGGTGTGAGGTTCACTGGTGCTCTCTGGATGGGAGCCCTTGGAATCAGTTATGAGTGTGTGTGTGTGTGTGGGGGGGGGTCATGCTTACTAATCGCTCTAGAAATGTGGCCAACTGGGACTCTCAATAGGGGTTTGGCTCAGCCCCTTCCAGCCAAACCTGGGGCATACCAAGACACTCTTCTTCCCTTGGTTGGTTCATATCCCCCTCAAAGTCTGAAAACAAAATTACCAGAGTACCTTAGCCCAGTCCCTTAGCCTAAACTAACTAGAACTAGGTTAAACTTAGGGAAGACCTTCCTGACTTTCTGCAGCTGGACCATGAGCAAGCAAGTTGGCTCTGGAATATCCTTTCCCAAAGACTTGGAAGTGCGAGAGAGATACCTAATTGCTGCCCACAGCCACAGGGCAGGGGAGAATCTTCCCGCCAGCCTCACCTTTGCTCGCTGGCATTTTAGTAAAGGCCCAATACAAATATAGAATGTATAATTTTCGCGTCATTCTTGGCAAATCCCAGGTGCGCCCCATTAGCAGAGTTCCAAGGATGCCATTTCTATCAAGAAAAAGACATGCCGCATCGTAGAGCTTAGCTCAGGGCCCTATTAATAGCAATCCTAATTATATGGCTGCAAATTTAATTCATAGCAATGATTAGTGTCAGAATCAAAGGCATCAGGCATCAATATTGATGGAATTGCATAAGCTCCGTAAACAGAGAACAAGCATTGCGACCCACCCACCCACCACCCCCCAGCAGTGGCTTGCTGTTAACTATTGCGCTAAATGTCTCTTCCAATTTCTCCAGATCAAAATGACTCCATTGCTCAGAGTCTTCCTCCCCACCGCTGAAACCTTTGCCCGGCCAGCTCCGAACGGTATGACGGGCACACAAAAGACCCCAGACAGCGTCTTTGAAGGAGAGCTGGGGGGCTCCAAGGGATGATGGGCTTGACAGCAGCGTGATGCCCCACGCTTGACACAGCTGCTCTTGGCCTCGTCAGTAACACTGCTTTGTGTCCCCTTCAGAAAGCTCATGAAAGCAAACAATGATGCCTGGGGAAAGGGGGGTCAGCTGGGGACTGTGTGGCACAAAGGCGGCCACCCCATCCTCTGCAGTCTGGGCTGCGGTGGGTGGGGAGGGGAGGAGGAGGCCTGTGGGGGGTGGCACCAGGCAGTGTGTGCTGGGGGGACAGCTGCCGTGGCCCAGGCCTCCCCGGCACCTTGGCTGGGAAGAGGGCAAACTCGGTCCCCCCGACTCTCCTCTTGCAGCTCCTTGCAGCTCCCTTGGGCAGGTGGGGGGTCACCGAGGAGCCAGCCGAGCCTTAGAGGAGGGCGGCCCAGGGCTCAGCGCTCGTGGTTCACTAAGCCCAGGTCTGGAGACAGACAGGTTCAGATTCCAATCCCAGCTTTCCACTTAGTAGCAATGGGGCTCTGGTTAGCTGCCTAACTCTGCTGAGCCTCCCTCTGCTCATATGGAAAATGGGCATACTATTAATCCTTACCTTATAAGGGTACGGCGAGGCTTAACTAAAAAGCCACTTACTGCAGGGCTTAGCACCTGTGTGTGTGTGTGTGTGTGTGTGTGTGTGTGTGAGAGAGAGAGAGAGTGTGTGTGTGTGTGTGTGTGTGCTCGTTTAATTGTGTCTGACTCTTTGCAACCGCATGGACTGTAGCCTGCCAGGCTCCTCTGTCCATGGGATTTTCCAGGCAGGAATAGTGGAGTGGGTTGCCATTTCCTTCTCCAGGGGATCTTCCCGACACAGGGATCAAACCCGAGTCTCCTGTGGATTCTTTATCACTCCCCCACCTGGGAAGCACCCTACTCATCCTAAAATAACGATTCATGAGCTAATAGAAACCAAGAGAATCTGGGTCGTTGGAAGTAAATCACGGTAATGGCACAAAAGTCGTAGCAGTAACACTAGGGAGGGTCACGCTTGCAGACACAGTGGTAATAGCAGCAACGGCTGCCGCTTACTGAGCATCTACTAGGCACCAGGCCCGACAGTAAGCGCTTTACAGCCCCCGCGTCCGACGTGCATAGTGATCTTGCAAAGTCGCTTCAGTGGGTCCGTTGAGGAAACTGAGGTCTGCTCAAGATCACACAGTTCATCTAAGGCAGAGCTGCGCAACCCTAGGATATTAAGGTGGGCTTGGGAGCATGCAAAGCACAGCGGATGGTTCCATTTTAGTTAATACTACCAAGCTGTAAGAGCGGAACCAGCACTTCCCCCAGCCCCGCCTTGAGGAGGGGTCAGTACATACCGTTGATACAGGACTCGGAAAGCTCTCCCTGGTGACTAAGGCAGCTGGGTGGCAGTGTCCAGCAGGGTTAGATTAGTTTGGCCCGGCTGGCCTAGTCTTCTAAGAATTTTCTTTCCCATGATTAGGGCTGGGGGCAGGGAGCAGGATTCGCTTCCTCCATCTGACCTTGCAAACATGTCACTAAAAAGGAGGCTGATCTGACAGCTCCACTCCCCCAGGGAGTCAGAGGAGAAGTGGGCTTCGGGGAGCAGCCTCAAAGATGCTGGTAATAATAATGGAAGCACTTTTGTTGCCAAGCACCAGAGCAAGCACTTTTCATACAAGATTTCACTGTGTCCTTCCAGCAACCACGCAAAGTGTTTATTACTACTACCCACTCCACAGGAAAAAAAAAAAATGTGAGGCTCACAAGTTAAGTAACGATAGTAATGGTACTGAAATGCATATAAACTCAGCACCCCGCTTTTCATAAATTATTTTATCATGCTCTATTTTTTCATTATCACTTGTTATCTTCTAAATATACTGTATATTGTGCTTTCTCATTATTTTCTCATCGGTCTTCCCCTATTAAGGTATAATCTTCTCTAGGGCAGGCAGTGTTGACTTTTCACTACTGTATACCCAGCAAATGGTGCATAGTAGGCATTCAGTACATTTTTGTTCAAAAGCAAATGATTTCATTTAATTCTCATTACAGTCTCACGAGGCAGGTATTATAACTGTCTTCATTTTACACATGAGGAAACTAAAGCTCAGAGGTCAAACAGTTAACAGCTGGAGTCAGGACTGCACTCTGGAGGCTCAGATGCTCTTTGTTATGCAAACAGGCTCCTACCTGAGGGCAGGAGGGCAGGACCAGGGGGTCTTCGGAGGTCTTGTCCAACTTTGAGCTATTTGCCATGCTCTGCATCCCCAAGCAGCCAGGGCTCAATGGTCCAGAAGGATGTACGTCGATGCGGTTTGTATTTTCCTAAAGACGCTCCGCGGACATTAGCACTGTGGCCTCTGAAAAATTCTCCAGAACCTGTTTGGGCCACTTGGGTTCCGAGAGCTTGAATCAGGACCCTTGGCTTCACCTGCTCTGAGACACAGCCTGGACTCCAAAGGGTTCCTCTCGGGGTGCGGTAAGCAGCCAGCTGAGCACGCAGCCTGGAGCCTCACGCAGGGCCTGCCCGAGACCAAGCACACAAGGAGGCACGCAAGAGGTGCAAAGGTAAACGAATCTCTCCTCTCCGTTCAGAATGGCTCTGGGAGATCAGGGCCTCTTCCCTGGAGCTCAGCTGGGGCTCCAGATAGAAACCCACACCCCTCTCCCCGCTTGTCATGGTCAAGTAGGGGAGATGTTTTGGCCGGGGGCAAGGGTTTAGAGGGATTCTGTAAATATGCCCCCTTCCTTGTGCCAACCAAATGCTGCCTTTCCCAGCTTTCAGAAGACCGGTTCTCGGGACCCAAGAGGCCGATAAAACAACAAAACAAACAGTGAGTTTGGCGGCAGGAGCCTGGGCAGGGAGCCAAACTCATTACTAGGGATGTGATGGTGAGCTCCAACCACCACCCCAACCTCCTCCGCGCAGGCCCTAGGGCAGGAGGAGAGTGTGTCTGCTTCCCGCTGCCCCCAGCCTCTGGAGCTGCTGCTGAAATGTCTCGGGGAGCCAGAGCATCGGCTCAGTGGTCCCAGGTCCCGGGACAGCCGCTGAGTCTCCTGCAACAAGAGCCGCGACCCTGACTGTTTACTTGATCCAGGGTTCACACCGAGAGACCAGTGAATCATTTCCACTCCCAGGAATGAGGAGTGAGTGGCTATTGTTCGGTGGCGTTGGCTCACAGAGAGGGGCATGTTTCTCAGCTTTGCATCCAACTTGGCTTTCCGTCCACAAGACAACCCCGCCCCACAAGGGAGCCAAGTCATAGGTTAGGAACGTCTGTGTGGGAGGAAGCCTAAATGCCAAGGTTTCCGTGTTGCTAACGGCAGGGCTGTGTAACCTTGGGCAAGATAGTGAACATCCCGGGGGCTCTGTTTTCTATGTTTGGAACATGGAGCGGAGATGCAGGGAGCAGTCACCACCCTTAGTTGGAGTATTTGTGGAGGATGCAAAGAACTGTGGAAAGATATCTTACAAATAATCAGTGTTATCAAGTAACTGAGCCATCAGCCCCAGGGCCCGGGAGACTTAATCCTTCTGTGCTCCAGATGGAGCCTTTCCAGCTCTTAAGCTACTCCTGCAAGAAGCTTGCAGTTTTCCTGACTTGGCTCAGTAAATCGTCTGTGAGCTTACAAAGAGAAGAATAGGACTGGGAAGGGACGTCAGACGGGTTTCCTGTGGGCTGCAGACTGGAGGCCTTGCGCTGCTAGGTCCCATGGGGGAAGGCAGAAAGAATTTTCCTCAAGAATTTCACAGGCATTCTGGTGGCTGCCTTAGCCATCAGGAAAGAAGGTGGAGCTAAAAGAGGCCACAGCTCTGCCCAGACCTTGAAAAGGCTGAGTCTCTGTGGATTTGCCAGAATGTCCGGGAGTTCGTCCAATAAACAGAGGATTGGCATGGGGGATGGTGCTGGGGAGGGACGTCACCTGGGCCTTTGTACCTGCCTCCCTGCTGGAGGCAAGCCTGCCCGTGATGCAGGCGAGGCAGATGGCTGGCCGTGCTCTCCTGGGGATATGCAGGTGACAGCAGCAACCCAGCTCCCTTCTCCCAGCTCTATCCACATTTCTGAGAGCTCAGCTCCACCCTCTTCCAAGCGCTGTTCACCAGCAAACAAACTCTCTTCCTGTCCTGGCAGTTCTCTTATTTCTTAGACTCCTCACCCGCCTGCCCCTTCGCCCAGACCTGCACACCGCATCCCAACTTCCTCCCTCTGCAAACCAGCCACGTGAACAGGAGTCACTCTTGGTGTCTGTCTCTATACCACTCCATGCAAATGCATGTCTGGCCTGGAGAAGGTACATCTCAGACAAATTTCATGAGCACCTGAGGGGTGAGAGACAAGGGATCTGACCGCAGGGATGGGCGACATCTATGGAAAAGAGGGTCCCTGATCTCTAGGATGGTGACTCTCAAGAGGCGGGGACGCGTTAGCAGCCGCTCCCATGCTTGTCGGAGCAAAGCGGTGGGGTACATGAGGAGGGCCTTACGGGCTAGGTGAGGACGGGCCTCGAGCAGGAGGGGTGTCGCGGTGCAGGGACAAGAAGGAGAAGCAGGCCCCCTGCTCTTGGGAGGCCCTGGGGTTGGGGGGCCGGAGGAGGCAGAGAAAGGGGAAGCCAGGCCTTGAGGCAGTGGTTCCAGCAGGTGCGAATGAAAGAGAGGAACCAAGAGGTCTTTGCCCCAAGCCCTGTGAGTCCCGCTTCCTGCTCCTGGAGTCTCTTGCCTTCTCAGCTCAGCCCCTTCCCTCCTACAGCCCGTGGCCTGCCTCTGGGACTGCATGCGCCAACCCGGGACGTGGTAGGCAAAGAGCTCGAGGTCCCTGTGGCCACAATCTTCCGTGTCTGCGCCGGGGGACCCCACGGCCTGCCTGCGGCCAGGAGGGGTGTCGGAAGTCAGCCGTGCCTAGGTCTGGGGGGTCCTGCTGTCTCTCCCCTGCCCCGCATCCCGGGCCAACCCGCCCTCGCCATCATCTGCGCCCCGTCTCACCCTCTCTCTGGGCCAAGTGCCTCCCTGCTGACCCTGAGGGGCCTTTCTGCCACACCCCGAGGGTCAGCACAGACCCAGCGGGGACTTCAGAGCCCACACACCCCGGGGGCCTCAGCCTCCTGGCTCTGGACGCCTCCTCTGGCCCCCCCTGAACACCCACTCCTACCAAAGGAGGCAGAGCTGGAGCGGTGTGGCATGAATGGAAAGTCACGTGCATGGGGCAGGGCCCCTCCACAGCCTCCCTGATCGGGGGCCACCCAGGCTCTGCCCCAGTGTTTCCACTGAGACTGGGAGGTCATTTCCTCCTGAGTCAACCCTTTCTATGATGGGACAGTTTGGCTACAAGCAGCTTCTTCCTTACACTAAGTGGAGAGCTATTTTACCGGAAGCCCCACCTGGTGGCCCTCTGGTGCCCTTTGGGGCCGCACGAATCAGTCTAATTCATCTGGCACAGCTTAGCGGAGAAGCCCGAAGCTTGGGAAACCAGGTGATCCAGGTTCGAATCCCGGCTCTGCCATTTACTTTGCCGTGCAGCGTTGGACACATTTCTTTACCTTTCTGGGCCTCCGTTTCCTCATCAGTCAAATGGAGGGCATCACAGCACTTACCCCATTCAGTGATGTAAAGATTAGATGAGTTAGGAGATAAAAGCTCTATGAACAACACTTAATAAGTGCTCAGTAAATCATACTGTGTGAAGAAAGCTGTTAGGTCCCCTCCTTTACTCTTCTTCCCTTGGGCTAGCAGCCTTTTAAACATATTCTCCAGAGAGCAAGACTCCCATATCCTTCCAGCCCTTGCTGAGCTCATACTTTTTAGTTGACTTAGCCCTCTTACAATGTTATCTCCAGTGTAAAGTGGAGCCACCACTTCTCAGGACTTAGAATTCGCTCTTTTGTTCGTGTGGTGAAGACTAATTAACTCTGCCGGATCAGACAGTTGGCTCACAAGGTCAGTGAAAATCCCAAGGTCCTTTTCACTTGATCCTCTTAGCGCCTGAAGCCTCAAGCCACGCTGCTTCTTGGCTTGCACCTCCAAGCCCCGCCAGGCACTCTAGACCTTCCTGACACATGCTTTGCATCTTCTCAATGTGGCAGCCGAGGTCTACAGGGGCCCTTTCTCCCACCCTCAACTCATCATTTTGTTTCATTCAGTCTTGGAGTAAATCCTGGTAAGCTTCCTCTTCCGGGAAGCCCTCCAGGTTAATCACCAGGTTGCAGCTGATATCTCTGGAACTGTTCCATCTCTGTGGGGGATTCTGGCCTGTCCTCTTACGGCCTCTACTGCCCTGGTCCTTAGGCTCTGCACGTATGACCCCTCTGGGTTCTGAGGTCTCGCCCTTCTTCTGTTTGTTCCCTCCGCGTGTTCGCGGCTCTGCAGGCAGTGGCCTGTCTGCACTGCTTTCCGCGTGTCCAGCCGAGGGCTGGGTGTGAGCACGAACGTGACACAGCACAGAGCAGCCCTTCGCGGTCCTGCCACTTCTAGCGAGTCTCTGCTTCCTCTAGCCGTCCCCACTCGGGACATCCTGTTCCCATGGGCTGCCATGGACGCAGTCCACGCGGTCTGACAGACGCCTGGCCAGGCAGGGAAGAAATGAGTGGCTCTGACGCACCCAGCTTCCCTCCCGTCTCCAAACTCTTGGCTATTTTTTTTTTTTTTTCTTTATTTTCCTTCCTGTGTTGAAAGAGCTTTGGGGCCTGGACCATGGTAGGGTTTCCTGGGGACATTCCACAGATTCCTCATGGGCCATTTCTCTGGGTAAACGGGAGGCTGATGGGAGCCTGGCATTGGTATCAGGTGCTTCCAAGGCGTGTGGGTGGAAAGGAAGGGTGAGTCGCCCCAGGAGAAAGAGGGGCATTATGAGCTCATGGAAACAGGCAGAGAACAGCGAAGCCGAGAGAGAGGAGAAGGAGCCGGCCTGCAGGTTGGAACAAGCTGTGGGTGGCCACACCCCCAGCCTCGTCCTTGAACCCTGCAACTTGCCTCCTTAGTGACCTGTCTGCTGGGGTTCCTACAGGGCGAGGAGAGCCACCTGGGGAGCCTGGCTTGGAAAGGTGCCCCAGCAGCCCCCGTCTGTGGGCACAAGACGCGCAGAGGCAATGGGAAGGTGCGCGCAGGGCCCTTTGGGCCTCACTGGGGGGTTCTGCCTTCACTCAGCCCTCATCCGTCCATTCAGAAAACGATAATTCCCTAACTCGGATCCAGAGTCCAGCAGAGAGAAGGTGCTAGCCCCTGGCTGAACCTTGTAGCAAGCCTAAACCCGAAGACTGTTCTCAGCCTCCACCCTCAGGCTCCGTGGCTGCCTCTTTATGTAAAAAGGGTGCCAACTTGGGTGTCAGGGCAAGAGGCAACTTGTCCTCATCTCTAAGCTTGGATGAGTCATTTTTCCTCTCTGGACCTCAATTTTCCTGTCAAATAACACCAGTGTTGGGCTAGATGGTCTCTAAGACTTCTCAGGAAAGGGTTCTATTTTCAAGATAGTTTTGGGGCCCATCCCAGGAGGGAACATTTGATGGAAGGATGAGGCAGGAAGAAGGAAATAAATATGGATGAAACATGCCTTCCGCCTTTAACAGAACTTTTAAGAGAGTAGAGACAGGGTCACAGGAATGATCCAGAAGAGAGACTGAAGGTTCCGGAAGGACAGGGAAAGATGCTGAGCACCAGCCTGGTTCTGGTTACTGCTGGCCTTAGAAAGTCCTTGTGCAGCTGAGATGGAGGTGGGCTCTACGGGCAGATGAAACAGTAAGTGGACCCCTCTGGGGGTATGTTTATACCCACGGGCGCTTGGCTTGAGCAAGAAAGTTCGGGCTAGATTTCAACTCCCATAGACCCTTTGGCCCAAAGTCCCTGGGCAAAATCTACTCGACTGTATAGATAACCCTGTAAAAGGTAGCCAGCCTCAGAGTGTCCAAGTTGAACCCTGCGGATAGAATATACGCTGTGCTCAGTCGTTCAGTCGCGTCTGACTCTTTGCGGCTCCATGGACTGCAGCTCACCTGGCTCCTCTGTCCATGGATTCTCCAGGCAAGCACTAGAGTCCGGTGTCCTTTCCTCCTCCAGCGGGTCTTTCTGATCCTACGCTACTTTTTAAAAGTCAAAGTATAGTTGATTTATAATGTTGTGTTAAGTTCAGGTATGTGTGTGTGTGTTCGTTGCTCAGTTGTGTCCGACTCTTTGCAATCCCATGAACTGTCCCCCTGCCAGGCTCTCTGTCCATGGAATTCTCCAAGCAAGAATACTGGAATGGGTTGCCATTTCTTTCTCCAGGGGATTGATCCAACTCAGGGATCGAACCCGGGTCTCCCCCACTGCAGGCAGATTCTTTACCATCTGAGCCACACCAAACTGATTCAGTTTTAAATATATACATTCCTTTTCAGATTCTTTCCCAGAATATACCACTTTTAAATCCTAGTGGAATCTCAGAAGGCCAACCCCTTCTCTCTCCACTTTTGGAAAAGCAAACACAGGGACCACACGTACCCTCAGTCTCCTGGGCCTGAAACCAAGCCAGGGCCCACAGTCCCAGGCCGAGCAGAGGGCGCAGGGCTGGAAGAGGCAGGAAGCTCTCCCTTGAGTGAGGAAAGGCTTAAGGGGCTCTAGTACCATGAGAAGAAGGGGTCTGTTGGGTTCAGCACCTCCACATCAACCCAGACCAGTTTTTCTCACCTCCTTTGGCAGCAACTCAGAACAAGCAGAACACGGAACTTCCTCCTTAGGCTCCTTCCCTGCCACCCTCCTTCCCAAACAACACCTCTCCAGAGGCTCTAAATGGATTAGGAGGGAAGAGCTACAGGGTTGAAGCCAACATCAAGGTGAAATGCAGAGAGGTCTGGCTGGTGCCTTGATCCACAGGTGGGGGGACGGGAAAGGGGGCAGGAGGGGGGCGGGTGAGCGTGGGAAAAAGGGATTAGCAGGGACCGGAAAGAATGCGGCGGCTGTAATCCCACGTAATGAACCAGACTGTGCTTCGTAGTCTCCACGCCCGGGGCGCTAGACAAGCAGGTACAAGCTGCCAGCCTCAGCCTGCCACGCAGGAAGCTTCCCGCGCTGCCAGCCCCAGAGGGCCCATGCCCTCCTGCAGGCAGAAGTGCCCAGGACAGGTACACGCGTGCGCACACACACACACACAAGGGATAAGATGTCTACTTCCTCCTGGGTCCTGGGGGTGGGGACGGAGGGGCAGGGAAGGCTCTGCGATTGCAGGAAAAGGAAAGACAGGGGAATGGCCTCTAAGCCAGGCACGTATACCATCCCAGAGCTGCACCCCATTTACTGAGAACCAGGATCCATCATCTGCTTCAACCAGCTGCTTGGGACTCAACAAAGACTTTTGCTCAACTCTAGAAGCTGTGGGGAGGGATTTGTGATGTGAGCCATTCATAATATAGATAATCAAAAAATCAGTTCTACTTGATAACATTTGTTTTTTCTCCTTTAGCCAGACACACCTTCCTAATTCCTTGGTGTTTCAACAATATTGAAATATGTGTATATTCCCAAGGCATTCATTGACCAATAGCTAGAGGAAGTAGCTGGAAGATAAACCACGAATTACCCCCCAGTGCCGTCAACTGCCATCACCCCAAGAAAACTGAGTTGCCTCTAGTTACAGCATCACGACATCCAGGCTCAGACCCTTACCTTTTTCAGCTTGCCGCTTTTTGTCCCCACGAACACCACGCTGTAGCCGTTGTAAACGTAGGAGGCCACTGAGGTCATGCGGTCCCGGCTGGTGGCATACAGGGTCAGGCCCTCCACTGGGACCGAGCCTCCAAGTGGCTGGTTGATGTCCAGTCCACAGAAGTTGTCATCGATGGGCACCGGCTGGAGAGAAGGGGAGGGACCGGGGGTGAGTGTCAGCGGGGGTAGGGCGGAGTCACCCCACACCAGCCCAGCCTCTGCGGCCACCAGCCTGGGACACTGGGCCTCGGAGAAGTGCAGGCATGGGGACTAACATATGCTGTCAGCGCAGACCCACACACCCACCCCGTGAACCCACACTGGCTCCAGTGAATCCAGAGAGAGGACCCAGCAGCTTTCTTCCTCCTGCACCCGCTGCCACCCAAAGATCACCAGTGGCAATTTGCAAAACTGATCGCTGGAACTCATGTCCTTGTCATTGAAATTCCCTGTGGCCATTGGTGGGGCTCTTTCTGTTTAGACAGTGAGGATTCAGTCTAGAGGCGGCAACCTCACAAGATTCTTACAGCCTGGAGGGGGCTCCTTATTTGTTTCCTGGACTGCAAAGTCCTGCCTCTGGGCATGAGGAATTTTCAGCCATTCCACATCCCATACTGGGGATAGACTGAAAACAGTTATCGTGATATTGAACAGTGCCTTATACTTTGGAAAAGTCACTTCATCTACATGAATCTCAGTTTTTTCACGTGTCATACTACCTGCCCATCTGCATGAGAGAGTCACTGGGGAGGAAAGGAAATGATGCCTGCAAAGATTGGTCACGTTGTACAGTGAGTTTCAGGCTTCCCTTATGGTTCAGCGGGTAAAGAATCCACCTGCATGCAATGCAGGAGATGTGGGTTCTGCCTGACTCTGGCAGATCCCCTGGAGCAAGACATGCAACTCACTCCAGGATTCTTGCCTGGAGAATCCCATGGACAGAGAAGCCTGGTGGGCTACAGTCCATGGGGTCGCAAGAGTCGGACACGACTGAGCAGCTAAGCACAAGCACGCAGAGAGTTTCACCTTCGTCTTTAGAGGTCTTCGATGGAATCTGGGTCGATTCTGAGGATGAAGACCTTCCCGCTAGCAGCCTTTTGCAGGGTGTGCTTGTATAAAGAGTGTATCTATCAGGAGAGACTGGGGTGCTGCGAAAGGAGATGGCCTTGAGCAAGTGAAAAAATAGCTGGAGAGAAAGATTTCTACCCTCTGCCCTACCTCTGTGTGGCTCTGTGAGCCTTAACTAGTAACATCCTCTTTAGGAGCTTTTAAATTATTTCCAAGATCTCACTCAGCTTAAAAAAGAGAAGAAGAAAACAGACTGCATGCATCCTGAGGCCGGGGCCTGCTAAGGAGTGTGCATTCTCTGCGCTGTTTGGCCTGGGGCTGGCCATGACGGGTCCTCTGAAATGGCCTGGCTGATTACACAACGGGGACCCTTTGGGCAAAAGTTGCCAACTCTGGGCCTGAAAGAACACTGAGCCCTGTTGCAGCTGTTCCTTCTGGGTCTGGAAAGGCATCCCGGGGAGGAAGGAAATGATGGTCACAGGAAGCATGGAAGGCATGGTGGAGAGACGTGTTCCCATCACGCTCCTCCTCTCAGCCACACCAGGGAAGAGCAGGCTGACTTACTGGCCCCTGACAGCCTCATTTCCTAGGAAGAACTGGTGTATCAGCGTTTTTTTTTTTTTTTTTCTTTTTGGTAAAACAGGAACTTCCCTTCCATTCCCTGTTCAGATCCAAAGGGAACAGTGCTTGCATCCTTCTGATTCCTTGGTGTTTCGTAGTGATCTGCTGCTCCAACAAGCGAATCATGGCAGTACGCTTGTGTGTGGTTGTGTGTGTTCATTCTTTAGGAAAGGAAACTTGAGTCTTAGGTTAAGGATTACCTTGAACTCTGGATTTTATGTAGCTCTGCACAATAGAAGGGATACGTTTCTCAGGAAGGGAGTGAAGCAATGACCTGCTCCAGCCAGCTCAGGAGGGATGCCCACACATCTATCTCTGCATTTAGCGGCATCACACTAGTGGCTTGAAATCATTCACAGTGGGAGTATTTACACCAAGGACATTGGCAGATGCTTCTGATCAAGATCCCCCAGCCCCATCTCTTCCCTACCACATCCACTGCCTGCATATAACCATCCTTTTAAAGACTCAACAGCACATCCCTGGAGCCAATGATGGAAATTTCAAGCTCCCTAGAAAGGCAGGTCAGAGGACTCAGCTACCACTTTTTACATTTTCTACTTCTCTTTCTCATCCCTATGCTGCAGGCACAAGCGTCCCGGTAAAGCATTAGAAAATCTAGATTGTAGCCCTGCCTCTACCCCTCGCCAGACGTGTGATTTGGATCTGCCACACACCCTGTCTGAGTCTAAACGTTCTCAACTCTAAAGGAAAAGGACTGGAGCAGGCAACTGTCAAGCTGCCTTTCGGCTCTGAAAGTTCTTGATTTCACGGCCTTGCTTTCTTTCCCAGTCTCTCCAGGGACCAGTAAGGCTGCCGAGCCTGGGCTCAGGCATAACCCAAGCCAGCTTCTGAGAAATGATGACAGAAGCAGACCACTTGTCGGTGATTTTGAATTTCTCTATATCCCTCCTGCGTCTAGAATCCCCAGATTGGGAGGGAAATGGCTTGTTCTGAGCCTAAGCTGCCAGGATTGGCCAGCATTTCTTTCTCTCTTCTCTAAGTTGTCAGATATTCTCAGACACCTGCTGCCGTTTACTTCTGTCCAGAAAGGGAGAGCCTGAAGCATGGCTTTCCTTAGGAACATCATGGCTAAAGGCAAAGCGCTTGGATTCAGAAGTCCTATGGGCCAAACCACATCCAAGCCCCTGCCGTGCCATTCTGTTGTATTGATGTTAGCAATTGAGTTTTGGGGATCTTTATTCTTCCATCTGTCATACATCCTTGCTTTATAGGGTCATATTAAGGATAAGTGAGATAACCCTTAAGTTGGCCAGCACAGCCTTTAGGGCAGAGCTGCTATTCAGTGAGTGAGGGTCCCCTTCCTTATTTCTTTTCTGGGAACAGAGCTCAAAATTTTTTATCTGAGAGTTTCCTGTGAGTCCAGAGAGCATGTTAAAATTAAGCCCTGGGACCTCTGCTTCTCTCTTAACCCCCTTTGAGGCCACTGGAATGCCTCTGGGTGCCCAGGTCTGGGACTATAAGGACGGTAAGGGGCCCTTCCTGTTGCCCCCCACCCCACCCCTGCTATCCAGGCAGCCCCAGCAGAGTCTGATGCTCAGGGTGGGCGTGGTTAGTGCGGGGCTCTTCCCTCCGAGCCCTAGCCCACCTGCTGTCCCCCACCTTTGTGGCCCTTTGCTTACTAGCCCGGGCTTGTCTCTGCAGACAGGGGAGTCCCGCGAGGGTGTGGGCTCTTCCTCCTTCCTCTGGCTCAGAAGCAGGCAGGAATCAGCAGTTTCCTCCTGACAAGGCCCCCTCTGGGCAGTGGGAACCGGGACAGACTCTGCAAGGCATTAACCCTTTCATTTCCTTTCCTCTTCTCTCTTTTTTATTAAGTGCTTGAGGGAATTTTATTTATTCATTTAACAAAACTGTGGTGGGCAGCCTGCTGTGCTGACTGAAGGCCATTTCTTCGTCTTCTTTTTTTTTTTTTTTTTTTCGGTTGTCAATCTGTATTTTTGTTTTATTATCTTTTAAATTTAATTTTAATTGGAGGATAATTGCTTTCAATACTGGGTTGATATCTGCTGTACAACAATGTGAATCAGCCACAAGTATACATATATACCCGCCCTCAGGAGCATCTCTCCCCACATCCAAGTCATCGCAGGGCACTGGGCTGAGCTCCCTGGGTTATACAGCACCTTCTCACTAGCTGTCTATTTTACACATGGCAATGTATATATCTCAATGCTACTTTCTCAATTCACTGGGGCCATAGGTTATAGAATTTCAGGGCTGTAAAGAACTTTGGAAACTATCTAGCTCAACCTCCTCATTGTATAAAGGTAAAATAACAAGAAATGAATGGTTCTTTAACTAATATATAGCTGTCATTTATTAGATGCTATGTGCCAAGTATTGTGCTAATACATACTTTTTCTATTTAATCCTCATAAAAACAGACTTGCTATTTCTATTGTTAAAATAAAAATACAACTCAGATCAGGTACGTAACTTGCCCAAAGTCACACGAGTGGTAGGACTGACTTTTAAACACAAATCTGTTGGAATTCCAGGCCTATGGCCTTAACTACTGTTCTACTGGACCAAGAAACTGACAGCAGGAACAGAAGCATCGTCTACGTGAGATTTTTTTTTTTCTTGCTTTAAGAAGTGGCTTTTGGTCCCAGTAGCAGACACTTCCTCTTTAGGGGTTTCAAAAGGCAGCCATACAGGTCACTTGGTGTCACACTGATCCCCAGGCTGCAGATCTCGTGTCCACAGGACTTTGCACAGAAATCCATCTTAGAATTTGTCACACTGCATAACAGTTAACTAATCATGGCCAACCTAACACGCCACATCTGATCATCCCGTGAAGTAGGCATTATGAGTCCCACCTCACAGATGATCATGTAGACACACTAAGCTACTTCTGAAGCCGGGAAGTAGCACAGATGGAATCTAAACTCTGAATGCCAAACTCTTCAGCATTACATGACGCTGCTTGCTATTTTTATCTCTCACTCTCTTGCCCATTGGATTATGATACGTTGGAGAGTAACGATCATGTCTTTTTTACGTCTGCATTCCCAGTGCCTAGTACGGTGCTGGGCACTCGAGAGATCTTTGATACCCTCTTGCTGAATGGATGGATGGAGGGAGGGATAAAGGAAGAATGGAGGGGTGGATAGATGGATGACATGACGGGTGGATGGACAGACTGATGGATCGTGGTGCCCACCGAGATGGCGGCCCTTCTGATCCTCTCACAGGACAGGGCTCGCCACCGACTTCCTCGTCTCTTCCACCCTCAGGTCTGGACTCTGAACTCTCCTTCCTCCCCTCCTTTCCCTCTGCGGGGACGCCTGGCTCTTCTTCCCTAGCTTTCAACCCATCAGTCACGCTTGACCCCCTTTGCCCTCCTCCGGCTCCTCCAGCCTCCATACCTGCCTGCCTCCTTTACCCCTCACTGTGGCCGGCAGGGCCCTGCGTGGGCAAGACGTGGTCCCTGTTACCTCTGACCGGCCTCCTCTCCAGCCACAATTTCTGCCGCATGCCGAGGTCCAGCTGCAGTGGCCGCCTCGCTCTTCGTCACGCGCTCGGGGCATGCCCGGCATTCTCTGCACTGCTGTTCCCGCCCACTCTCTCGAACGCTCTCCCCAGATACCCACACAGCTGGCTCTTCCTCACTCTTTGCTCAGATGCTGCTTTCTCAATGAGACAATCCTCTTGGGTCCTGCCTCTCCCCATTCCCTGCTTTATTTTCTCTCTACAGCAACTGTCATCACTGGAGAGCCTACCCGTTTTATGTATGTCTATGTCTTGCCTCACTAACGAAGTGAGTAAGGGGCTTTCCCTGGTGGCTCAGACGTTAAAGAATCTGCCTGCAGCTCGGGAGACCCAGGTTCGATCCCTGGGTTGGGAAGATCCCCTGGAGGAGGGCATGGCAACCCACTTCAGTATTCTTGCTTCCAGAATCCCCATGGACAGAGGAGCCTGGCGGGCTGCAGTCCATGGTTCGCAAAGAGTCGGACACGACTGAGCAGAAGTCGTGGACACACACACAAAAGCTCCACGAGGGCAGGTCGTGATGGGGTAGGGCTCACGGCTGAAGCCGGCAGCGCTTAGGTCACTGGATGGGATATATGCGGAATGATTCCGCAGGATCAACAGACGTAGCTCAAGCGCATGAGCCTGCCACCTCCCTCATTGCAGGCTGCGACGGTCTGGGTTGTCCAGTAGCGAAGTCATGTCTGACTCTTTGCAACCCCACGGACGGTAGCCCTGCCAGGCTCCTCTGTCCATGGGGTTTTGCCGGCGAGAATACTGGAGCGGGCTGCCATGTCCTCCTGCAGGGGATCTGGGGGCAGGCGTGTCCTGAGCGGGGTGTGTGCCGGGGGCGTCCTCCTTACCGCCTTGGTGCACTGCACGTCCTTCCCCAGCAGCCAGTTGAGCTCCAGGTTGCCCTCGCCCTGGTAGCAGGACTGCAGGCGCTCCTTGATCTGCAGGTTGACTGCGCGGATGGGGAAGGCGCAGAGGGCGGAGTCATCCGGCGGCTGGTGGTACTGCTTCTGCCCTTTGGAGAAGATGGCGAAGAGCACGTCGTCCTGGCTGCTGATGTTGAAGGCCCGCGCCAGCGCGTCCCCGGGCTTGGCGAGGTAGGCGGCCTGCAGGAGGCGGTATTCCACCCCGGCCCGCGTGCAGCCGAAGGGCAGGGACACGTAGGAGTGGAACTTGGGGTCGTCCTTGCAGAGCCGCACGATGCGCGAGGTGTAGAAGAGGTCCCCGGCCGAGTTGATGGCCACGCCCTCGGGGGTCTCGGGCTGGACCGTCAGGAAGTAGACGAAGCCCCCGCTGGCGAAGCCGTAGATGTAGAAGATGTCGAAGTGGGCCACCAGGGCCAGGGTGTCGGAGGGGATCTTGATGAGCGAGGAGACGAAGTCGCTGTGCAGCTCGTAGTCGAGCATGGCGGAGGACTCGGGGTCGCGCGGCAGCTTGCGGCTGGACAGCGTGGGGAAGTAGTCCTGCTTGCCGTCCACGGCCGTGCCGATGAAGAGCTTGCCGTCCTCGCCCTCGGAGCGCACGATCACCCCGTACATCGTGCCCGTCTTGTTGACGCTGGACAGGTAGTGCTCCTTCTTGTGGGACGGCTCCACCAGGATGAAGAGGTCGTCGAGCCGCAGCAGCTTGCACACGCCCTGGTACAGGCTGCCGCAGGCCAGCAGCCGGTTCTCCGAGTAGTCGATGATGAGCAGCTTGTTGACGTTGTTGGTCAGCGTGAGCACCTCGCCGCAGGGCTGCACGATCAGCGGCGGGTAGCAGGACTTGTTGTCCTCCTCCGGGCCCGTCTTGTGAGCCACCTGGATGGTCAGGTTGCCCGTCAGCTTGTACACGCGGTTGATGGCGCCCACGTACACCGCCCCGGTCCCGCGGTGCACCGTCAGGTGGTTGAAGGTCCAGTCGCGGTTTTCCGAGTGGAAGGTGCTGAACTGGGGCGCGCTGGCCGCCTGGGGCGCCAGCAGCACGCAGACGGCCGAGAGCAGGACCACAGGCCAGCCGTCCCCGTCTGCCGCCCGCGGCCCGGGCCTCCTCTGTTCCATCCTGAGCCGGCCGAGGGCCAGGACACAGGGCCTCCGATCTCTCCCGAACTCCACCTCCCCGGCCTGGCCCTCACATGGTTCTGCAAAACACAAGAGGCAGAGCGGTCAGACAGAAAACAAATCCCTGGAGAACCGGCTTGCTTGACCCGGGTCCCAGCGCCTGCTAGCTCTGTGAGCCTCTTCCTTCTGTATTTGGGTTTTTCTATTTTTAACATACATTCTCCCTCTTCGGGATGTTCAGGGAATCCTATTATCTATTTTGGTCTCCAGCTTTGACACTGTAAAATGCTTTTTTTTTTTTTTAAACTTTACAAAGCATCTCTATTTCTGTCCTCTTCAGAGATCGTTTTTACCGCTCAGAGAGGTTAACAGACCGAGTCCCCGCAGCCAGTGGATCCCAGTGTGGGGACTAAGGCCAGTCTTCCCACCCAGTTGCCAGGTTCCTCCTGCTCACTCCCAGTCCGTGGAAAACGCTCCAGCCTGTGAAACACCAGTGGTTAGGGAGGCCCTCTCCCAGGCTCTCCCTTCCGAATCTGGTGTCCCAAATAAAATTCCTTCTTATTTCAGCCGTCCACCCCCTCGCACTGCTGGTTTCCTCTTTCATGCTCCGTCCCCCACAGGGAAGGAAGGAGGGGAGCTGGTCATCTAACATTGCCTCTCACTGCCCTTCAGCCTGGTCCTCTAGAGGGAATCCTGCAGTGTTAGCAGGGAACACTTGTTCTGAGAGTGAGCTAGGCCCGGGGCCCACATGGGTGCTATTCAGGAGCCTGAAGAGTCCCCGGGTAAAGGGCAGACAACCACCCACCCTTCCTCTTTGGGTCGGGAGGATGTCAGCCACTGCCTCCCCGGTAAGCAGGGACCCTGTGGCTTCCTTTGCAGGTCGAGTCCAGTGTGGAGCCGGCCACCTTACTTGTGGGGACTGGCTGGCTGAGTCCAGTCTCAGCCACCTGGGCGAGAGTTCTGGGTTTGGGAGGCATGGGGAGGAGCCAAGGGAAGTGAGTTGAAGGTCAGTCGCGCGGCAGCCACTGCTGGGGCCCCGTGATGGTTTAAGGCTCCTCACGGTCAACCTCAGGCTGCCCGCCCCCGCCGGTCAATCCCCTGCCCTGATGTCCCTGCTCCCTCCCTGCCCTCCCGAGCCCCAGGTTCTGCAGCTTTTCCTACTATTCCAGGAAAGCTTGCCCAGAGGGGCAAGGAGGGGGCTCCTGCAGACCTTCAGAGAGTGGTGGGCAGGGGACAGACGGTGGAGCCTTCCCATCGCTCTGCCTGCTCCTGACTTTTATGGGGGAGGTGGGGACAGTGGTGGCTCTAGCGGAGAAATCTTTTCTCCCGGCTGGACAGACTGGCCAGCAACCTTCTTGGACAAGTCGAGACAGAAGTCCGGGTAATGAGGCAGCAGGAGTGGAAAGGCTCACGCCAGGATGGAGCACGTGCTCCAAGGTGGCCTGCTGCTGCTGCTAAGTCGCTTCAGTCGTGTCCAACTCTGTGCGAGCAGCCCACCAGGCTCCCCCGTCCCTGGGATTCTCCAGCAAGAACACTGGAGTGGGTTGCCATTTCCTTCTCCAATGCATGAAAGTGAAAAGTGAAAGTGAAGTCGCTCAGTCGTGCCCAACTCCTAGCGACCCCATGGACTGCAGTCCACCAGGCTCCTCGTCCATGGGATTTTCCAGGCAAGAGTACTGGAGTAGGGTGCCATTGCCTTCTCTGTACCAAGGTGGCCTAGGAGAGTCCAATTCAGTTCAGGTCAGCCGCTCAGTCGTGTCCGACTCTTTGTGACCCCATGAACTGCAGCACACCAGGCCTCCCTGTCCATCATCAACTCCCTGAGTTTACTCAAACTCATGTCCATTGAGTTGGTGATGCCATCCAACCATCTCATCCTCTGTTGTCCCCTTCTCCCACCTTCAATCTTTCCCAGCATCAGGGTCCTGGATCCCTTTATTTATCCCCCACCTGGCTACATGGGGCTGGAATCTGGGATCGAATAGATGCCCCCTGTAGGATCCACGTGCTCTCTGCTCCGTGTCTTTTGAAACTCCCCCTGTCCTCTGCAACTGTGCCTCCCACGCCTGACAGCCCCCATGGTGCCAGAGGCGGGCCCCACCTGACCGCTCGCCTCCAAGGAGGCTCCACCGGGGTGCTGTTCTGGAGTGACTCATCAGGCCCCGGGCTTCCTTGGAAAGAGGAAGGCGCAGCGGCATGAGGCCCGGGCTGACCTCAGGGGCTCTGACACAGCCCTTCCGGCCCCACGCGCTCACCGGCAAAGCCTCCCCGACGGACAGAGCTTTCGGTTTGAAAATCGGAGGTTATTTTTAGCTGTGTCCTGGGGCCGGTAGCCGGACGTGAATTCCTCAAGAGAAGCTGCAGAAAGGAAATAACAGAATCCTCACATTCTCCATCTGGGTAGGGAGCTGTAGGAAGCTGGGCTGTGCGTACCCCTTCTCTGGCTGGGCGCGCCCCTTCTCTGGGCAGGAGAGCTCATTTGCCTACAGGTGGAGGGCAGTGTGCCCCCCTCCACCTCCCGCCAGAGGATTATAGTTGCTGTCATGATGCACTTGGGGTTTGGCCTTCTGGGCAGGGATTTCTGAGACACTCTGGCATTGAGCGTGCAGGCAGAGAACCCCTGCCTGCCCCGCAACGTACATGCACAGACATGCTTAGCCCATGGAGGGGGGAGACGGTCCCAGGAGCAGAGGTGACGTCAGAGGACACCAAGTGAGGTTAAGATGAACTGTCTCACTAACCTGCCAGGCATCCTCCAGAGACATGGTTTGAAGTGTGAGTGGCTTCTGTTGTCAGGCAGAATTCAGGAAGAAATGTGGGACCTTGGGCAAGTCCAGTCTCATCCTCCTTTCTGGTAGGATGGGATAATGACGGTACCGACCCCTCGGGTTGTCATCAGAGTAAATGAGATAATGCGGGGAAGCCTCTTAGCATGGGAGCTGGCACTCAGTGAATGCTTAACTCATACCAGTTATTATTATCATTGAAGCCTCCCCAAGAGGCTGCGCTTTAGGAATCCTGCCAGACCTCCTGACTTCTCTTTTCACTCATATTCTTCCTTTCCATGGGAATGAACACTGCGGGCAGCCCATTGAGCTCCAGCCCTCCCTGGAGTGGTGAAGGCGTGCATCAGAGAAAAGGGAACAGATTGAAGGTGATCGTCTCTGGCACACTACTGCACAAGTCCCAGCACGGCTCTCTGCAGCCTGCAGGGAGCCTGGTGGAGGTACAGGATCCCAAGAGTTGAAGTGTGAGTGGGAAAACTGGCCTGGTGTCCAGAAGGCAAGGAGTCCTAGGGAAGGGGGCAGAGTGGGGAACTCAGAGAGACCTGTGTCCAAATCCTGCCTCTGTCAACATGAGTTGTGTGGCTTTAGGCTGCTCCAGCGTCACCCCGAGCCTACTTCTTAACCAATAAAGGATGTTATTTGATCTTAAAGAATGCTATTAAAACAAAGGATGTCATAACCAGTTGGTAAGATTTCTTCCTTCAGACAAAATGGTATCTTGAGACTTGCTTCTTTCAGCTTCTAGAGTCAATAATTGCAATAACAGCTGAGGTCCTTCTGTCCTGCCTGGCAGGGCTGGTTAAATCTAGAGGTCTCAACAGACCAGTAATTGTACTGTTTTCCCCTTCCTTCTCAATCAGCGTCTACTCTGGGACAGACTGCTCCCGGGGACCAGCCACACAGATTCCTTTCACGGGACTCAAGGGTGGTCCACGTAGGAGCCACAGGCACTGGGGCCTCAGGGTCAAGAGGAGACAGGGTCCCTGGCAGTGCAGGGGTGGAGGGACGCTTGCATCTCACCTTGGAATTCACAAGGACAAACTGGCTTCAAGAGTGAGTCGAGAGCCCCAGTCTTTCAATGCCAAGGCTGACATTACCAGGTAGCTCTTCCAAAGAAGGGTCTGGTTGGCAAGGTCTGGTCTGGTTGGTCCTGTCTGAGTTCAGGGTAAGGGAGAAGGGTACCCACCTCTATGCCTCTGATGAGATGCCATGTAGTGTGATGGAGAGACTCATAAGCTCTGGATTTAGGTGCTTGGATTCAAACAGAGGTGATAGCTGTGTAAACTTGGTCAAGGTACACAGCTGTTCTCTGATGCTGTCTCACTAGATGTAATGAGGTTGGCACTAGCATCTACCTCACAGGGTTATGATGGTGAAGTCATTTAATTCACATAAACAACTTAGAACAACGCTTGGCCCATTATAAACGTTCAAGACACCTTAGCCTTATCAGTAGTAATCTATCTCTCAATATTCCCAGCCTTTCATCTCTGTCCATCCCACGGTCTGTCTTAGAATAAAATGTCCATCCTTGTATTTGGTAGGAGCCAGTGAACATATGCATATGATTTTGTAGAGCTAGGATTTCCTCCTCACCCCAAGTGTCACCCGCGGGGATTTTCTCCACGATGCCTCCTTCCTGTCCCTCTTCCTCTCTCTGTCTAGTTTGTGAAGTCGCTGTGCCACGTGCGTTCTCAAGAGCCACACCTGCCGAGTGGCCGTTCTCCTACCAGCTTCCCTCTCCCCCGTCCCAAGTCTCAAATGAGGACACGCCACCCTGGGATGCCAGCTCGACCCGCAGAGCGCTCGCAGCACTGATGCCAAGGGGAGGCCACACTCGCCTCTTTGGGAAGCAAGAGTCACTAAATATTTCATTTCGAGGGCCTGGTGAAACCATCTCCCCAGTGAGGCCTCAGGAAGCAGGTGTTGGTGTCAGCTAGAGGAGGCACCTAATACCTTCCCGATCAGATGCTGCAGACACCAGGGGCAAAGCAGGGGCGAGACGACAAGCATTTCCAGCTCAGCTCAGCGAAGGATTCCCTCCTCCCCACAACCCGTTCTGTTGCCTTTTTCAGGATATCTGGGAGCACAAACCTCTGTGCTTTATTGGCCTCCCTTATTGCAAAAGGAAAGAAGAGGAGGCAGGAAGAGGAGTTAGCATTGGAATACAATTTTGCTAAACTGAGTGAAAGTTTTTGATGCCAGAGCTCCCACCCGTGGGCCCATCTGTAGCTCCTCCTGGCACCATCATCACCAACATCATCCAGGCTATGATATTTCTCATCACAATAACAGTAAAGGTGTCTATTATTATAACTGCACCAACTAGGTGGCTCACACAGCCAGGATCCTGAGAAGCCAGAATCCAGACAGTAAGTATGAGGAGGGGGGCTGGGCGCTATTTACAACAGGCAAGATTTGGAAGCAACTACAGTGTCCATGCACAGAGGAATGGATAAAGATACGGTGCACATATACAACAGAGTATTACTCAGTCATAAAAAACTGAAAGATTGCCATTCGCAGCAACGTGGGTGGACCTAGAGAATATCATACCAAGTGAAGTAAGACAGAGAAAGACAAATATTATAATGATATCACATATGTGGAATCTAAAAAATAATACAAATGAATCCATATACGAAACAGATGCAGACTCAGACATAGATAGCAAATTTATGGCTACTAAAGGGAAAAAGAAGGGGGCAGGGATATTTAGGGGTATAGGATTAACAGATCCTACAGTATATAAAATAGGATTTACTGTAATATACAGGGTGCAATATTCAATATCTTATAATAACCTATAACAGAAAAGAATCTGAAAAATATATATATATATAACTGAATCACTTTGCGGTACACCTGAAACTAACACAATATCAGCTATAATAAAATCAACTATACGTCAATAAAACAAAACGGACAAGGAAGCCTAGTGTGCTGCAGTCCACGGGGTCACAGAGTTGGGACACGACTGATCGACTGAACTGAAAACGAACAGAAAACGAGGCCTGTGAAGTCAGAGGAGTCAGCAGCTGTTCCTGGGCTTCACCTAAAGCCCTTTCCTCTCCCAGGGCAGGGAGAAGCCTGTCCTCTCCTCGGCTGCCCCTCCTAATGAGTGGCGCCTTTAAAGCAGGGATTCCAGGCCAGCGCTGAAGGCAACTCTGAGATGACTCCAACCCACTTCTCTTTTTTCAAAGGAAGAAGCCAAAACACATGGAGAGGAAACAAATCGTCAAAGGTGCGTCAGCGTGACTTGGAGGCAGGTGCCAGCAGAACCCAGATCTTGTGGCCAAAGCCCCGCTGCTTCCTCTGCTGTGGGCGAAGCGGTCCCAGGGGCAGGTTACATTTAGCCTCGAGGCTGCCCTGTTTTGGGGGCGCAGAAGATGCCTTTTGATGGTGGAGGCCCAGTGATGGCGGAGGTGGGCCTGGCACTGGGCCTGGACAGGGAGGTGATAATGCAGGGCAGACTCGATGGGTGCGGATTAAGGGGCAGGGGAGAAAAGGGACACAAGGCTCCCCTCTGTGTTAGGGGAGTGAGCTCCTCCAGGCCCAGTCAGGCCCAGGCGGTCATCACACATGAGAAGGGTTCCTCTACTGTGACTGGTTTTCCCAGTGGTCATGTATGGATGTGAGAGTTGGACTATAAAGAAAGCTGAACCCTGAAGAATTGATGCTTTTGAACTATGGTGTTGGAGAAGACTCTTGAGAGTCCCTTGGACTGCAAGGAGATCCAACCAGTCCATCCTAAAGGAAATCAGTTCTGGGTGTTCACTGGAAGGACTGATGTTGAAGCTGTAACTCCAATACTTTGGCCACCTGATGCGAAGAACTGACTCATTTGAAAAAACCCTGATGCTGGGAAAGATTGAGGGCAGGAGGAGAAGGGGACGACAGAGGATGAGATGGTTGGATGGCATCACCGACTCGATGGACATGGCTTTGGGTGGACTCTGGGAGTTGGTGATGGACAGGGAGGCCTGGCGTGCTACGGTTCACGGGGTTGCAAAGAGTCAGACACGACTGAGTGACTGAACTGAACTGAACTGAGACTGGGGAGCTCCCACAGCATCCTGTACCATCTTCCTCGGGCTTGCAGATAACCTCACAGACAGGACACGTGTGTCCCAGCTCAGGCCGAGTCTTTCTTTTTCTCAAAGAGTCAGAAACAGAGCAGAAGGGACGGGAATGAGCTATCCAGCAGGCATCCTATCCAGAGAGGATCTCAGGGAATCCTGCCAAGGAAATTATGGAATTTTCTGACAGTGAGTTTTCCTGACAGCTGTTGAGGAATACGCTTACCCAGAGGCAGGGGACTGGTTCCAATGACCCAAGAAGGCAGCCTTTGGGGTAGGATTTCTAGGAATCAAAATCTACAAGAGTAAAACATTCTCAGAGCAAAATTCGGGGGCCCTGCCTCGCCTCTCGTGAGTGGACTGCTCCTGAAGGACCCACACGTATGTCATCTGCACGGCTGTACATGCCAGGACTCCGAGCGTCACTCTGTCGAACAGCGACCTCCGCGGTAGTCCAGGCACGGTGGGTAGCACAAGGTGAGCGCCAGGGCGCACGCAGAGGCCCCGGGGGATGCCGACAGCTGAAAGGCCTCAATTAGAGTGAAAGGAGTTATCTGGTATTTAAATAATTATTAGATGGAAGGAGTAATCATCGGTTTGAGCTGATTTTTTTCCCCCACTGTCACCCTGATGGCGTCTATAATATTATTATTCAAATGCCCATGATTCTCATTGAGAAGAGACCAGGAGAGAAAGTGGGGGGAGGGGGGGGGGCAGGGAGAGGGTGGGGGAGAGACTCATTTAATCCCCATGTGACCATGTGACGGGGCTGCAGGAGGTACGATTAGTCTTTTTCTTATTTCAGCTGTCACTCAGGCACAGACACCCGAGATTGTTATTAGCGAGCGTATTTCATGCACGCGATTTAAAGGGGAAAGGGGAGGGAGGGGGGTGGGGAGAGGCAGAATTTCCGACAGAAAATAACAGGACCAGAGGAACAATTTAGACGTCACTGCTGTACCAGCCGCATCTGCTTCATTAATCGAATGTCATTTTCCCCCCCAGACTCGGCTGTTCTGTGAAGCTAAGTGGCTACACCTTGCCCCAGAGCAAGAGAGAGGAGGCGAGGGGAGACGAGAGGAGGAGGAAAACGGGCCTCTGCCTAGGTGGCCTCTGGGCCTCTTTTCTGAGAAAGTGAAATAGACGACATCGTGTTCCCCAGCCCCCACCCCTCAGTGTGTCAAGGCAACTTTCGGTAGCATCTGAAAGTTGCTCCTCTCACTGTGAGAAGGGAGATACCCTGCTTATCCTTCACGCCGTTCTTTTCCACAGGTGGATAAATCTGATCCAGTTTCAAATAACCAAGGAGTAAGTGAAGGGAATGTGGGGGCGTCCCTAACACTGATCAGCAGTTAGGGAAGCACCCAGATTTCAGACGGTGAGGGGGCCAGGCAGGTGCCTCGCATCCCCCGTGAGTGCATGGCAGGGGCATGTTCTCCGCCCCCTAGATGGCACCATGGGCAAGGTAGGGGGCAGGGGAGGTTCAAGGCTGGGCCCTGGCACGAAAGGCAGGCGTCTCAGGTGTGCCCCTGCTGACACACACCCCGAAATTCATATGGCAAAGCCTTAATCCCCACGACCTCAGAGCAGGACTGCGTTTGTTGTCAGGGTCTTTATAGAGGTAACTGAATTAAAATTAGATAATTAGGGTGGTGCATGTGCATTATAAGTCAGTTCAGTCATGTCCAACTCTTGGCAACTGCATGGACTGTAGCCCACCAGACCCCTCTGTCCATGGGATTCTCCAGGCAAGAATGCTGGAGTGGGTTGCCATGCCCTCCTCCAGGGGATCTTCCCCACCCAGGGATCGAACCCACATCTCTTATGTCTCAATGCACCAGTGTCCTTACAAAAAGGGGGAATTTGGGCACAGAAACAGATAGGGAAGACGTGCAAAGAGACACAGGGAGACAACGGCCACCTGCAAGCCAAGGAGAGAGTCCAGGACAGCGCCTTCCCTCACAGCCCTGCCCACACCCTGACTCCAGGCCTCCAGGAGGCCACTAACCCCCCAGTGTCTAAGCCACCCCAGGGTGGTGCTCAGCCACAGCAGTCCTCACTAACTCCTGTAGCCAGGAGGAGCGATGCACTCCACTGGCTGGGCTTGGGACCTGCTCCTTGAAAGAAAAGGGTGTTTGTGGCGAGGGGGGTGGGGGGAACCACCACGGGGCCAACACTCCTGGAGATGAAGGCCCCTTCGGGTCTCTGTGAGAACCGGGGGCGGTGAGACGAGCTTCCTTTCTCACCCAGGCAAACACAGGGCCCCTGAGCCCGCTTTGGCCCCGGCGGGAGTAGAACCTCTCACCTCTCTCGCTGCTCCTGCAGAGAGTTCTGGTCCATCTCGCCTCCCCCGCCCTCTTCTGCTCCGGCCCAGAAGAGTCCACGTGTCGCCTGCCCACCCCAAGGACACTCGGGGATACTCTGTGGCCCCCCAGGAGCCACATCGCTCCATTCCCACCGCAGACCCTCCTCCGGCCTGTCCTCCAGGGAGCCCTTCCTCTTCACCCCGGGGAGGGTTGTCCGTTGCTGTTGTTTTTAATTTCTCCCAGGTCTCCCAGTGGGCTCTCCTCGAGCCCTGGAAACCGCACCAGCTCTCCCAGCGCCTTAGCAAAACACGCCGTATTTCTCCTCTCCGCTCACAGGCTATCAAAGTTTGGAATTGTCTCCCTGCATTATGAAGGGGTTCCAAAGACAGGCGTTGATTTGAAGGGCTGCAGCAGGGAGGGGCTGGGCTCCTTTCTGGGGTGCTGGCTGGGCTGGCTCGGCCAAGTCAAACAAGATTCATTACCCCGGGGGCGGGAGCAGGGAGATACACCGCCTGACCCTGCAGACCTGCCCCATATGTCACGGGCCTGTCAGAACTCTCCCAGAATTCCCTTTATTATCTAAAGGTCGCCCCCCGGGCAGCGCGGAGAGGGGCCCACGGTATAAACCAAACTACAAGAGCCATCAATTTCAAGCAGCTGCCAGCCGGCCACCCCTCCCTGTCCCCCTTCCATGGGCTCTGCCCTCTTCAACCCCCTCTGGGGGATGGCACAGCCCCGCCTGGCCGTGACCACCTCACCCCCCGGGGCAGAAAGAATTTCGGTGACTTAGCGGGGCACTGAGCCTCCAAGCTGTGCCCTAGGAGTATGCCTGCCCTCTGCACTATGGGGCCCCTAGAAAGGTTACCCCCACTGGTCCCCGGACTCCAGCTGGACTGTATCCAAACCACCCCAGTGGTGGGGTTGCTCTGTGGGTAGGCCTTTTGAAATCAAAGGACAGGAAGAGGCATTTTCAGGCCCCTTCCCAAATCTGGCAAAGGAATAAAAGTGGGAATCCAGCTTTGCTAAGTCAAATCCAAATTCATGTTTGAAGACCTCAAAACTGAAGGGCCATGAATAGTAGGACGATAAAAATTTCCATGATGGCAAAAATAATAAAGAGGAACAGCTATCATTATTATTATTTATTAACCTTCTGCTGTGTGGCACACTGCTAGATTCTTGGCAAACGCAATGGGTAATTTTATGATTATTCTGCAAGATAGGTATTATTCTTCCCATTTCACAGATGGAAAAAATGGTGGGAGGGTCCTATCTTCTCAGGAGGGTTGAGAAACTAGCATCATTCTGCTAGGAAGCAGAACTTACTGACACCCATGCTTTCCCCACTCTTCCACGTCACTGAGATATTTACAAGTTATTTTTCAACCAAATTCTCTTGTCCCTGGTCTGGGGAGACTTGCGAGGATGTTAAACAAGACTTGGCAAGGACTTTAAAGGTCAAGCCTTGAGGTTCCCATTTTATCTGGGTAAGGGAGCAGGGCTGAAAGTGGAATGGCCAAGACCGAGTTATCTGTTACAAGGTGGAGTCTGGAGGTGCTTTGTGACGAAAGGTTTGCGGGCTGGCAGTCACCTTTCAGAGAAATTCCAAAAGATCTTTCCGAGAGGCCTGGCAGGGTGTCTCCTACCTTCTCACTCATGCTCACTGTACAAGGGAGAGCCAGGACCTCTCAGACAGAAATGGGACTGGAGAGCAGGGCACAGGGCCCGACTAAGGGGTTAGATCTTAAGAAATTACAGCCATTCCACTAATGGCATATTATGCTCCATTACCTGCCATATTTTCAAACAAGAGTGACACACCTCCAGATCTCAGCAGGGGGGGCGGGGGGGGGGCGGTTGTTGGAGGAGGCAAAAGAGCGAAGAAAGTGAAAACACAAAGCCCTGGACATTCATCTCAGCTCAGGCAGGGGACTGGCCCTACACGCCACTTACTCTCTGGGAAGCGGTCCTGCCTTTCTCCTCTTGAAGAATTTTAACAGCCCCCAGGAGACCCTGGGTGAGAGCGCTTGCTGTTTCTCTTGCAGACCCTCCTGCTTTCTGTCCCATGGCAGCCACTGAAAGAGCTCCAGGGACCAGGGGAACTCCCCATCGCTGATTCCTTGTCCTGGCGTCAGGGAAAGTGGCCATTAGTGCCAGATCAAGGTGCATTTTTTTCTTAATGCTGTTTCCAGAAGCTGGGGTTCCCAAAGTTCAAAAGAGTGGTCCTCTTCACCAGCAACCCTGCACTGCCTCCTTGAAAATGTACGTGTAAGATAGTCACCATCCAGGCTTCCCACCGGCATCAAGATTGAGCCGAAGATTTCCTGCAAGGTGTGCCTTGTCCTGCTTCATTCCTCGTGCGTCAGAAGACTACTGTTGACTGACTTTGCCAGGCATAAGGCCAAAGTATGATATCCACCCATGGAAACACCCTCCTCGGCTCCCTGCTGTTGCCCAGACAGACTTGGGACTGCTAAGTGCCCAAGTTCAAGTCCTCCCAAGCTGGCTCTTCCGTCTTTCTCTGGCTCTCCTTCCTACCTCTTCCAGAGTGACTCATTCCTAACGAACTTGTTCGTTTGCCGAGTCCCCAAAACACCTCGCACAGTTTTATCTCTGGAATGTCCATCTCCACTTTCTTCTTGGCCTATCCAAACCCTGTCCATCCTTCAGCATTTCAGGAAGCCTCTAGACGCGCACCCGTCTCTTCTCCAAAGTCCATTAGAAATTGCTGTTTCTAGCAGACATTGCACTTCAGTGTCGGCCCTCTTTTTCATGTGACCATGTCCTACCTTCCCACCGAAGCAGAGGTCTTTGACATCTGTACAGGGTTAGCATTAGGCCTTTGACTCAGGACTGCACGCAGTCTCGGAGAAGGTGATGGCACCCCACTCCAGTACTCTTGCCTGGAAAATCCCATGGACGGAGGAGCCTGGTGGGCTGCAGTCCATAGGGTCGTGAAGAGTCGGACACGACTGAAGCGACTTAGCAGCAGCAGCACCAGCAGCAGCACTCAGTCTGACTTGAGGAGAGCAGGGTAGAGGGGAGGGGATTGCATATGTGCTTCCCTCACCCGCTAGGCTGCTCTAAGCCATCGTGGAATAACACACTTGCCTCAATTATTTGTCATAATTGGTCACTGGGCAGCAGTGAAGAAGAGGGTGAACCATTTGGGAAGGATCCTGGCTGCTGTTCATCTTGGGCCCACTGGGTAATGAGCAAATGTCATTAGCCAGGTGGATAAGGTGGGGAAAAGGATGGAGCAGAGTGGGAAGATGCCAGCTCTCCTTTGAAGAACACCCCCTACAGACAGGACTGGTGCAGGAAAAGCCTTGGCAAGAGAGTGCCAAAGCCATAAGTCATACATACACTACCGTCGATCACATTCAGAAACACACACTCATGAGTGGCCAGCAGACAGCGTAGCGTGATCAGCAGCAGAGGGGGTGCGGTGAGACTCCCCCCGCCGGAAGGTTTCGGAGGAGGACTCTCCTATGAGGAAGTCAAGCTCTCCGTGACACATGGCAGCAGATGCAGAGGGAAGGCTATGGTAGGATGTGAGTGTGTGCTGAGTCACTTCAGTCCTGTCTGACTCTTTGTGACCCCATGAATCGTAGCCCACCAGGCTCCTCTGTCCATGGGATTCTCCAGGCAAGAATACTAGAGTGGGTTGCCATGCCTTCCTCCAGGGGATCTTCCCAAACCAGGGATGGAACCTTCGGCTCCTGCAGCTCCTGCATTAGCAAGCAGATTCTTTACCACTGAGCCACCCGGGAAGCCCTTTGGAAGTAGACCTGGGTGCAAGTCTTGCTCTACCACTTACTAGTTCAGTGACCTTGAACATATTATTTAACCTTTTGGAGTCTGAGTTTCCTTAACTGTAAAAGGATACCTCACAGGGTTGTGGTGAGAATCAATGAGAAAATAGACGAGGTGTTTTGCAAATGCTACGGTTTTGAATAAACACCAATTACTCTTGTTTCTGTTTTTGGAGAAACACTTGCAAGGGCATCATCTCCTTGGCAACAATGGCTGCCCTGGGTGGTGGCGACGAAAAGGAAGCCTTGGCCTCACGCAGGTGATGGGGTGGTTCTTGTGCGTGGAGCTTGGGGACCCAGGCCTCTGGGGAGCACCTGGGTGCTGCTGGTACCTAGTAGCCATTACTCCAGCCCTTGGGCCCCACGCTGCCCTGGGCCTCACGCCCCCCCCCCCTTAGGGCCCTGAGAGAGATTTAAGGGCCTCTTTTGGGCTCTGGGTGATTCACCAAGGTGCCCCTGGCAGGAAAGGGGAAGAGAGGACAGCTGGTCTACAGGAGGAAGGAGATGCTGAGAGCTGCTGGACCAGGCTGAGCTCCACATTTTGGGGGGGCTCTTCCCATGCTTGGGATATGGTCAGCACAATGGATGGAACTCCCCTCCAGTATCTTCTCTGCTTCTCCTTCTTTCCCGGGCTTTTCTGAACCAACAGCTGCCTTTGAATAAAAAGCTGTAACTCCTTTTTATGAGGAAGCTTCTTAAGCAGGCTCTGTCCCAACCCTGTCCCTCCCCACCTTCAGCTTCTATTATTTTACTCTCTTTGTCTGAGGCTCTGAGCTCTTGGCAGAAAAGATCCCGAGCTGTCAAGCAGCTTCTCTTAAGTAACAGGCGCACTCAGGCTCACACGGAGGAGGGGAACCGCGGCGGCGCTGGATAAAGGAGACACGTGGACACGGCGGGGCCAGGGACACTCTGGGCAGAGATGTGCTCACTTACGGGGCTTGCCTGTGCCAGACGCACTCGGCCTGGAGGACCCTGAGCACCTGGGTGAGCGGGGAGGGGAGAAGAGGCTTTCGAGGCCCTACAGCGGTGAGCAAAAGTGAAGGGCACAGTTATAGGGCAAGCTGGCCACGGCCGGGGAGAAGATTGTGCCGGAGGGGAGAGAGGGAAACACAGGCCGGGGCAGCAAGGGGCCACCTGGGCCGGAGATGAGAGGGCTTTTCCAGGGAGGATCTGGCCCCCGATGATGAATGGGGTGTGAGAGAGGAGCCTGGAAAAGGGTAAACAGCCAGGAGGGAAGCGAGAGGGAGGGAGGCGGGGGCAGAAAGAATGTTGAGGTCAAAGAGCAAAGAAAACGCTCCTGGAGTGATTAATTCAAGATCTAGCAGGCAGCCTTCAGGAGCCACATGTGCTCAGGACATGCTAGGCCCCGCCTCCCCGCCCGAGGCCCCGCCTCCCCGCCCGAGGCCCCGCCCAGGTGCCCGCAAGTCTATTTTCCCCAGACCCACTCCACACCCTCTGGCAAACCTTCCTTTCCACTTGTCCTGAGTCTCCAAGGGACCCCACTGTAGTATAAACTAGCATTTGTGTAGCGATCTTATAGCTAACTAATAATTTCACCTACACTGAGTGCCAAAGAATTCGAATTCTGGTACTGGAGAAGGCTCTTGAGAGTCCCTTGGACTGCAAGGAGATCAAACCAGTCAATCCTAAAGGAAATCAACCCTGAATTTTCACTGGAAGGACTGATGCTGAAGCTGCAGCTCCAGCACTTTGGCTAATGTGAAGAGACGACTCATTGGAAAAGACCCTGATTCGGGGAAAGATTGAAGGTGGGAGAAGAAGGGGGTGACAGAGGGCAGGTGGTTAGATGGCACCACCGGCTCAATGGACATGAGTTTGAACAAGCTCCAGGAGATAGTGAAGGACAGGGAATCATGGGGTTGCAAAAAGCTGGACACGACTGAGTGAACAACAACATCCTGTTAACGCACCGCTCATGCAGGCCCGTGGAGAGAGGCGCATCAGCATAACCACTTCACAGGCATAGGCAGACTTGAGGTGAAATATTTTGGAGAAAGCACTCATCTGGAAGTGGGCCCTGGACGTGATCCTGGAGTTACATCCCTCTCTCTGCTGCTCTGCTGCCTGGAGTGAGAGGTGCCACCAAGTGATACCAGCAAGCACAGACCCCCGACTCTGGAGGTCAGTTTCCCTGCACCAGGCGGGCTCTGGCCACACTCAGCACACGCTGTCACCAGTCTTCCGGAATGGGCGTGCAGTGTAAGGAGCGCAAGTCAGACCTGCGTTCGTAGGGGCAACCTGTGAGAGAGGAAGAGGCCTGGCTAGCAGCCCTCCACCCAATACCACTTGGCTCCTGTCCAGTCCCGGGGAGGGGCCGAGGACTGGAGATGGTTCAAGGGCTAGCGCAGGTATGGCAGGTGAAAAGAATCCAGAAATAGGGCTTTGCAGGCAAAGAGGCTGGGATGCCAAAGTCCCCTCCCCACCCGACCTGCTCTTATCTGTGGGGGAGAAAACCTATACTTGCCATCTCCCCTGCTAAGACCCTTGCTTCCGCGGCCCCAGCAGCTGGCCCAAGATCACAGGCAGCCCCTACCTGCCTCTGACTGCCCTGTCTTTCCCAGCTCTCGACCCCGGCTCCGCATGCTCTGAGTCCCAGCCCTGGCAGATCACTGATTAATTCAGGGCTGTTTAATAACCCTTCTATTTCGATGAAACAAGCTGTCTCGTTTTCTTTATTTTTAACACCGACTTTTGTTTCTTTGCTAAGCATCTTACTGTCATTTAAATTTCTCTGTCTCCAACCAAGCTGATAATAGACTGGAGTGAGCAGCTGCTTCCGTCCTGTTTATGACAGTGATTAGAAGTTAGAGCTGTGCAGGCAGAGAGCTGACCACGCACATGGCTCTGCCCCTGCTTGTAGACAGAGGGCTCACTCGGACACGATTAGGACAATTCCGGCTCCAGGAGAGGCCAGGGCTTACCCCAGTCCTCCAGCCTTCCTGGCACCCTGCTCTGAGCGGAGTCGTGGGGTAGGGGCGAAGGTGTGAGAACCGACTCTGTTTACTGTGGAATTTAGGCCAGCAGCTGCAAGTCATTCTCACGGACCTGATACCCAACCTCACTTCTCAAACGAGCCTTTTCCTGCATTGAATTCCCCGAGCAGCAAACAGAAAGACCCATGGTGAGAGCGCTGGGGTGTGGGTGAGGACTTCGGCCATCACCTCTTCCACCTTGCTGCTCCACAGGAGACCTGGTCATCTCCTTCCAACCTCTGCTTGAATCCCCCACGTGGATGCAGAGTTCCTTCCCTCCCTGGATCACATGACTGGCTGATTTCTCTCTCCTGTGTTCCCACAACGCTTAATTTGTACAACTATTATTTGCTCGTGTTCCCCTTTTTCCCTTGCCACAGCGGGAGCTCCTCAAGAGCCAGGACAGTGCCTTGCCTCCCTCACATGATACCCGCCACATAGCAGGTATTTGATAAACATTTGTACAAAGTTAATTACGTTGTGCCAACTTCAGCCTCCTTGCAAGTAATGCAAAAAAAAAAAAAAAAAAAAACGCAAAAACCCAAAACCTTTCTCCTGCCTGGGCAGGCTCCTGGGGAGGTGGCCTGTCTGTCCCTACCTGGACAGGTGTTCTCCGCTTCCTGTCCTCAGGCCAGAGGCCACTGCTTCCTCAGAAGACAGGGCCTTGCTTGTCCCTCTAGGCCCAGAGTGACTACAGGGCTGGTGGAAGCCTTGGCCCGGGAGGCTGGGGGCTCGTGGCAGGAGTCAGTCAGGTGGCCTGGGCCAGGTCCACCGGATCCCAGCCCCGCCTCCTGTGGCCTTTGGGCCCACCACGGCCGCCTGAGAAAGCTCGCAGGTGCGAGCTGGGCAAACCCGGCCAGCCCCGGCTCCCGCCTCCCGTTCCGGCAGTCTCCCAGCCAGCTCCGTCTGCAGACAGCTGCTCGGGTCATTGTCTCAGCCTCTCCAAGCTGTGAATGCCGAGTCTATAGAGACTGCCACGAAAACAGTGCCCACACTGCCTCTGGGGAGGGAGGGGAGAGCTGGGCTTTGCCAGGGCCATTGACTCTGCAAATAGCAAGGCCTGCTGTGGATGGGGGAAAGCTTGCTGGAGTCTTTAACAGGGGGGAGCAGTTTCTCCACACACTGCCCTGTGCCACAGAGAAGCGTGGGGGTGCCCGAGGGCTGGCGGACTGGCAGGGCAGGGGAGAGGTCCGGCCTCGGGGACACCTGCTCAAACCCAAGAAAGAGAGATGTGGTGGGGCACAGGGTCGAGGCATGGGAGGCTGGAAAGAGAAGTTCCCACACAGGCAGGTGGAGATGTGTGCTGGGCCTGGCTGGGGCAGACGGACCTCCTCACTTTCTCCACAGCTCGGCTGGCCGGGCTGGGTGACAACCCGCTCCCCCAGGCTGGACTCAGCTTCTGCATCTATTGTGTGGACCAGGGGAAAAGTTGCTATCAAACACTAGACGTTTCTCAAGTGTTCTACGTATAACACCTATTCTCTTGCAGTGCAAGTGGTTTTCTTCATAACATTCTGGAAAAGAAACCCAAGGCACCTTGTCACCCTTGTTTTCCACCTCTGGCTCTTGGGCAGTGCTGCGGAAGGCACGAGGCTCCCTCTGCTTGCATCCACCCTCCCGTGCTGTTTCCAACGAGGGGCCAGGCTCTGCGCTGAAGCAGGGAGGGCTGGGTGGAGGGAGCTTCTTGGGCTAGTAGAAGACAGCTTCTCCCCCGACATCCTGCTATGTTCTGCCCAGGGATCAGCTCTGCCCAGGGATCTAGTTCCTGGGCCCCAGGGTCTAGCTTGGGCCCTGGCTCCAGTGTCTGCAAGTGCTTTACATGCTGTGTCCATCCCATTCATATCCACGCTTCTAGGAGCTCTCTCTGCAGACAAATGTAAGCTGATTGCAGGCAGGCAGTGAGGAGCCTGGGAACTCTGCCCTTTGCCCTTCATTGGAGGCTGACTCCCAGGAAAATGCCAATGTGTCAGTTCTGTGACAGTATCCTAAATCTCTACTCTTAGATGTGAAGACATCAAAGCCCCAAGGGTAGCAAATTCGGAATTCAAACTCCATCCCTACAGCTTAGTGCTAACCCAGAGCCACACGTATGACCTGGGTGCCAGGATCACCGTGGGTTTTGTCCTCAGTTTCCAGTCTCCACTGAGCCTTAAGCTCTTCATCTATTTCTCTATATAAAAATCTTTAGCACACAGATTTTCTTTAAATAAAATCTTATTTTTATCAGAAAATTCCAAACAAATTTTAGAGAGAGAGAGAGGGGAGGGGAAAACAATCTCTCTCTAGCTTGGCTGTATTTCTGCTCTAACTTTTAGAATTATTTTGCACGTTGCGACAATTGTTGTTTTCCCAAATCCCTTAACATTATCTTCCCATGCCCAGCTCCAGAAACAAAGGCAAGTGAGGGTGCTCAGAGAGTCAGGGAAAGAATTCATCCCCACTATACAGATGAAGAAACGGAGGTGCTGCGTGAGGGGCAGGAGGCCATACTCCCAGAGTGTCTTGGGGCTCCCTCGTATCTCCCTCTTTGACCGGGGAGCAAATGGAGGGTGAGCATTAGTCAACAGGTGAGAAAGCTTTCAGGAAGATGGAAGAGCCACAAGTGTGAAGGCAGGCCCTTTGTTCTCACGCATCAGGACCCTAACCTGACACTAGCCTCTTCCTGACCATCTGTTCCGACCCCCCTTAGCTGCTCTCAGCACCTTGAAGACGGGTGCCAGGTGTGACTTCCCAGTTTCACAAATTGTTCCCATGGTTTTCTCGAAGCCTCTCACAGCTAGGTTCTTGGGCCCAGAACCTTCAGGGCTTCACACGCTGGGGGTCACTCGGACTGGGGCGTTAGACTTGAATTCTGTTAATTTCCGGATAAACCTCAGGGGGTGTTTGCCTGGCTGAAACCCTAGTGGTTGTGGGTTTTAATTTCACAGAGAGTCAAGGGACTTGCCAAGAAGGTCTGGGTGGCTGAGGTGAGAGTAGGGGACCAGTCCTTTCAGGGGCTAGTGAAACCCTGACTGCGTCTTTCCTGGAAAAATCACCAGCCTCCAGCGTGGAGCAGGGGCTCAGACCCTGCAGGGCTGGCTGACCTGGGCTCCCAGGGCTGGGCGCAGCGGTGGAGCCTGGCCCTCCCGCCTGGCTTTGGCCAAGGGCTTCCACTGAGAACCCCGAGTTCAGAAAACAGCCTCTTCTCCCTCAGGTATCTTTGTAGCTCAGGAAAAAAGAAAGGGAAGCTGCAGTGGTGGGGGGGTAGTGGGGGGCGGTCAGGGGAGGTGGGAGGTCAGAGGCCAACGTAATATTTACCCAGCCCAGCTGAGGGCTTTCGCTTTCACGGAGCAGGAAACCGCTTCAAAGCGGCAATGTCCCCTCGTGTTGCTTCTGCCTGCCCGCTGGCCCTCCTGCCTCCATGGGGCAGTCAGGGCTCTCTCATCCAGCCCTTCCTCCGCTCCTGAACCTTCCACCCTTGGCCTCTTCAAGGCAGGAACCTGCCTCCTGCCCAGAGAGGTGCCATGACTTGTCCGTAGTTGTACAGCGATGACCACACCTGGGCGCTCCAGCCTTAGGCCTTGGACCTCTCGTCTTTCCTCTGAGTCAGTCATCTGTCACTTGGGGACGCGGAGCAGGCACTGGGGTTACAGTTCCTCACCCGAAGCCTCTATACTATCTACCACCAGAGCACCAAGAGGAAACTGAGGCCAAAGAAGCTCCTGGAGCCTCGAATTCAGTGGTTCTTTACACCGGGCGGGGGTGGGGGGGCGTGCTTACAAATTCCTTCTCTTCAGAAATACATACACAAACATGCACACACATACACGTATTTCTCAAAAGCATAGACTTTTAAAGGTTTCAAAGGCCTCTTGAAGTCCAAGCACGCCCCCTGGTTCTGTCCATCCCAGGCCCGAGCCTCCCTGCACCCCAAATCTGATCTGGACACATCAAGGTACAAGCATAACACTGCCCTCCATTATGGGATTAGAGAAAGTTTTCAAGTTGAAGTGAGATCCGCCTGCTTGTAACCTCCCTCCCTTAATCTTCCCGGCATTCTCTGTGGACAGAACCTTTAAAGGAGAGTCCTCCAGGAGGCAGTCAGAAGGCAGAGATGGCTCTTGGAGGGGGCTTTCCTGCTCAGCCAAGGTGAGGGGGGGAAATCCGAATATATTTTCTCTGGGTTCCCTTTAATGGGTTCCTTCAGACAAAAGTGCGTGCGCTAACAGCAGGATTCTGGACACTTCAACGTGAATACAGATGAGTAACAACGTTTCCTGATGAAGCACAGTGGAGTCCAAGCTGCCAGCTCCAGGAGACCGGAAAGGGATGCAATTTACATAGAATACACAGTGCAAAGCCCTTGGGAGGGTGCTACATGGAGATCTCGCTCTAGGATGTTGACTAATAGAAAACAACTCTAGTGGTGTCAGTTTAAAATCTGTGGAGAGGGGAAAAAAAAGGCTGGGGTAGCTCTGACAGGCTGAGGAAGGGGAGAGGGTGGGAGGGAACTGTGAGGTTTTCCGGCATCGCAGTCTCCCTCCCGGAAAACCTGCACCTTCCACTGGTAAGAGCAAATGGGAAACTTCTGCACCTCCACTCCCTCTGATCCCCTAGCATACTGTTAATTCCATTCTGCCTTTACTTTCCTGTTGAAATTCTGGGAGGGGAGGTTCATTTTCCCTCCCCCCAGGATGCGGTAGTGTCTTGAAGGTAGGGTCAGTTATAGTTTTGTCTTGGTCCTGGGTGTTACACATTCCTGGCACTGCCTAAATGATCAATTTCTACTTGATTAAACCTAAGTGGGTTCCGATTCCAGGTTTCATTGTCTTTCTGTCTTGGTTCAGCACAAGGGCAATGATTCTCACGTGGAGATTGCACTTGGAGTTTGTTGAGCTATTCCACTCCTCTTTCTCCTATCCCTCCCCATCCCTCCACATGCAAACTAGAAACCAAGGTGGGAAGGCAGGGTTGTAAATGCAAAGATAGAAAAAGTTTAACTCCCCAGACAGCAGGAGAAGAAGTGAAGGTGCCTTAGTCAGGGCCTCCGCCCCTCTCTCAAAGCTGCAGAAAGAACACATGCTTTTGTTGGGGCGGAGGGACCGGCAGAGCAGGGGGGATAATCCACTGGCCCTGGGAGCTCTCCCCCACTTCCTTCTCGAAGACAAGCTGAACTCTTCAAGGGTGACTCCACTGCCTTTTATCTCTCATACCGAAAGTAATTTTAGCCAAGGGAAAGCAGGATTAGACTTTCATAACATGATACATTTATCTTGTTTTTCTTTTTCCCTTGCTCTCTCCTCCCTCCCCTCCCTCTTTGACCCCAGGTAAACGTGAGCCAAAGGGGGCGCCAAGATTAAATATCAGAGGACACCATCAGATCCTAAGAGATGCTCCTTTCCGGCTGGCTGCCATCCCCAAACTTTTAATATCTTCCCCACCCCCATCAGATGGTTACTGTCTGTTCAGATGAGAAAAGCCTCTGGACCCTGTTCTCTCCATATTGTCCTCTGCTGAAATGAAAGGGGGAATTATAATTCAGAGAAAGGCTCCCACAGAGAGTATGAAGACAAAGATAAAATCACTGATACAACGCTGACATGCGTTCAGCTCCTGAAAGGTCTCTTTTAAAAAGTCTCCTCGGGAGCAGTCTTGCCACCACCTGAGACTGTTTGGAAAATGCACGTTTAGGGGGGCTGGGAGAAGAGGAAGGCCTGTGAAGGCACCTTGGGGTTGGGCCAAAAACTTACATCGCTGATAAAGAGAGGCTAGAGCCTCTCCGTGGCGGGGCCAGCTGGCGGCCAGGACTGCTTGAGGACGCCTGCCCACCCCCCGACCCCCAGAGGCATCCGGCCAACCCGGCAGGCCCCTCCCGGAGCGGCTTCCCCACCCTGGCCCCCCTCTTAATGCCGCAGGCGCCCTGTCCTGCTCCCCTGCCACCAGACGGGGCCCAGACGGGGCCCAGACTTCCCACCGGCAACGGGACCCCACCAGTTGTGGTCTCAGAGCAGTGACAGCTGGGAGTTTCTAATATATCTTAACTATATTTTCCCCTTCTCCTAAAACAAAACAAACAACAAAAACAAATCAGAAAACACACACACAAAAACCCTCTACAAAAGCCACTGTTTACGGCCCAGATTGGTTTTCAAGCGCCCCCTCTAGTGGAAAGAACCTGCAGCTTCGGTTTCCCAGTTCAGCCCCCTGAGGGCCTGGGCGGACCCGAGGGTCTTTCTGCCCTGTCCTTCCCACCGGCTGTCCCTGAGTTTGCTCTCAGCCCTTCCCGCCCCTCTTTCACTGTCAGGCTCTCTGTCCACTGTCACCCGCCTCCCTCAGCCTGCCTGCAGCTTGACTTGGGTCTCCCCATGTGCGCCTGGCACGCCTCTATCTTGGTCTGCATCTCTGGTCAGTCTGCTGGGTTCCCTCCCCGCCTAGTTCAGGGCTCCAGGTCTGGGGAGAGGGAAATGCTTTGACCAAGCCTTGGAGCAAGTGGTCTGTCTCTGAGGGCCAAGGCAGGCACTCCTCACCCAACTCAGGCGTTCCCCGAGGGGAGGGAACCCAGCCTCATGCCCGCTCCCTAGCAAACCTGGCACCCCCACGGGGCTGATGTGCAGGTGTGAAGCAGTCTGTAGCCTGAGCTCGGAGCTCTGGCCTTGGAGGCCTGCGTGAACCCAATGTGCCCCCTCCATCCACTCTCCCCACCATCCTGCCAGCATCCCCGTGGGGCAGCCTGCTGCCAGGCCAACAGCTGGCAGAGCCCCAGGGAGGGGCCGGCCAGCAGGGGTTGGGAGGAGGATGCTGGTGCCAGAGGAGGGGGATAGAGAAAAGGGTCAGTGGGGGCCCGGGGCTGAGCCGGGGGCCGAGGGGAGACAGGGCGGATGGCCTGCGGTGAGGAGTGGGGGGCACAGGGAACACCCCCACCCTGCAGGAGACAGGACCAGGCCAGGGCAGGGGCCGACGCTGAACCCATGGCGGGAGCAGGAGCCCCTGTGCTGCTGGGCCCTTTCCCTCCTCTCCCCGCCTCCCCTCTTCCTCTGCCCTTACACTTTCCCAGTAGGGACCGGGCTCCCCAACAAAGAACTTTCTGGCCTCTATTTCTGCCCTGGAATCCCAGATAGAAGAGGAGAAGTTCCCTATGCCCCAAAGGCCAGGAAACGGAGGCCTGGAGAGGCTGAGGGCTACGCCCAGGGAGAAAGGGGGTGTCCAGCGTTTACCTTCATCCCTCCTGGCCCTTGGGACCGGCTGTTTGACCCCCTCCCCCCATCCCCAGGAAGAACAGCCTTTCTCTGTCTCCACAGGGCTCACCTTTAGAAACAACCAGACAAGAAGGGAACACCCCCCCACCACCCCTCATTTACTCTAATCAGGCATGAAATCTTTGTAACTAAGTGGAAAAAAAGAAAAACTGTTTCCCAGAAGGGAATCGGTTCCGTTCATTATTGTTGGAACTGAGCATCTGCGAAGGGGAGAAAGATGCTCTTAGAATGAATTGATAGCAGACTAGCCCTGGGCGAGGGCGGCAGCGCTTGGGGGTGGCAGTGTCCACGAGCTCTAAAACTATAGCACCTCAAAGCCTGCTCCTGCCAGTTTCCCTGTTGACCAGCCTGACTTATTTGTAGTTCACAGACTCCAGTAACACGATGCTCCGGTCTCTTTATGATCAGAACAGGGCGGGGTGGGGGGGGGGCACGGGCTGCGGGCTTGGCTTGGGGCGTCTCTCTTCCCCTCGGCTGTGATGGACACAGATGATACTGCCCCCCCCCCACCCCTGTCTGCGTGTGTGGAGACAGCTGTGTGGCAATGCAGGGAGACAGCTGGGGCGGGGGGTGGGGTGGGGGAAGGATATCGCTCCTGGAGACAGAAATCGCCTCCCCCTGCCCCAAACCCCAGAGCTTGGAGAGGCAGCCGTAGCAGAGGAGGCAGGACAGAGACTAGAAACCCCCCGAACAGTGACAACTCCAGCGCCATAAATATTTCATGGCACCTGAACTGGCGAGTTGAGGCTGCTGCCAGCTGCCGCCGTGTCTATTTAACTGTGTCACTGGCCTCCCATCCTGCTCATGTGTTTCCTTGTAATGTGCCCATGAAATAAAGATGAACAGAATCGCCAGAAGGATCTGGAAGTGGGCAAGGAGCCTGGTAGAGAAGTAGCTGTTCTTCAAGGGGTGTCTCTGGAACCTCATGTTAAGCTCAGACTCCACGACAACAGCTGGAGAACTTTTGCATCTGACATGCCTGCAGCTCTGATGGTCTAGAGGCTGGAGGGGGCAGATGTTCCCTGGCGCTCTGGGGACAGGGGTGGGTGTTCAGGGCAGATCTGAAAGCAGGGCCACCAGCCTTGTAATTGCATCGTTTCTTTGGGGGTGATGGGACACCACCATTTACTCATTTAGCCTAGGGCTGCAAGGCCAACCAGTCCCCCTGTCTGGCACCAGGCTATGAGTGACTGTGGTCCTCACATCCGGTCAAAGGGAAGGGCCAGGTGGAATCCCCTTGCCAGACTCGCGGGCCTGGGCAGAGGGGCCCTTCCCACTCTCCATCACTTCCCACCTTGACGCTCCTCAGCCGCGTCTCCATTGCACAGTGTTCTACATGTCATTTCCATTTAGCTGCTCTGCAAGCCAAGCTGCCCCATCCTAATACGATTTGCTGAGGACAGCGAGGGAGCAGAGAGGGCAGCCCACCCTGCCCTGCCGTTATCAGCGGTGCCCGGAGAGGGCTGGCTGGAGGGCTGAGCGGAACCACTCTTTCAGGTGACGCTGGCAGCTGGCGAGGCTCTGGGATGAGGAAGGGTGGGTGGAAGCAGAGATGCCAGGTGGAAGAAGGGGAAAAGCACAACCTCACCAGGGCATCTTGGCAGATGGCTCTTAGTTTACCCACGTTTCCTCTGGACACCCTCCCCACAGGCCTAGGTAATTACTTCAAAAGGTACTAGATGGGGATGACGGAAAAGTTAATGAATTCTCTTCTTGCCAGGAGGTCACGGGAGAGAGAGCTGCCAGCAACTCCTGGAGCATTCTGGGGTGACTGCATGAAAGTTGTGCATTTCAACTGGGAAGAGCTGAATTCTTCCAGCCAGAGCTATCTCTTCCCGGGGCTCTGTCGCTCTGGGGAAGGCCCCAGAGCCCAAAGCCTGCCCAGAGGGAAGAGTGAAGCTTCAAGGAAAGAAGGAAAGAAGCCCAGCGAGACAGGAGCCTACTATTGTGTGCGGTGGGGGTGGACGCTGAGCTGAACCTGACTCCCAGCTCCCAGAAGGTCCAGCCCTGCCCGGCCCAGATACTCATCCTCATCTGCCGCTCATAACCTTGTCCACTGTGCTCAGGGAGAGAAGGAAGGGGATTGAGTGGGTTCCCAGATCTCTGTAGGTTCCTCCAAGCTGCTGGGTCCCCAATCCACCACCTCGAGCTGGTCCTGTCTTGTGTCCCGTGTCTACCCACTGCTAGGATATGCCACGCTTGCCTTAGGATCTTAGATTCTTACAGGAGACTAATGATATTTCCTCTACCCACTTCATAGGGCTCTCCTTTCTAGAAACAGCTGACTCCCTCCAACTCCATCCCTCTGAGTAGGTAGCTCAGATGAGTCTGAGTAGGCAGCTCTTTACTAGAGCAAGAATCATGCCAAACAGGTGGACATTCGTCAGGGGCCTGGGATGGTAGTTTCGGGATGGCTCTCTCTGTCTGACCATCCAGACGATGATTAACCCTATGTATAGAGATTACCTGTGGGATGGAGAAATAGGGCTAGAATTTTCTAAGATCCCTACATCACTTGTGGGGTGGGGCAGGAAGATGCCTAAGGAGAGAAATATCCTAAAGTGGCTTATAAGGGGCCTCTCAGACCCGAAATAAGCTCATCCTTCAGCCCCCGACCCTCTCCTGCAGCTCAGACCTGGCGGGGGGGGGCGGGGTGGAGGTGATGGGCGCTTCACCGCCAGGGCGCCCAGAGCACTTGTCCCATTCCGTGCCTTGGACTCCTTCCCTGAGCCTCGGCAAGCTGCGCCTAGGATTCCTGAGTCCCCTGCTCCGAAGAACCGCCAGTGGCCTCCGGGGTCTCTGGGCTCCAGACTGAACGCCGCCCTCCCCCCCGCCCCCAGTCGAGCGGCGGCCACCGTGCACCCGGCTTTCCTGCGGGTGCGGTGTCCGGGTAGGCCCTCTTGGGGCTGCAGCTCTCGGGACAGACCCACCACCCTCGCGCTGCCCGGAGCCGCAGCTCGCCGGCAGGTGCGCCGTGGAGGCGCGCGGAGGAGCGCCGCCCGCCAGCAGCCGGTCGGGGAAGCGGGGCGCCGGCAGGGAAGCGGAGAGGGAGGCGGCCGCACCGAGTGAAGCCCGCACACACGCGCGCGCGCGCGGGCGCCGCGCTCCGGCCCGCGAAAGTGGCCAGCCCGGCGCGGGGACTCGCCGGCTGCAGCCGAGCCCGGGCGCTCGGGGCTGGGACCCCGCGGAGGCGGGGCGCCGGGGAAGCCGCCGCGGGGCGGGCGCGCTTCGGAAGGATCGGGCGGCGGGCAGGCGCCGCGGACTCCGAGCGCCCTGCCTCGGGCGCCGCTTACCCAGCTCGGAGATGTCGGTCTGTCCTTCCGTCCCCGGTCCGACCGCTTCGGCCGCCGGCTACCGAGGCCGGCGCGCTGCCTGCTCCTCCGGCTGCCCACGGCTCGCGATCACGCGGGCGACCGCATCCACATGGAGTCCAAATTCATTAAAATCCACGTCAAGCCACCAGCCACTTATCTGTATTCCTGAAGTGGCCCCTCGGTCTCCGGCCCGCGAGCCCCTCCGTCCTCCGCCGCCCGGTGGCAGCCCCGCCGGGCGCGGTGGCCGGCTCGCGGGGAGAACCGGGAGGCGCCGAGGGGGCGTAGGGGGGGCGGCGGCGGTGGTGGTGGCTGGCGGTGGTCTCTCTTTGGGAAGCAGCAGAGCCCCGGCTGTCTTCAGATTTTTTCCAGCGCGACTTTCCGGGCTCCTCTGACATCAGCAATCGCGGCGCTTCCTTCCCTTCTCGCTCCCCGGGTTCGTTCACAGTCCCATTTCCTCCGGGAACCTGGCTCTCCGGATCTATTTCGAGGTTGGCTCCGCTCGCTCCGGCAGCCCCCGCGCTCCCCACGGCTCCCGAGCTCGCGCGGGGTCCCTGTCTGGATCGCGGGGTCCCTGTGTCTGGATCGCCTGCCCTCTCGGCGGAAAAATTCCCAGCAACTGCGTTCGGCCGCGCTCCCGCTCCAGTCTGGCGCGGACGGCGCTGCGCCCGGCGGCTCGGCTCCCGCGGCGGCGGCGGCGGCGGCAGGGCCCTGAGCGCCGGCCCCCCTATATTACCAGGCGGCTCATTATCATAGAGGCCGCGCGCCTTAACCCCCTCCCTGCCGGCCGCGCCCGCCCGGACGGGGGCCGCGCCCGCCGCTGGCACCGCCCTCTGCAGCCAGCCCCCTGCCCCTTCCCCACCCCCCCGCCACCCGCCTCTCCACCCCCACCCCCGGACCTCCTCCTCCGCCAGCTGTCAACAAAGGACAACCAGCTTGGGCCGGGGGAGGCCGCCCCGCTGTCTGCTCGGCGCCCAACTCCAGCCCGGACCCGCCAGTCACCTTAAGTGGCCAAAGCGGGATTGCTTTGGGGGAGGGGGGTGCGGGGGGTGGGCACGCCAATCGTGCTGGGGCCTGGGAATTCGGGTGGGGGCCTCGCCGAGCCCCGCAGGACGTGGGGAGCTCAAGACTGAAGCGGAGTGGGTGGGTGAGGTCAGTGGGGACGTGGGCACAACCCCCCCCCCCCGCCAGCATCACCTGTCACCGCGCGCATACTGCACAGCCCCTCTTCGTCTTTAATTTGAGGGGTGCGTGGGGGCGGGGACCGACCTTTGGCTGATGAGGTTAAGAAGGGGGCTCTCGGAATTTGTGCAAGCAGATTCCGTCTGCTCGTGAATCTCAGAAAGCCAACAAGCTGTCAAATGAGGTTTGAAGTTTTTTGTTTTTTGGTTTTTTTAATTACCATTTTTATTATGTGAAGACGAGCCTTGCTCTAAATTGCAAGTTTTGGACTCTGGTTAGAGACCCTGGGCATCTGGCAAGTGAGGGAGGCTGAGACCAGCTGGGAGCTTTCTATGTCCAGACCCAGGAAGCCTCCCTGGCAGGGGAATCAGAGAGGTAGCGGTACAATAACTTGTTTTAATACACTAAGGTGAGAGGCGCCTGGATTCCGGATGGCAGTGCCTCGGTGCCTTAACTTGCTCGCTTCCACGTCCTGTAGAATCTCGGTTCCCCCGCAGCCTCTGCACGCAGCTTTGCGAAACAGGCCTGCGAGCTGGACCCCAGCGACTTCGCAGGATCTGCCTAGGCCCTGTTGGCGATCAGAGCACACGCGAGTTTACTCAATACGTCCGAGTATTCCGATAAGCTCCGTCTACTGCCCTCTCGTGGCCACAGGCCTCAGTGGTATAAAGAAAAGAGAAGGGGAAAGAAAAAAAAAATCACAAGAAACCCTAAAAGAAATCACAAGTAATTCTTAGCGCAGCAGGGGCCTTAAAGAACAAAAAAAAAAAAAAAAAAGAGAGAGAGAGAAATAAATGTAGACTCACCTGTTTTGTTGTGCAATCACCCCTTGAATTAAGTATTCTGGGGGAAATGTAATATTTACTTCATCCACAGAAATTAGCTCATTTCTCAAAAGTTCTTTTCTCACTGTTAATTAGCTGAAATTTGTCTTCTTGTGACTTTCAGTGGTTATTCTTTGCAATGTCCTGTGCAGCTACAAAGAATTTGTTTAAGCTGTCTTTCCTGATCCATACCTGCTCTTTTCTTTGAACTTCTTTAGTACTTACTGTTGGTAGTCCTCCAGGCAATTATCATGTTACTCTATATTATTATTTATTTCTTTTTATAAGTTGATCTTGTCTCTCCATCCAGACAGCCTTGCCTACTGTCTTAACTTTGGTTAGACTGAATATAAACCACAATTTATTAAGGAATATGATTTGAAGAAGATGCTAGAAGATTTTGGAAAATATCTTTATTTGTTTGATACATGGAGCATGGGTCTGGTCAGCTCAACCCAGGATAGGCAGTGGTAGGCTTGGAAATACCTAACTGATAAAGCTTGAAGCTGAAAATTAGGACCTTCTGGTTCTCTAATGAAGTGCGCGTGACTCTGGAGGAGGTTCCATCTCTCTCTCTCTCTCTCTTTTTTATTTTTCTTGCTGTTGTTCAGTCGCTCAGTCGTGTCCGACTCTTTTCACCCCCATGGACCGCAGCACGCCAGGCTTCCTGGTCCTTCATCATCTCCCAGATCTTGCTCAAACTCATGTCCACTGAGTTGGTGATGCCATCCGACCATCTCATCCTCTGTTGTCCCCTTCTCCTGCCTTCAATATTTCCCAGCATCAGGGTCTTTCCTAATGAATTGGCTCTTTGCATCAGGTGACCAAAGTATTGGAGCTTCAGTTTCAGCATCAGTCCGTCCAATGTGTATTCAGGGTTGATTTCCTGTAGGATGGACTGGTTTGATCTCCTTATGCCTCAATTTAATTGTCTTGGGACGATTTTGATTTTGGTAGCAATTTAAATAACTTTCTAATCCTACCTCCTGTGGCCCAGAAATCAACCCTAGAAGGAAGAGGAAGGGAGGTAAGATGAAGCAAGCTTCTCCACTCACGGCCTCCTTCACCCCAGTCTCCCCTCTCCCTTTCAGATGAACAGTGAAGAAAGGGAGGGAGAGAGAGAAGCCAGGCGGAAAACCTGTTGCAGATGCCACCCAGTTTGCACATTGCTGCAGAGCACAGCCTGAGGCCTGAGTCCTGTGACGTGATGGGGGTGCCTGTGGCCCGCACAACAGTGGCAAGGACACTACTCGGTCTACTGGGAGGCACCTGTTAAAGTTCCCTTAACTTCTCTGGGCCTTGATTTGTCCATCTGTAAAATGGGAATTCTTACTTTCCATCTTCAGAGAGTTGTGAGAGCTAAAATGGAAATATATAGAAATGTTAGAGGATTTTAATAGTGTCTTAAAATGGAAAGATTTGTTCAGATTTTTAGTCCTGATAGGCTAAAACAAATATAGATCCTATGAGTTAAGCACATTATTACAACAATAAATCTTGGGAATAAAAAAAGAACAACTTGGATTCATGCTGTATATTTAGATATAACACCCTCTGAGGCAATGGCAATATATATGAGCGTTTGATCTTCAAAGATGCTCCAATAATCATATCTTTTTGATCACTGGGTATCCATTAATTCATTCATTCCACAAACATTGCTTATTAAGAGTGACTTTATTAGATTTCTTAAATGGAATGGTACATAGTACATAATTATTTCCTCCACACGTATTTTTTTAAGGGAAATTATGTTGATAATCATGCTCACAGGTTCCGTGCCCTCAGACCCGTCTACATGTTTCTGGGACCTGAGTTTCCTGGTATCTGTGTGGGCTTTGATGTCCTCTTTCTCATCCTGTTCAGCTGATATGAAACTCATGGCCCCTGGGGACTCATCAAGCCTCTGCCAGCCCCTTGCCGTTCCTCCTCACGCTCATCAGGAGCGATGGTCACAGCCCAGCACAGCTCTGGGCAAGTGGTGGGTGTTTAGTAAATGTCTATCAGATGAACAGAGGGATGGGTGGGCAGATGTTTGCCGTAAGCCCAATCCTCATCTTTGGAAGACTGTAGCTCAACAGGGTTTCCCTCCCACCAGCCACCTACCTCTACAGGCCACGGTGCTCCTGGATCCTCAGTCCTGCAGAATCACCGGTGCCTGCTGCATCGCCGTCCCAGGCCCCAGGCTCTTCTTTGCTGGTCCACAGATGGGTGGCTTGGGCTGGGGAGGAGGGTCAGAGGAGTGGGAGAGCACAGGACAAAGGCACACTCCAGAATGGAGCCGAACTTTCCCTGGGAGAAAGAAGGGTTGCTCCTGCAGAGGCAGGTCTGGCTGAGCAGGCCTCCGAAGGCCTTTGCAAGCAAGCCTGAGACTTTAGGGCAGAATAGGCCCAAATGGGCAACCAGCCCACCCCCAGGGGCAGTCCTCTCTGTCACAGTAGCAGCTCCAGCCCCACAAATAGATGCCAGTGCGGCAGCCCCTCGGATCACGGGGGGTGTTTCTGGTGCTGGAAGGCAGCCGTACTTTGGCAGGCTTTCAGCATCCAGTCTGCTGTCTTTCGGAGGTTGGGAGGGTGGCAAGCAGTCGGTGTTGAGCATGGGAACGCTGCCTGCGAGTGTGCCCGTGCATACATTTAGGGGGCCTTGAGTGGCACGGGGCCTGGGCTGGGGGGCTGCAGGCTTGGAGCTGTGGGCAGGAAGCCAGTGCCAGCGGTGACCGTTGGGTGGAGCATGGTCTCTTAGCAGGCTTGCCTCTAACTCCCAAAGCTGAGACCGCGGATGCCACCGCCAGCTCCATCTCCCTCGGCTCTAAGAGGCCTGTCCCCTTTCGTTTGCCCCACCCGTCCTGAACCTCCCCATTTCACGGCGGGGACACATTCCCTGGCGGGTGAGCCCTTCCGTCTCCCACCCCCCACCTCACCTTGGCCAGTGGATGCTGAGGCGGGTGCAGTGCAGAAGCAGCCGCCCACCTCCCCCCGCCTCCTTACATGGACTGGGGCAAAGGGTCCGGTCTGATGGGCCAGACTGGAATGTGTGGGCCAGGCCCCGTGAATGGAGAGTGGCGGGCCACTGGCTGGGCGCTGGGGACAGCGATCCAGGATGCGGCCATCGGGCACCTGCTCCAGGATTCTCAGCGCCATTCATAAAGATGTCAGCCGCCTCTCTCCTCCCCTTTCGGCCCTTCACAAAGCTCACGTTTCTGTGTACTTTAAACAGTAGCCAGCCTGTTAAGGCTCCAAATCAAACAAGGCGGGATTTCATTCCTTTCTCACTCAACCTCCCCCAAGTGGAGCTGGTGTGCCTGTATCCTCAGCTTCTCTCCCTACGCTCCCTCCCTCTCTCCATCCATCAAGAATGCTGCTCTGGGAGGAGAATATTCCCTAGGAGGCTCAGCCAACTGCAGCCCTAAACCTATGTGAATGGGTCTCTGGATCCATCTAAAGACTCCTGTGTGTCCTGGGTGAGAAGGTTGCAGGGGGCGACAGGGGAGCGGGGACCGCTGGGCTTCAGATGTGGGAGGTGAGGATGGGGTGAAGGGCTCAGCTCTGGCGTGTGACTTTCGCTGCTGGTCTGTGCGGGACACTGAAGGCCTGAGAAAGGGTCCTCTTTGCTAGTTTCTTTCCCAAGAGATCCCCCCCAAAAGGAGACATACTACCAGTTTGGCCGTGTAATCCCTGGCTAAGCCTCTCCATGCCTCTATTTCCTCATCTATACAGTGGAAATGATATCCTTGGCCCGCATGCTCTGCTTCACAAGAATCAGACACGATGCTCGCTGTGAGTTGGAGAGCACAACACATTTGTCTAACGGGGATGCTGTCTTAAAGTTCCAAAGGTCATTTTGAGAGCCACGCCTTCTCAGCTGCTGAATCTACAGTCCAACCTCTTCTTTGGTGTTTGAGAGAAGGAGTTGGGCGCCTTAGAGATACCCGTCTGCTTTTGGGGTGGTTACATCGTCTCCTCATCCCGTTGGCGTCCCTCCTTTTCTCCCACACATCCACGGGACAGTGCTGCAGACTGAGATTCTGCCTGGTTCCCTTCCTGTGTGGAAGCACAGGGCACTTCCCAGCTGCAGTCAGCCCTCCCTGTGGGCCCGTCCCCGTCCACCTGCTTCTTCCAGACAGGCGGGGGAGGACTGGAGGAGCTGAGATGCCTTGGAGGACACTCCTGAGTGTACAGGAATCAGAAAGCGGTGGACCCTCACTGCCTGAGAGACAGTATGAAGATGCTCTTTTGAGGTCCTTCTCTGCTTAGCCGCCCTCACCAGCCACAAACTCCATGTTAACCTCCCAGCCTGATTCAGAGGGCAGTCATTCTCCGAACTCCAGCCGGAGCTGGGCTGCCTGGCTTTCTGAGGATGCAGTGTCTTGTGGGCAGACACAGGCAGGGCCTTCCGGAGTGCGAGTAAGATGGCGAGGACAGAGCCAGTACAGTTTATTCCTCTGAGATCAGAACCTATAGGGGAGCACCTACTTATTCCAGGCTTCTCCATTTAGACAAAGCGATACCTGCCCTTCAGTTGCTCATAACTGTCGTCATAAAGTGGTACATGCTAACATGTATTGGGTGCCCACCTTGCTTCCATTACTGCAGTTGACAGTGTGCCTACCTGACTCCATGTCCTCACAAGTCTGGTCTTTGTAGGTGTTACCACCCCACTTTCTAGAGGCAGAAACTGATGATTAGAAAGCCAAGGAACTGTCCCAAGATCGTCCAGGTAGTCCGAATTTGAACCTGGGTTTCTCTGACATCCCTTTTCTCTAGTTTTGTTCTCTTCTGAGGAGGAAAAAGGGATGAAAGTATGGGAGTCCTCTCTTCACGTGCCAGGACACGGGAGGCTCTGGGCCTTAATTCCTGTTCTCAGCGGTGAGCTGGCCAGTGAGCCAGAGCTCCCTGTATCAAGAGGGCTCCTTAGAAGTCCTCATCACAAGTCCAGCAGAACATCGCTGAGCTCCGCTCCTGCTGAAGGTCAGCAATGTCATTTTCTCCTACACAGGAGAGCGTGTTGCCATTGTTATGGTGATTATTATAAACAATCATACTGATGAGCTCAACTGTCCTCTCTTTTGCAGGGTGAATGCATTTAACAGTGAGACTTGGTCCAGAGGAAAGACGTTGCCCACACGTGCAGGTCCCCATTAGCTTCTGTCAACCCCTGCCCCGCACAACACCGCAGGATAATGGGGTGATGGGCTGGAGCCCCAGCCCTTAGAGAGAGCATGCCAGTCGGTCACTGTGGGATTCACAGGGAGCAGGGCCAGCCAAGCACCGGCGTCTGCATTCTCCTTGATTGCATCTGGGCTCTGCAAACCCCAACAGAATTGAACTTACATCTCCTCCCAATTAGGGGAGAAAGGAAGACAAGAATGATAGCGGAAGAATTTCCTCCTGCCTCTGACGGCAGGCTCTTCAGGGACAGAATATTAAGCTCTTTCTCTGTTTGCCCCCAGCCTTCTCTCTCCTGTCTGATACCTGGAGGACCTAATGTGGTGCCAGGCCCTCCCTGGAACTGGAGCCTGTGTGTGATTCGAGCGATGACTGGGGGCTGGCTGGAAAAGCTAGACCCTGCCCGGGGGCTTATCCCAGGTCTGTTGATCTGCTGGGAGGCAGTGCTGAGCAGGGGCTGGCGGGGAGGGGGCCTGCGATGCCTCCAGCTTGCTGGCTGATCCTGGGCCCTTTGGAGGGGGTGGGGGTAGGGGGATGGGGCCTTGCCCAGAGAAGGCTGGTGAAGAGTAAAGTCCACTGCCCTCACTGCCTAAATAACTCAGATGTCCTGGCATTCAGATGCCAACCCCAGGGCCTGCTTCAATGCTATAAATTTAGGGCAGGATGTGAATAATTGGTGTCAAAAGGAAAAAGTCAGAAACGGTGCAAGTCTTGGCAGGCAGGAATCAACAGTGTCATCACCAACATCATGAAACAATAGCCACCAGGAAAGAAATAAAGCCCTTTAAAGTTGTTTGCTGTATTCTGAGTTTTGAATTCCTAGAAAGTAAGGTCCACACATTCCCCTCATAGTCAGTTTAATAATTCTGTTTTTATCCCTTTTCTGAAATAAATTCTGGCTGGTTATCCTAGAATTCTTGCCTAGAGGATCCCATGTATAGAGGAGACTTGTGGGCTACAGTCCAAGGGGTCACAAAGAGTCGGACGCAGCTGAAGCGACTTCGCACGTATGACTTGGAAAGCAAAGATTAGGAGTGAGAGCGATTCTGGTTCTGTCCTTCTCTTCTGACTCTCTTCACCTTTCTTTCTGGGGTCACAGCACTGATTTTCGTTTATTTGTCTTTGTGGTTTTTTTTTTTTTTTTTTTTTCCCTTTCTGAAATGGCTTCTATGCACTCAGAATCAGTAGTCGAATGACAAGGCTACTATTTCCATCAATAAATGGAGGTTGGACCCCCTCCCCTCTAGGTGTCAGGTGACCGGGGTGCTGACCCTGCTGCCACTCTTGCCTGGCCTTGCACGAGTCCCTTCCCTCCTTTTGGCCCTGGTTTCCGCATGCGTAAGAAGGAGGAATTAGGCTCCTCATGCCCCTCTCTGCCTGTCCTCACTCCAGCTCTCTCCTTGGAGGATGGAAGAAGTGCCTTGGTCACTAGACAGCTTGCTGGCCACGACTAAGAGAGCCCAGGGCCCAGGCCACCACCCGGCATGCATAGCACAGTAACAGCTGCGAAGGAGGATTTTGCCTTTGAATGGCCTGCAGTTGGGTATTTCTGTCTCTGCCTGCCTTTGATAAACTGTCTTGTCTAGGGCTCTGCTGTTATGACACTTTCTGAGTCATGGGTGGCTCCAGCCCCTTCGATCCATCCAGCTGATAATGTTTCCTGATGTTTCCAAGGCGAGTAGGGGATGATCAGGTAGGGTGGATCTGCTTCACTTTCTCCCCTCACCCTCCGACCCTTCCCACCTGGCTCTCCTGACCCCTCTCCTCTGCGGAATTTCTATCTTATGCTGTCCCACAAGGTCCTGCTGTGCTGTGCTTGGTCGCTCAGGCGTGTCCGACTCTTTGCGACCCCATAGACTGCAGCCCGCCAGGCCCCTCTGTCCATGGGGATTCTCCAGGCATGAATACTAGAGTGGGTTGCCATGCCCTCCTCCAGGGGATCTTCCCGACCCAGGGATCAAACCCAAGTCTCCTGCCTTGCAGGCGGGTTCTTTACCGTCTGAGCCACAAACCCCAGCCCTTGGCTGCCCACCCGGCCTCCCAGAGCCCTTCTGTGGTCTCTCGGGGATGTCGCCCCCCCTGGTGGAATGCTTGGGAACTTTTCTGGCGTGGGGGAAGCTGGGCAGCCTGGCAGCGGTACCTCTCTGCTCTGCACTTTTTCCATGTGGCTAATAATTATTACCCTGTGTTAATCACGACAATGGGAGAATTGCAGGCCTTTATTTCGAAATGATCAGCTCCAGTCAATGACTACTTATGACAGCAAATGGGAAACATCAGCTCCGGGGAGCCCCCATGTAAATGGGGAGTTGAATGAAAGATCAGAAATAATGGAACGTGTATTTAGTTCCATTTTCCTCCCTAAAAGGGCCCTGTCAGAGTAATTTCCCCTTCTGTGCACCATACCTCGCCATTATTTACAATATCTTCTTGGGAGAATAAAGCTACACCGGCCCCCTCCCCCTCTCCAACCCGCACCCCCCCACCCCCCATCAATTGTGTCTCTTTCTGGAGTTTGGCAAACACAGCGACTTCTTCCTGCTGTGCTCTCAGTGGAGCTGAAATGAATGTGGCTCTGGTTATTTTTTTTCCCCTTAATCATTCTTTCTCTCTCTCTCTCTTTTTTTTTTTTCCCGCTGGAGAGCATTTTCACGAGGCACAATCACAGAGGAACAGAATGTCCTGATGTTTGGGTGAGCAACATGAATTGCTTTGCTTTTTCCTCCCCTTAAATAAAAATAACACCCCATAATCATAATATCAGAGGACGTATAGGCCGTCTTTCGAGGTTCTTCATTACTTTGCCCACTCTCTCTGCTCAGTCTTATTTCTGAAAACCTCTGTCCACCCACCTAGGCTACTGGTTCTCTCTTGGTTCCCTGAAATTGTTAAACCCATTTTCTGTCCATACTTCTGCCCATGTTCTGGAATGCATTGTTCCTTTCCTCACTTCCCAGAGCCTGAACAATCTTTAGGATCTCAAGACCTTTTTGTTTTTTTCAAATAGTCCTACCTGTCTTTTGAGAAACTTATATGCAGATCAGGAAGCAACAGTTAGAACTGGACATGGAACAACAGACTGGTTCCAAATAAGAAAAGGAGTACGTCAAGGCTGTATATTGTCACCCTGCTTATTTAACTTATATGCAGAGTACATCATGCGAAATGCTGGGCTGGAAGAAGCACAAGCTGGAATCAAGATTGCCGGGAGAAATATCAATAACCTCAGATATGCAGATGACACCACCCTTATGGCAGAAAGTGAAGACGAACTAAAAAGCCTCCTGATGAAAGTGAAAAAAGAGAGTGAAAAAGTTGGCTTCAAGCTCCACATTCAGAAAACGAAGATCATGGCATCTGGTCCCATCACTTCATGGCAAATAGATGGGGAAACAGTGGAAACAGTGGCAGACTTTATTTCTGGGGGCTCCAAAATCACTGCAGATGGTGACTGCAGCCATGAAATTGAAAGATGCTTACTCCTTGGAAGGAAAGTTATGACCAAGCTAGACAGCATATTAAAAAGCAGGGACATTACTTTGCCAACAAAGGTCCCTCTAGTCAAGGCTATGGTTTTTCCTGTGGTCATGTATGGATGTGAGAGTTGAACTGTGAAGAAGGCCGAGGGCCGAAGAATTGATGCTTTTGAACTGTGGCGTTGGAGAAGACTCTTGAGAGTCCCTTGGACTGCAAGGAGATCCAACCAGTCCATCTTAAAGGAGACCAGTCCTGGGTGTTCACTGGAAAGACTGATGCTAAAGCTGAAACTCCAGTACTTTGGCCATCTCATGCGAAGAGTTGACTCATTGGAAAAGACTCTGATGCTGGGAGGGATTGTGGGCAGGAGGAGAAGGGGACGACAGAGGATGAGATGGCCGGATGGCATCACTGACTCGATGGACTTGAGTCTGAGTGAACTCTGGGAGTTGGTGATGGACAGTGAGGCCTGGCGTGCTGCGATTCATGGGGTCACAGAGTTAAACACGACTGAGCGACTGAACTGAATTGAACCAGTTTATTGATACCAGCCCATCTCCCTCCACCCTCATGCATGCATGCTCAGTGGTGTAACCCCATGGACTGCAGCCTGCCAGGCTCCTCTGTCCTTAGACTTTTCCAGGCAAGGATACTGGAGAGGGTTGCCATTTCCAGGACCTGTGTTTTTAAAGATATCATTTCCAAGGTCTGCTCAGGGCACTGATGCTCATAAAGGGTTAATAATTTGTAAGCTTGTTTCTATCCATAGTGAGCTTGGCCTAGACAATTCACTAGATACATGTTTGCTGAGTTACTTTCACCATTTCCCAGAAGGTAAAGGTAAAGAGGCTCAACAAGCTTAAGCTGTTTGTAGATCACCTATCCAGTTATGTGGCAGAGAAGATACTGGAACCTGGATGTTTTAACTCTGAGTCCAGGGTCTTTTCCTTTTGCTATGCTACATTCCTGCTACAATCTCCTCTGATCTCTCCTGTTACTCACTAGTGTGCTTAGCTTCAGCATTTCATTTTTTTTCATTAGGTTGCGAAGTCCTTCTGGGCAGGGGCCAGGCCTTGTTTCTCTTGTACTTTACCTTGGAAGTGAAAAATTTTAATCAATCTGCTGTTACCACTTCACCCCAGCTTTCCTCCAGCCTGTCAAAACTGGCTAAATACGCATCTCGGAGCCAAACTTTGGAAGGTCTTGGTTCCGACACCGGGGTCTTCTGCGGACCTGGATCCGCACACACCCATGAACTGTATTCCTCCGCCCAGCCCCGCTCCACTGATCTGGGGCTCCCTTTCCTACATGGAATGTGACGGCACAGGACTCTCAGGAGGCTGAACGTCTCATTTGAGACATCTGAGATGCTTTCAGATTCACTGTTATTGGTTCAGGAAAGACCCTTTGACATAAGAACATGATAAATTGCTTTGTAGTTTCTGCAGCCACCTCATCCCAGGACCTGTGACTCACCTGTGTGCTTTTGACGAGCTTCAAAGTCAAATTAATGCTCACTTCTCTTAATGCAATAATATATAAAAGTTACACTTAGTAATTAACGTAGTAGTGTGTGTAGCAAGCATTGGCAAAGTTTTCAAGCACATTAGGAGCAGGTGGACACATGCTAGAAAGCTGGCTGGGTCCAAGTGCAGTTGCTCAGAGCACAGACTTCAGAGTGGGCTTGGTTCCTGGCTGTGCCACCGACTCCTTTTGGTCTCAGCAGTTACTTAACCTCTTGCTGACTTCAACCCCTTCAATAGGAAAATAGGAAAAGAATGTGGACATCATGGAGTTGTTATGGGAATTAAACGAGTCTTGTAAACTGCAGTATCTGGCTCGAGAAAACCTGCTCCTTACAGGGCAGTTCCTCCGTGTCAGCCCCTGTCTGTCACTAACTGGCAGTGTGGCCTTGGGGAAGTCAGGGTAGGCTTGTTCTCCTCCTCTGTAAAGTGGGATGTGTCAGGTCCTGGTACGTTTCTGTCTTCGGAACAACACAGAAAGATAGCAATGAAGTCAAGCAACATCACTGTTCTCCAACAAGGCCACTGAGGCTTAGGAGATCAGACACTTCATTCAAGGGATGCAGCTGATGAATGGAGAGGCCGAGATCAAGGCAAGATTTCTGAGTCCAGCTCCATGCGCTGTCCTTGGAGATGTGTGGGCTCCCCTGCAAGCCTCTGGAAGGTGCCCCGTCCCTTGAAGCATGTGCCATCGTTACTTTCAATCATGATTCCTCAGAGGAGGACACTGGTGTCAGCCTCTAGGAACTTTGGCATTGCCTGTGAGCCATCTGTCCCAAGTAACTCCGGCTGGGAGGTCACAGTGACCTTGAGACTGAGCCCACTATCTTTCTTCTCCCCTTCTCCTCCTCCTCCCACTGCCTGGGGGAGATTCTGCCTCTACAGGCATCAGCGGCGATGTGGATTGGATTATCTGAATTGTTTGGGATTGAATGTGCTCCTGAGTCAGGAATCCCACTTGCCAGCTCTGGGTACTAGGGTCTGGTTTCTGTTCCCAAGAGCCAGCGCAAGGTATGCAGCTGATATTTATGCGAGGGGCAGGGAGAGTGCGCCTGTGTGGGAGAAATTCACAGCACAGTGAAGTCTAACGGGATCTTCCCAACCGCGGGGTGGAACCCTTGTCTCTTGCGCCTCCTGCGCTGGCAGGTGGATTCTTTACCACTGTGCCACCTGGGCAGCCCATTGGTTTCCTAAAAGATCACACACTGGGTGGTTTAAAGCCACAGATTATCCTCTCATGGCTGGAGTCCAGAAGTTGGAAGTCAAGGTGTCAGCAGGGCCATGGGTCCCTCCGAAAGCACTAGTGAGGACGCTTCCTTGCCTCTTTCAGTGTCTGGCTGTTGTCCACAGCCCTTGGAATTCCTTAGTTTGTAGCCATATCACTCCACTTTCTGCCCCTGTCTTCACATGTCATCTTTCCTGTCCATGTGTGTGCTCCTATGGCCTTCTTATAAGGATATCAGTCACTGGATTTGGGCCCACCCTAGTGTTGGAGAAGACTCTTGAGAGCCCCTTGGACTGCTTGGAGACCCCACCAGTCCATCCTGAAGGAGATCAGTCCTGAATATTCATTGGAAGGACTGATGCTGAAGCTGAAACTCCAATACTTTGGCCACTTGATGTGAAGAACTGACTCATTGGAAAAGACCCTGATGCTGGGAAAGATTGAAGGAGGGAAGAGAAGGGCATGACAAAGGATGGGATGGTTAGATGGCATCACCGACATGATGTACGTGAGTTTGAGTAAACTTCGGGAGTTGGTGATGGACAGGGAAGCCTGCTGAGTTGCAGTCCATGGGGTTGCAAAGAGTTGAAGACAACTGAGCAACTGAAATGAACTGAACTGAACTAGTCCAGTATGACTGCCTCTTAACTTGAATACATCTGCGAAGACTCTATTTCTAAATAAGGCCACATATAGACGTACTGGGGTTAGAAATTGAACATATACTTTTAGTAGACACAAACTTGAACATACATTTGGGGGGATACCCTCTATAAAAATTATTGCCTGCATCAACTCAATAAGTGGTCATTCTTTATCTCTTTGTATCCATCCAATGATTAAGCATTTACTATAACCTTTAGGAGACCTAGAATATATTACTAAAACTCTTGGTACTTGTTACAGTTTTTACAGCGCTTTTAGCCTGGAAGATTCTTAAATTCTAGCTTAAAATTTTCTTTTGAACTTTAATCTAGTGAAAGCAGTGATTTTCCTGAAAGCCCTGGGCAGAAGGCTGTTCTCTACCACTGACCTCTGTTCCAAAGGAGCCACAGGGAACAGCTGGGAGGCTCCCATCCCACAGCACGGTTTCGTGTGCATCCCAGTGAGAGAGACCCAGAATTATCCCAGTGAAATTCTCAAGATTAGCGTCCCTATAGCATGAGCACGCTTCCTTCAAAGCCCCCTTCCCTGGCACACACCCAACTTCACCAGCAGGCTTGGCCCCCCTCCCCCCTGGTTTCCTTCATCCGTCATAACCTCAGCCTTGTGACCTGAATAGAGTTTCTTTTCTTTTGCCCTTCTTCACAGTGTGGAAGATGGGGAGGCCAGAGTGAGTCCTGGAGAGTACAATGAGACTGTGTGTGTGTGTGTGTGTGTGTGTGTGTGTGTGCTTGTGCGTGTAGGTATATGCTGCCTGTGATTGAAAAGGATCTGTTGGGTTTAATACATGCATTTGATTACTGTGATGACTTCCTCCCCGGAGTTTTCCAAAATAGCCAGATGTACCCAAGTAGACCACCTCCAGGTTTTGCCTTTGGTTCAAACCGAGGGCGGGGGGCAGAGAATGGTGAGGATTACGGAGCCTGGCACAATGGAAGAAAAACCCAGGCCTGTTTCTGTAGAGCTCAGCCACCATCCCTTTCCACCAGGACACCAATTAGACCGTCTCTGGCTTACAGAGCCCTGGGGCTAGACGTGAAAAGGCAGACTTGGGGGAAGCTGAAGGCGCTGCTACTTCTGGGGGCCCCCTGCCCCAGCCCTCCCACCCACCCACCCCCGCCCCTTTTCACTGCCAGATGATCAAGAAAAATCACACTAGAGAGCTCATTTAGAACTATTGTAAAAGGAGGAAATAATCCTTTCTCCACCAGCTCCCTCTCCCCCTCCCAGCTCACGTTGGGTGTGGCTTCCTGGACGCTGGTCTGGGAATGGCTTTGTCACTGAAGCTGAGACAAGTGGAGCAGGATCTGAGTCCTGCCTTCTACATAGTTGCAGAAATCTGACTTCAGCCCATTTGGCTGAGACTAGATGTCAGCCACCGTAGCTTTGTTAGTACCGCAAAGTGGGGATGCAGTGACTGTTAACTGGATGGCAAAGGGCGAGGCTGTGGAGGCATCCAGGAAAGGAAAAAGCCCAATCAGCCTGGAAGCCCAGAGACTGGGCTTCTAGTCTGAGCCCTGTGTTTAACTGTCTGACCCAGGACAGGGCTCTCTCACCTTAGGGATTGGATCAGATCCCTGAAATCCCTTCTGGATCCTGCTTAGGGAGGGAAGTGCCCTTGGAGAGACAGAGAAGACGTGGGTTATCCCTGCCCTTGGATAATCCTGGGCTTGGTAAAGGGAAGCAACTGTTTTGCTAATGATGACAGAGCTCTGGGCCAGGAGACCAAGAACCCAGTTTCATCCTTGGTGTTGACAAACTGTGTGACCTTAAAAAGTAATTAACCTTTGAATGCAACTGTTCTCTTTCAAAAGCATAAGCCCACCCTCCACAGTTCTTTAGGTTTTCTCTGGAGGAAATCCTCAGGGTAAATGAAATGGCTAGCTAAGCTTTCCTCTTGCTTTTACTGGCACAGAACTGCCCCATCTTAAACAGTGGAGGGGAGACTCTATTAACAAACACCCACTGCAGTCGCCTGCACGCGCTCCACGGGGGCCTCTATGTGGAGCGGCTTTTGGTCAAAGGTTCTCAAACTGGCTGTGTAATAGAATCATGCTTTATTATTTAATTCAGATTCTTGGTGATCACATTTGAAGATTCTGATTCAGTGGGTCTTGGGTAGAACTTGGCAACCTGTACTTATTTAAAAAGCTGGAAAAGCTATATGGGTAATTTGGATGCTTATCCAGGGCTAAGAGGCACTGATTTATATGTTTTCAATTCAACGAATTTTCATTAAGGGTGGCTGTATGGAATATGAAAAAAAAAAAAAAAAAAGATATAAGGGCTGGCCTGGTCTTGACTTTCTAGGAAATCCCAGCAGCGTTTGCTCCCAAGAGAGGCAGATGCTAATACAACGAACTGCCATCAGGTGAAACTCGGGCACCAGCCAATGAGAACAGAAACTGCACCATAAGAATGGAGGTTGGTTGTGAACAGTGTGGCCCTACTATTGCGAGGCAGGTGATACTTCTAACTGTAATCAATTTGGTGAGTACTCAGCTCTTGCTGGTGAAGCCTCAGAGGAGTAATATTGGAGCTGAGCCTTGAAGAATGAGGAGGATACAGATGTATCTTTGTATTTGCTTAAGATTAAAGTAATTATAGAAGGATAAACCAATGAAGGATAAATTGTGAAAATTGTTTACCTTTAGAAGGAAGAAAAGAGTAGAGTAGAGGAGACCAGAATAAGAGCTAGATTTCTTTGAATGTTTTATAGAGTTGTCTTTGGAACTATATAAATGCTTTTACATAATTTAAAAATGCAACACAAAAGAGCAGTTCCTACTGATTTAAAGTAAAATGAAAATTTAAAAAGAGAACTTAAATGTACATCCAGTTGGAACATCAGTTCAGTTCAGTCGCTGAGTCGTGTCTGACTCTTTGCAGCCCCATGGACTGCAGCACACCAGGCTTCCCTGTCCATCACCAGCTCCCTGAGTTTACTCAAACTCATGTCCATGGAGTCGGTGATGCCATCCAACCATCTCATCCTCTGTCGTCCCCTTCTCCTCCTGACTTCAATCTTTCGCAACATCAGGGTCTTTTCCAATGAGTCAGTTCTTTGCATCAGGTGGCTAAAGTATTAGAGCTTCAGCTTCAGCATTGGTCCTTCCAATGAATATTCAGGACTGATTTCCTTTAGGATTGACTGGTTTGATCTCCTTGCTGTCCAAGGGACTCAAGAGTCTTTTCCAATAACACAGTTCAAAAGCATCAAGTTTTCAGCCCTCAGCTTTCTTTATGGTCCACCTCTCACAACCATACATGACTGTTGGAAAAACCGTAGCTTTGACTAAGCAGACTTTTGTCAGCAAAGTAATGTCTCTGCTTATATAAAAAGTACATAGTTTTTATTTCCCTAGTGATATATGCCCTAAGAATAAAAATAACTATACAAAATGAAACAGAACCTTACGTTATGTTTACCAAGCGTATTGTTGGTGGTAGCATTGGTATTTTGCTATTCCAAAGTTGTGGTGTAAACGAAGTTGTATATTGCATGTACACATTATTTTATGCGTATGTGTTGTATGGGAGTAATCAAATGAATGTCATTGACAATAGGGATTTTTACCATGCGAGAAAAGGAATACAGATGTGAGATCAATGAAGCAAAGAAAAACACGTGGTTTTGCATCATTATGGAAAATATTACAAATTTATGAACTTCATTGTCTTTGAAAAAGATACATGTTTCCTGGCTCTATTTGCTGAAAAGACCTACAAATAATGAACAGCTCAGTAGCATGGAACTCTTGTAGCTCCCTGATTATGTTTTCTAAATACCATTTCTTCTTAAAGGGAAATAGAGTTTCTTGAAGAAACTAAATGCCTGATTTAAGATCCAGGGCTGGAAACATACATGATGAGCCTAGAAAATCTGGTCACGCTAGAAAGCAAACTAAATATTAAACTACTGGTGTCATGTCAAAAAGGACTCAGGAACCTACTAGAATAGATTTTCGCTGACCAGAGCTGGGATGGTTTAAGCATCAAAAAAGATAATAACTGTAAAGAGTTGGAATTCACAACAAATACATTCACATATGTGAGCTCATGAGGCCGCCTCTATTGATCATTAGAGGATATATCTCATTATTTTTCGTTTGACAAGTAAAAGAAAAAAAAGTCAAGTATCTCTTCTGCTTCTCACATGTGATATGTATTGTAGGGTTATCAATTCAATGAAGGGAAATGCATGTTTAGAAAAATATGACTAACAAATAAAAAAGGAAGCATAGAAAGTCACTGTTTTGCAGTCCCCTATTATGGTGGCCAGATTTAACAAATAAAAACATAGAACCCCACTTAACTATAAGTTTCAGATAAAAAACAATTAGTTACTTAGTATAAGTGTATTTGAAATAAACTGACACTAAAAATTGTTCATTGTTTACCTGAAATTCAAATGTAACTGGACAGCCTGCATTTGGCTGCCAATCTGACCATGAGTTAATAAATCTAGACAGTGATCACTGACACTGCTAACATCCTCACAAAAGAACCAACCAGACGTTGTGAACCTCCTGACAGAAATACATCCCACTGCCCATGAAGTAGGTCTGTCAAATTATTGAATCTCGATCATTAAAGTAGATTGATCAAATGATTAAAGCCTGCAGATCTAATTATCAATATACAAGAAATAAAAAGGGACAGAGAAACATGTTAAATGATAGGTAATCAGTAGACTCCAGACTGTTAGAAAGTCTATACAACAAATGGTCCAATCTTATGACAAAAAAGTTGCAAGGGGAAAATTAGTAAAAAAATAAAATTGAAGGAGGAAACTGTGCATCATCTGGTCCCCTCACTTCATGGGAAATAGATGGGGAAACAGTGGAAACAGTGGCTGACTTGATTTTTCTGGGCTCCAAAATCACTGCAGATGGTGACTGCAGCCATGAAATTAAAAGACGCTTACTCCTTGGAAGGAAAGTTATGACCAACCTAGACAGCATATTAAAAAGCAGAGACATTACTTTGCCAACAAAGGTCTGTCTAGTCAAGGCTATGGTTTTTCCAGTGGTCATGTGTGGATGTGAGTTGGACTGTGAAGAAAGCTGAGCGCTGAAGAATTGATGCTTTTGAACTGTGGTGTTGGAGAAGAATCTTGCGAGTCCCTTGGACTGCAAGGAGATCCAACCAGTCCATTCTAAAGGAGACCAGTCCTGGGTGTTCATTGGAAGGACTGATGCTGAGGCTGAAACTCCAATATTTTGGCCACCTCATGGGAAGAGTTGACTCATTGGAAAAGACCCTAATGCTGGGAGGGATTGTGGGCAGGAGGAGAAGGGGACGACAGAGGATGAGATGGCTGGATGGCATCACCAACTTGATGCACATGAGTCTGAGTGAACTCTGGGAGCTGGTGATGGACAGAGAGGCCTAGTGTGCTGCGATTCATGGGGTCGCAAAGAGTCGGACACTACTGAGCGACTGAACTGAACTGAACTGAAAGAGACATACCAGGCTTACTTGATAGGTCAGTGGGTAAAGACTCTGCCTGCAACGCAGGAGACCTGATTTTGATCCCTGGGTTGGGAAGATCCCCTGGACCAGGGTGTGGCAATACCTATTCCCGCATTTTTGCCTGGAGAAATCCCCATGAACAGAGGAGCCTGGCAGGCTACGGTCCATAGGGTCATGAAGAATTGGACGCGACTGAGCGACTGACCACAGCAAGAGACGTATCAACAAATTTCAGTGTGCGGACTTTTCTTCATATCATTTTGAACAGAGATGGAAAATATTTGATATTATAGAATCATTCTATATTTTGGGAGGAGGGTGATAATGTTATTATGGTTTTTAATTTTTTAAAGTGTGCCCCTTTTTAAAGATGCATACTGAAACCTTTAAGGATTAAACAGGATTTGCTTTAAAATAATCGGGGCTGGGAGTGAAGTGGGTGGAGTGTAGTTGCAGCTGGATGAGTCATTCACGATACTATTTTGATGTATGAGGGCCCATTATACTGATATTGTATACATACTATATACAATTATTTATAGTAAGTTTTTTTAATCTGAGGATTTCTGTTGGCTGATGTGGTGGAATAAGTGTATTCTAGGTGCTTTATTCATGTTGGCTCATTTTAACCTCATACATACCAAATGAAGCAGGTATTATCATGACCCCTATTTTACAGATGAGGGACCAAGGCTCAGACAGGTCAGCTGAGTCACCCAGAATCACCTAGGAGTAAATGGTAGGGCCAGGGTTTGAGCTCAGCGGGTCTAATTCCGGGCAGTCTCAGCCCATGGTCTTAAGCAGCATTATCCCTTAAACTGGTAAAGCTGGTTCATCTGTCTCCATATCTGGTTACCACAGCGATGACGCACCCTGTGTGGTCCTGCCCCTCGAGCTATTCAGACGACAGCAACTGTCTGGGCAATGGAGGTTCCTGTGTTGGGAGGCGTTCTAGATGAGATGGGCCAGGTGACTAAATGGACTTTAAGGTCATGTCTGATTATGAGATTTTATAATTCTAAGTAGCCTTCTCTCCCCCTAGGGTGACTGTCCTGAGAGTGTGATGTGATAACACTTCGTCTCCAGGAGCTGTGAAGGCCACTAGGAAAGAAATCGGTAACCCGGGATGAGGCAGGACAGGAGGAAACTCACAGAGCCTGGAATTTCTCAAGAAGGGCCCTCCTCTGCCTCCCTCAACCCCTGCCTGGGGGAAGGCTGTCAGGGGGTCGCATACCTTCTGTTTTCCAGGTCAGATGATTGGCTTGAATATTTGCAAATGTTTTCTCCAGCTTCTGGGTATAAATCTGGTTTCCATCATGAAGACCCACTCTACTCCCAAAGGAGGCAGACAGCGCCTGCTAATGCCCTTTTTCCCCAACACTGAAGTTCCTCCAAGTTGGACCAAACCTTCCCCAAATTGTGATCTTGCCAGGAGCTGGAATTTGAATGCCTCCCCTTGAAGAATACAACTATGTCTCTCTGCACCCTAGATCTTCTTTCTTTGAAACACCTCTTGCTCTTTTGCCTTACGAACTTCCTTGGGTAAAAGGATTGAGGGGGCGGTCACATCTAGGGGAGCAGAACAGGTGGTTTCAAAGGACTCTGAACTTTGCAGATGCATCGGGTTTATCAGCTATAGGAAGGAGAGATGAGTTCATGTGTAAGATTGCCTTTCCGCGCCCCCCCCCCCCCCCAAATTGGGGACAATCTCATAGATTCGCTGACACATATGTTCTATTTTTCATAACTCAGAACTATCTCTGGAGCTGCCAAGAGTCAATTCCAACTCTCTGTTTGGATAAGATGGAGGTTTCAAAGCAAAGTTTTCCTTGGCAAAATTTATGCCTTGGCTGGAACAGTCCCATGATGAAAATACCCAAGACCAAAGGCGAGGTAGGGCTGCTTCCAATTACTGGAGTTGAGCTCTTAGGGGAGAGGCCTCGTGACAGGCCTTGGATCGCGAGCAGACAGTGTTTCGATTGGCAAGCCAGGGGAAAAAGAAAGAGATCATGTCTCTGCTATTTGGTGGATTTTCCCAATGATGGAAAGGTAATTCAAGTCTTTGGTGATTTTGGAAGCCTTTCCACTGGAAAATTCCCCTTGAGTGTTGGTATTTGACTTCTTCTGGAGCGCTGAGGGAGAAGGCAATGGCACCCCACTCCAGTACTCTTGCCTGGAAAATCCCATGGACAGAGGAGCCTGGTGGGCTGCAGTCTGTGGGGTCGCTGGGAGTCGGACACGACTGAGCGACTTCACTTTCACTTTTCACTTTGATTGAGAGTGGGCTGGAGGGAGCAGAGTCTAAGTTGTCCGGGGGCTTGAGATGAATTCACGGGCAAGTAAGGCAGAAAGGTTGCCTGGGACCTGCCCTGAGGCCTCTGAAGCAGGCTGTGGCTTTTCATGGGCATTGAACTCGTTATAAACCAAAGAGCAGTCAGAAATCCCTTCAAGGCTAGAAACCGACAGAAGCTGAAGTCAAGGAGACAGAAAGGGAGCTCACAGGTGGGGAGGCTGGGGGAGGAGCAGTGTGGCTCCTTTCCTGAGCTGGAAGGCGGGACAGGAGGGCAACTCTTGAGCTGCCGCCTGGCATTTCACAGGGTGGCAACCCTGCTTACTCCGAGTCTGGACACGTGGATAGGGGCTTAGGAGTCCTGACTCCTGGCTCAAGCTCCCACTTGGCTTTTCCTGGGTCACCTTTTGCAATAACTGCTCAGAGGTGAGCTCATGAGAAGTCAGTGATCTCCACCCCAACCACCTTATAATAACAGGTGCTCACTACCCTGCTTTGTATTTTCTGCCCACCTGCCTGTGACCTTTGATCTGTGATTGACCTGGGAAGCAGGGATAAAGGACTGTCCGTGCCTCAGCTCACTTTATGCATCCTCCCCATTCATGGGATCTGTGAGAAGCAAATTTTGCCAAATTTCTTTCCTTTGTGTGGCTGGGCTTATTGAAACTGTGTGCTGTGCGTGCTAAGTCGCTCAGTTATGTCCGATTCTTTGTGACCCCCTGGACTCTAGCCCGCCAGGCTCCTCTGTCCGTGGGATTCTCCAGGCAAGAATACTGGAGCGGGTTGCCATGCCCTCCTGCAGGGGAGCTCCCCGACCCAGGGATCAGACCTGCATCTCTTATGTCTTCTGCACTGGCAGGTGTGCTCTTTATCATTAGCACCATCTGGGAAGCCCTGTATCAATCAAAAGGACCTCAGAGTTTTCAATCCCTTGATATGGGAGCTCTGATGCTGAGGAAGTTAGTTGCTGATCACATGTAGGTGGCTTGTACCTCCTCCTTCAGTAGGTCATATGTGCCCTTACTTAATTTTATTATTGGTGTAACATTGGTTTATAACATTAAATCAGTTTCTTGAGCAGAGCGTTATACTTTGGCTTCTGTATACCCTGCAGTCTACTTACCATCAAAAGTCAGTCTCCATCTGGCACCACACAACTGACCCTCTTTGTCCATTTCTTCTTCCCTCCATCGCCCTTCCCCCTCTTGTAACTGTCTGTTCTCTATATCTCTGTGTTTTTGTTTTGTCTTGTTTGTTTACTATTCCACATATGAGTAAAATCATATAGTATTAGTCCTTCGCCATCTGATTTTTTCACCTAGAACAATACCATCAAAGTTCATCCATGTTGTCCTGAATAGCCAGATTTCATCTTTTTTATGGCTAAAGTGGTATTCCATACATATAGACCATATTTTCTTTATCCATTCATCCATTGAACGGATGAATGGCACTTAGGCTATTTCCATATCTTGGCTATTGCTAATAATGCTTCAGCTAACATATGGGTGCATATTTAATTTTGAATCGATATTTCCGTATTCTTAACATAAATTCCCAGAAATGTCATTGCTGGATCATGTGGTGATTCTATTCTTAATTTTTGGAGAAACCTTGATACGGTTTTCCACTGTGACTGCACCAACTTACATTCCCACCAACAGTGCACGAAGGTGCCCTTTCTCCACATCCTTGCCAACACTTGTCCTTTGCTGTCTTTTTGATCGTAGCCGTTGTAACAGTCGTGAGAGGATCTAGCATTGTGGTTTTGATTGCATTGCCTGATGATTCATGATGTTGAGCATTTTTTCACGTGTCTGTTGGCCATTCCTATGTCTTCTTTGGAAAAATGTCTGTTCAGATCCTCTGCCCAGTTATTAATCGGATTGTTTGTTTCTTTGTTGTTGAGTTGTATATTCTTAATTCAGCACACCAGCTGCCGCTTTTGAACACACCAACTCAATAAGCTCTTTTCCTTTGCTGATGATCCTCAGTCCCTGATAAGCAAGCTTGAAGCACTCTGCCTGGACGACTTGCGCCAGGAAAGCCAAAGGGGGTGGACCTCGCCTTTGATCCTTGACACCGCCCTGTGCTCCTTCTGAGCTTCATACTTGCTGAGATACTTGAGTGGAGAGGAGATGAGAAAACTTGGGCTAAAATAAGTGGTTCCCATTTTCAAAGTTTCATGTCTTCTTTTAATCGGAAAACAGCTGCATGTGGCCAAACAGCTGCATATGGTCTCCCACCCAGGCCCCCATCTCCTTCAAAAGCCACAGACCTCCCACACTGTCTAGACCTGCGAGTCTTCTAATTACCATCTGTCTCACCCTGGACAGGTCTCAGCTGTCTCAGCCATCATGAAGGAGGCAACACTTTCATGTTTGGGGGCTCTCTTCCCAGTACTGAATGAACACATGAAAGGTCACCTTTCATAAAATCTAAGATATAAAATCTAAGGAGATCAAATCAGTCAATCCTAAAGGAAATCAAACTTGAATATTCACTGGAAGGACGGATGCTGAAGCTGAAGCTCCAATACTTTGGCCACCTGACTCATAAGAAAAGACCCTGATGCTGGGAAAGATTGAAGACAGGAAGAGAAGGGGATGACAGAGGATGAGATGATTGGATGGCATCATCGATTCAATGGACATGCATTTGAGCAAACTCTGGGAGATGGTGAAGGACAGGGAAGCCTGGTGTGCTGCAGTCCATGGGGTCACAAAGAGTAGGACATGACTTAGCAACTGAACACCACCAACAAGATATACGTTTGGTAGAAACAGTACATATTAAGAACACAATTCCCTTAGCCCCCTTGCACATGAAAGGTATCCAGAGGAGCAGTCCTGACCATTTCCACATGGGCAATGGAGGCTTGGTTATCAGTGGGATCACAGTTCCCAGTTCTGTCCTTGGTACGGTGGCTATTTAGTCAACATTCCTCCTGGAGATTCATTCCAACCTCTGCCGCCTAGATGAGAAAAGAGACGGGGCCTTCTGTCTGCCCCTTTCTAAACACAGGCCAGACTTTCTTGCAGTGGCAGGGGCAGGAGGGCAGAGAATCACCGATGCAGAGTTGCTGGAATCCATCTTACACGACATCCCCACCCACAGGACTCTCTCCCTGGCCTACGTTCCCTGCACCCGCCTCAGGCTTTCTGCAGCGGGAGGGGGAGAGTGTCTGGGAGGGATCAAACACTAGCAGGGTTGAGCAACTTCAAATTTAATTTCCTGGAAGGACACAAGACACAGCAGTGTTGCGGTGACACAGCTTTCCTGTGAATGATCCCGAGGTCTTTTTGGTACAGATGGGAGGTGAGAGGGCAGCATGTCAGGCCCTTCTCAACTGGTGGGGAGAGCCCAAGCACCCCAACAGTGCCGTCCCCTGCCATCTGTCTGCCCTCTTCCCAGATGAGGGCTCAGATACCAAAGGTATCTCCCATGCCATTTGACCTTTCTCTTTACCCTTCTTCTCTAAGACCCAGCCACCTGCGTTTGAACACGTTTGATTGGGAGGCTCCCACTCTCACTTGGGAAGCTTAGCAAGGTTGATTTCCACATTTGGAATGTCCCTGCCATTCCATTTTGCCAAAGCACGCCCTTCCCCTGTTCTAAAAATCTGAATCTATTTCATTTCCTTCTGGCGCTCAGATCACTCTTTCATTTTTTGCATCCACATTAGGGATTGATTTGTTATAGCATCATAAAAAAAAAAAAATCAGAGCCCGTGTTGGCCTTGGAGATTCTCCAACACGCTCCTTTGGGGAAGCTGAGGCCCAGGAGAGGAAGGAACTTGTACAACCATGTGACGGGGGAGTGGAAGAGCTGTGCTTACAGCTCAGGGTTTGCATTCCTTGGTCCAGGACTGTTTCTTCTGTGTGAACTTACCTTGCTTCTCCTCTTTTTATATTTGACCATCTTCCCCATCAAGCTCTAAGCTCTGAGGACAGTGGCCTCTTTTTCTTCTTTTCCAGGTTTCCCAATACCTACCACAACCAGCATCTTACACTTTGGGTACATTATATGTTTCTATACCTATCTCAATACCTACCACAACTAGCATCTTACACTTTGGGCACATTATATGTTTCTACACCTATCTACATTATTTCATTTCATCCTCATAAAGACACTCTCCAACAACCTCAGAGACAGAATGGATCTCCTTTACCAGATGATGAAACTCGGTTGCAGAGAATTCAATGACTTGTTCAAAGACACCTAAGTACACCAGGCAAGGAGATCCAACCAGTCCATCCTAAAGGAAATCAGTCCTGAATGTTCATTGCAAAGACTGATGCTGAAGCTCCAATCCCTTGACCACCTGATGTGAAGAACTGACTCATTGGAAAAGACCCTGATGCTGGGATAGATTGAAAGTGGGAGAAGAAGGGGACGACAGAGGATGAGATGGTTGGATGGCATCGCTGACTCAATGGACATGAGTTTGAGTAAACTCCGGGAGTCGGTGATGGACAGGGAGGCCTGGTGTGCTGCAGTCCATGGGGTCGCAAAGAGTCGGACAGGACTGAGAGACTAAACTGAACTGAAGTACACCAGCTCCTATGGGACAGAAGAAGACCCTGGCACAAAATAACAAGGCAGGCAGTGACACGGATTGTTTCTTATAAGACCTGTAGCCAAAGGGAACTCGGACGCTCAGAAAAGATGGCGCGGTTCTCATGGATCAGGGCACGGTCCAAAATTTCCCCGTGGTTCTCCACTGGCTAGACGCCTGATTCTGTTGTGCCCGGGTTTAAGAGTGGCAGTGCTCAGAGGCATGGCTGGATCAGGAAGAGGGGCCTTGCCTAGCCCTGACTATGTAACCAACCCTGGCTCTTCCCTCCCGGCACCCCTACGCTCACCCCATACCACGTGGGTGCCTCGTGCAGACTTCCTGAGGGTCCCTAGGGGAATACCGTGATTCCAGACGGCCCGCCCCTCCTCCCATGTGCGCGGGGTGGTGGTGGGGCGGTTAGGAAATGGACTCGCATTATTTGCATTTATCACGGAGAATATACCGCCTTGTCTGTAGCCTTTAGTCTGACTGAATTGCTTTTCTGCTTCATGAGACACACGGCGCGGCAGCCCAGCGCTCCCCTCTCCTCACTTCACCAGCGTCGGGCCGTAACCCGCCTTGCTCTCCCTCGCATTTATCATATTGATCGTATAAGAAATAGATCATAAGCAGAATGAAATTACCGAATGCAATGATCTGGGGCATCCTATGGACCAGATCAATCTTGGGGCAGCCAGGGAAAAAAAGTCCCTCGCTGTGACGTTTTTTATCCAAAGTTGATTTTCATTGCAAATAGAAATTTCCATCAGCTGAGGCACCCTGGAGGGGAAAGTCTGCTGTGCTGACAGGGGAGAGTGTGTGTGTGTGTGTGTGTGTGTGTGTGTGTGTGTGTGTGTGTGTGTGTGTGTGTGTGTGTGTGTGTGTGTGTGTGTGTGTGTGTGTGTGTGTGTGTGTGTGTGTGCACGCACGCGCGTGTGTTTAAGAAAATGAGAAAGAGAGAAAAAGAGAGACAGAGAAAATAGAAGTTTGATAAGCCTCATAAGGCTTCTTCATTAGGAAGGAGACTTCCTTAGCTAGAACTCATTTGAGATGGATATTTGAGGCTCTGGTTGTAACAATATCCATCTTCTCTTGCCTGCTCCAAACTGCTTATGTGTGTGTGTTTGCAGGGAGTGGGAGGGCAGGAGAGGGGTGGGTATGGAGAAAGAACTGTTCCATGTTCAGAAGACCATTAAGGACACTTTCTAATCTCCTGTGAACTCCTGGGTTGAGAGCAGCCTGTCTTTGTCACCCTGGCCCCAGTGTGTGAATTTGCAGGGTCAGTGGGTGGCTGGAGTTTTAGTGGCCTGGCTTACACAGGACAGTGAGAGGTGTGTTTATAAACTGCTCCTTGAAAACAGGAGCTTTAAGCTTCCCCCCCGCCCCTCCGCCCTGACCTGAGGCTCCAGACATGACCTCTGCCATAATAAGAACTTTCTCCCCGTCTGGAGACAAGGTTGGTGAGTTCAGCTGGGACTGGAAATCCACGGGAACAGGGTCTCTGGCAGCCTGCCACCAGCTCAGACTGAAGCTGAAACCCACAGTGGGAATGTGGTCTGAGGCCCCGGTCATCACCCCCTTCCCACTGTGAAATCCATCCCCAGACGCCGAGACTCGGCGCTCTTGGCTTTGGCAACATTCGTCATGCCAATAAACTCATTGAAATTGAAGAACCCAGCAGGGAGAAGGAGAGCAGGGCATAGATGGGGACAGAGGAGGGAGCTGGGGAGGAGGGAGCTGGGGAGGAGGGAGCTGGGGAGGAGGGAGCTGGGGAGGACGGTGTGTGGAGAACGGCCCCCAGCTCTGCTGTGAGCTCGATGGCAGAGACGTCACGGATGCCAGGCGGCTGAGTTCATGGAGAAGCCACGGCTCAGCCGTGAATAGCCCCTCTCCCCACCCCTGAGCCACCTCCCTCTAGCTCTTCATCTCTGCTCAAGCTTCTACCCTCATGGAAATATCTCTGGAAACCTTCCCATGGGGCAAATGGCCAAGAAAATGCACATGTGCACATGCACACACACACACACACACACACACACACGCACTTCTATCAGTGAGATGGTGAAAAAGAAAACTGCAAAGTGCAACCACCAGGACTACGGAGGAATACCCTCAGCACACGCTGAAGCCGGAGGAGACCCTGGCTGGGTTAAAGGGCGTAAACGCTGGACCCAGCCAGACTCCCATAGCACCCTTTCCCTAGCTGGAGTCTGCTCAGGCCCTGCACCCTGCCCTGGGAAGAGCCCCTTGGACATTTTCATAGTTTCCTAGAGTTACAGAAGCTTCTAAGAATCCACCCGGGCTAGCTCAGCATTATTTTCTTCTTAGATAGAAGACCACCTCTCCTGATCTTGAAGACCTCGGAAATCGTGAAAGCCGTTTCACAGCCCGCACCAGCAGAGAAGTCCCCTCGCTAGCTGATATCGTAGCTTTGGCTATTTCCTCGTCTCTCCCAGCACTGGGCACAGCCATGTGGCCCCAGCTCAGGGCCCTGCAAGTTCTTGATGAGGGCAGACTGCCAGGCTGTTCTCTGGCACCTCTGGACAAAACCATTCCTACTTCCCTAGCCTCCTCCCCAGGCTGTCAGTTTTGAAGACTGTCTTTCCTTCCCAGTGGTCCTAAACCATTCCAGCTCTTTTCTTGTTTCTTACTTGAGATATTTTTCCAAGACCGGAGAGACCTGGCTTGTCTGTTCCTTAAGCCTATCTTGTTCCTGCAGCCACCTTCCTCTCTGTCCTAGAGATCAAATATGCAGAAAGATAAGAGCATCTGCTAGGTGAGGAGCGGGGGAGAACTGCTAGAGGAGATTTAGACTGATTTTAAGTTAGCCAAAGTGAGGGCATGGTAAGATGGCAGAGAGGGAGACCACACAGAGCTATGACTGCAGCTTTCAGTCAGTAATCCAAGAACGTTGGACGCTTCTAAGACCTTGGCGTTTTTTGAAAGCTGTTAGGGTTTGTTGGATCCGGCATGCAGAAGAGGATATTAACATAGGTAAGAACCATAATTTGAATTTAGGAAGGGGCATTTGCTTTTCAAAAAGACATTATTTCTACATCACAGATTATTCTATTGATGCCCCATCAGCAATGTCATTCCTTTTGCTACTTGTCCCAAGGTGGGTCACAAGTGTGGGTTTCTCAGGGCAAACCCATCCTGGCTCTTGACATGCATGAAAAACCAGTGCCTTCTTGGCCAGGGGAGGATTCCTGGGTATCTGCTGGCAAACGCCATCATGTTACAGGGGCGAGAGCAGTGTCTGATGCAGGCATTTGGAGAACATGTGTCGTGTATAAGCAGACAACTGTGTGTAGTGTTTGCTGAGTCTGAGCCAGCTGAGCAAAACTATGTGGATTCAGAGACTAAATGGCGTAAAGGGCCAGGGGAGGTGGGGTGCAGGAATTTTCCCCAAGGACTCCACAGGAACCTTTTTGATCAGCTGGGGGTTAATTTGAGACAAAAGGCTGATATAGTGAGCATGGGATTCCCGCCCTGTCTTGGGCCTGATGGATCCATTCCCTTAATGAAATGCACACAGTTTATTTTACCAACTCTAATTACGTGAAGAATGAGTGTCAGGTTTCTTTATCCTTCTGCCGGCCCTGAATCCAGGCCAACCTCACGAGCCTTACGTGCAGTGAGGCTAATGGAGCTTTTATTCCAATGAGTCGAGAGCCAACCCACCTTTGTAGAGAGAGGACTATTTAGTAAAAAAAAAAAAAAAAAGAAGAAGAAGAAGAAGAAAGAAATACTTAATGTTCGTCTGGTGGATGAAAAATTTCACAAGATAAATTAAAGTGTTTTCTGGCTGAATGGAGAAAGTGGGGCAGGATGGTGGAGATAATTTTCCCAGGACTCAGAATGATTTATCTTATCTCTGTGTTCTTTAGACGAGAGGTTCCATTTATTTAGTCATTTATTTTATTAGTTTTGTGAAGTTATCCTTCCCTACCCCCACCACCAACACAAAGACCCAGCGCTTGGCGCAGGGAGCTCGAGGCTGGGAAGGAGACCGGGTCCAGCCTGCCGTTCATCCAGGCGTTGACCCCTCCCTCTGATGCCCATGCCAGGCATGAGGCCGTGGGCTGGAGAGATGGCAGGGCTCAGAGGGAGATGACTCCTATCCTCACTGAAACGCAGTCTAGTGGGAGACCTTGCTCACGAGCAAGTGAATATTATTCTCTGCGATTAATACAATGCTATCAGAACGCTCTCTGCCACCTACATACCCCAAAATAGGCTTTGAAGAGACTTTGCGAGACTCTCTAGTTAAGTGGTTCTCCAAAGGGGTGAAGCTGCCCTCCCCACCTGCCCCTTCCTCAACCCCAGGAGACATTGGACAATGTCTGAAGATATTTCTGGCTGTCTTACTGGGGAGCGTGATGTCTGGGATGTAATGAATTGAGGCCAAGAATGCTCGAAACATCCCACCCCGCACAGAAAACCTCCCTATGGCAAAGAAGCATCCAGCCCCAAATGTCAGGAGGGCCACCGCTGATAAAGCCTGCCCTCGAGCGTCCGCTGGCCTTGACGCTGCTGCACCGACTCTCCACGCCAGAAACCCCGCTGCTTCTCTCACGCCCCCCCTGCTTTGTGCGGCTGCTCTCGCTCAGGCCTGGAGGAGGGCATTTGCCTCTGCTCTGGCCTCGTAACTGGAGTTGGAAGTCGACTTTACCAGTAGCACCAAGGAGTAAGATTATTTGTGTGAGGCGGTATTAATAGAAAAAGCTCTAGGAGAGCCTCGCAACCCCAGTGTGAGGCAGATGAAAAAGGACAATCCTGCCTGGATGCTCCCCATGCCTTTGTTGGGGGACTTTCTACCGCACACTCAGAACTCCTCGCTGGTGGAGTTCTTGGCGGTAGAAATAATTTGAGATGCGGTTGAGTCCTTAAATTGTTTCTCTTTTGCATGTCCCAACCATTATCTGAATGTCTGTAAGAAGACTGCCAAGGCTTTCTCTTCGGCTCTTCATGTAACTGTATGTTGCGTACCATGGGGTTATTTCTGAGCAATTAAGGCTCCCCATGCCAGGTTTCCTCTTCCTCTACCAAAGGCAGAAAGAGGGGGGCCTTGTGTCTGGCTTTCCTGGGGAAGCAGATGGCACTTGGAGAGCTGGCAGGAGACAGGTGTGAAGTTTCAGGGGCCGGAGGGCTTGTCTGGCATCCTATGCAAATCTGGCTCATTTTTGCATCCCTCCCAAGAGCTACAACCAAATGGAACCTGCTCTTACGTGTGTGTGTGTGTGTGTGTGTGTGTGAGAGAGAGAGAGGGGTGGATTGTGTTGGAGGTGTGTATACATGTGTATAGGGGTGATTGAGACCAACTGTGCATTTTGTGGATGAGAACAAACTAATTCTTAGGTAGCGAGGAAAGCCGTGACTTCATCCTGACGGGAACTGTACACAAACGAGATGGAGAACCCCCTCCGAGAAAGCTCCCTGGGAGGACAGTGTGTAACCCCTCCTACCCCTTAACTTGATCAGTGTCGCGGTCTGCGCCCAGGTGCTGCGCTGGCCAGAGCTCACAGAGATGGAGGCTCCCTCACCTGCAGGACGCGGAGACCTCTGAGTCACTGGCTGAGCTGCTGAGAGTCACACAGAGGCTCAGCTGAGCGATGCTGATGAGGTCTTGCAAGCAGCTCACAGGTGAACCAGAGTTGTGATTAGTGGTTTGTGTTAACTGGTTTATCCTGAATTACATGTGCTGTATTCCTCTCTAAGTGAGGGCGCTATGTGAAGGTGACCACATGTCAAAGCTTGTTCAAGAACAGTCCACATTTTCAATGTTTTTTTTTTTACTCTCTTATATTTTCCACACTTGTCAAACCATATGTCCAATTTTTATATTAAAAATATGTTCCTTGTAATTATCTGATTATCTATTCTGCCATGGAAACACTCCTTAGTTTCCGATAACCCAGAAGCCACAAGAACGAAGGCTTACTTCTTCTGACTTCACAGTTTCTGCGCCAGCTCCGCCCAAGCCCGCTCATCCAGAGATGTCAGGATGCCGCGGAACGTGAGTGTAGTTAGCGAGGGAACAGCCACTTGCACTTCCTCTGATCAAAGCGCCAGGTTGGCCACACCACCCTTCCTTCTCGCCTCTAATGATTCGAGTGTACCTGCTTTCATGTGCATGCCCTTCCATGGACACGGCCCTCCACTGGCTAACACATTGTCATTTGGGCTAGACAAGCGAGTGTGTGTTGCTCAGTGGTAACCCATTCGCAGGGGTTGGTCAGTACCATATGTTTGTAATGCGAATGGCTGCATGTCACTGAGTAGCAATGCATTCTCCTTGGGAAGCCTTCAGGGAAGACAGAGAATATGTGCTGTGAACAAAGGGAACGCCGTATGTGCCATCTGGGGACCGAATCGGTTAGGCAGAGGGCACTGCACGCACAGACCTGCTGGTCCTCTCGCCAGGGGGTGAGGTGCCACATTCGTGCTCACCTGGCCGTGCTCAACATCTAATGGTATACTTGGCATTGAAGGCCCTCAGAGGTAGCCGCATAGAGACCGACCTCCCGGAGCTCAGACAGACCACAGAGGCAGCCAACGCCTTCCTCATCGTTTAGGGATAGGAGCAACACTATGTTCCTTGCAGGGTGATTACTTCCTGGAGTGAGGACACAGGTCTCAGGGAAGCCAGCTGAGACCTGATCAGATCAGTTCACTCCTTAGAAGCCTTCAGTGGTCCGCCCTGCTGGCGCCGTCCCATCGGGAGCCCTTGGCTTGGCGATTTATAGTCCAGCATGCTCTGATCCCCAAGGCCTCTGGCCACACTGCTTCCCACCATCCCCACCTATCAAGTGGTGTGGGAATAGTCTCCATTCCCCAAGAGGCCCCGCGTGCCACCATTCCCGTGGAACACTGCCCCGATGCACAACTTCTTATTGCAGTCTGCGTGTTTAGATTTGATACCAAGACTGAGGGCAGGGGCTTCCACTGGGGATCAAGTTTGAAAGTAAGTGTTAAAGGTACGCGGGTAGGTGCTAAGCTGCTTCAGCTATCTCCGATCTGCTTTAAAAGGAATGGCCCCTTCTCTTTCTTAATTCCACAGCGTTTCTATTGCTTTTCACAACTTCCTTACCTTCTATATCGGAGAAGGCGATGGCACCCCACTCCAGTACTCTTGCCTGGAAAATCCCCTGGATGGAGGAGCCTGGTAGGCTTCAGTCCATGGGGTCACTAAGAGTTGGGCACGGCTGAGTGACTTCACTTTCACTTTTCACCTTCATGCATTGGAGAAGGAAGTGGCAACCCACTCCAGTATTCTTGCCTGGAGAATCCCAGGGACAGAAGAGCCTGGTGGGCTGCCGTCTATGGGGTCGCACAGAGTCAGACACGACTGAAGCGACTTAGCAGCAGCAGCAGTAACTTCTATATAGGGGCTTCCCTTGTGGCTCAGACAGTAAAGAATCTGCATACAATGCAGGAGACCTGGGTTTGAGTCCTGTGTGAGGCCGATCCCTCGAAAAGGAAATGGTAACCCAGTCTTGCCTGGAGAATTCCATAGAGAGAGGAGCCTGGCGAGCTACAGTCCACTCGCTTGCAGACAGTTGGACACAACTGAATGACTAACACTATTTTCAATATGGGTTCATCTGATTTACCTGATTGAGAGCTCCGTGTGGGCAGGAGCCATGCTAATTCAGGTTTGTATGCCCAGAACTGTGCTGGATACAGAGGAGGCCTTAGCACATTAGTTACATTTAAATGACTTGCACAGACAGCTGAGAAGACTCTAGGTCCCATCACTGTGGTAGACGTTTGAACTTGGTCCTAGGAGTGTGTGTGCGTGTGTGTGTGTGTGTGTGTGTGTGTGTGTGTGTGTGTGTGTGTGTATGTGTTTAGGAGGGAGGCCCCAACCAGAAGCGGGGTTTGGAGTGAAGATTATGGAGATAAAATGAAGTACGTCTGGACCAGCTTTCAGGGAGCTTGAGATTTTGCTTATAGAGAGTGTAATTCCAGATTGATATGAAAGCCCTTTCTTGACTCAGCCACAGGCCTCTTTGTAGGGGCCTCAGAGTGGGAGCACTTAGTTCAGAGGCTCTGCCACATCAGGGTTCAGACTGAAGATGTAGTGGGTGCTCCTCTCAGCACCCCATGACCCTCCTCTGCCCTCTTGAGAGCTTTACTCTCCTCTATTCGTATGCCTACCAACTCCAGCAGCGTTTCGCTTCTCTGAGTTTTCTCCAAGGCTCTTGGAGCAGCGATACTGTGGGGTCCCTGGGACTTTAGATCCTGAAGGGAGTTGTGGCTGTTCGGGAGGCCCCTAACTGGCCAGCTCTGGAGAGGACCGTGTAGCTGGGGTAGCGCCCCTGGGGCTGGGATGGAGTTTGGATCTGGACCAGAAAGGGTGCTCCCTCTTCTGGACACGACTGTCACTCATTTGACATCTCAAAGACTATCTATCTTGATTGAAAACTTTTGTATCAAATGTTCTGCTAAAATCTGGGGCAGTAGAGCTGAGTGAGACGCGGCCCCCGTCCTGGAGGAGCCCTTTAGAGCAGAGTGACGCACAAGCAAGTAACTTCAAAGCAAGAAGTGTGATAGTCAAGGTGTGGATCAAGAGCACAGAGGAGGCAGGGAGCTGGAGCAGAGAGCATCCGTTTGGTGCCTGAACCTGAAATAGATGCCTTGCACATCCACCAATGGGACAATATGGCTACACAGTTGGGGTGAGGAAACAAACATTTCGAAGCATAAAAGAAGTATTTATCTGCAGAGTATTGACTGAGATCAGTCTCCTAAAGGAAATCAGTCCTGAATATTCATTGGAAGGACTGATGCTGAAGCTGAAACTCCAATCCTTTGGCCACCTGATGCGAAGAACTGACTCCTTGCAAAAGACCCTGATGCTTGGTAAGATTGAGGGCAGGAGGAGAAGGGGACGACAGAGGATGAGATGGTTGGATGGCATCACCGACTCAATGGACATGAGGTTGAGTAAGCTCCAGGAGTTGGTGATGGACAAGGAGGCCTGGCGTGCTACAGTCCATGGGGTAAGACACAACTGAGTTGGACACAACTGAGCAGCTGAACTGAACTGATTGACTGGGAGCTGAAGAGTGCTGCGGGGCTGAGTCAGAAAGCACAGATGGGAAGGCTGAACCCTGGCTGTGGGGTCTGGGACCTGGGCTCAAACCTAGCCGCTCTGTATCCCGCTGTGAGCCTTGCACAGTCCCTTGTATTTTAGTTAGTACTGCTTGTGTATAACACGTGGACAGTAACGCCTGTTCTACGGGATGCATGTAGAGGTACTCGGAACCTATGAAGGGATACGCACATGGTAGCTGCTATTTTTATATAGTGGGGAGGGAGAGCAGAGAACGAAACTATGGGGCTTAAGACAGGTAGGTCCTGCAGCATGAGGAATGGTGGGTTCGAGGGGGAGGGGTTTGTGACGAATGTGGTCGCTGAAGTTTCACAGATGTAATGAGCCTGCAGAACACAGCACGTGTCCACGGCAGCCTCTCCTCGGTCTGGAGTGTTCCGAGTTTCCATCCCATAAAGTGGGCAGGGTGGCCGATGACAGTGTACAGAATGGCTGCCCCCAGCTTTGAGATTGAGCAGCTGTTGAAAAGTAAAGTATCATTTGATTTTTGCTGTCAGAAAGCGTTCGACTGGGAGAAATTCTCTGTGAGACACACATGCAGTTCAGGGACAGTTTGTCATCCTCGTGGCTTCAGGTTTTTACATGCTTCGCTGTTGTCATATTGATGTACAAATTCGAGGTTAGTCCTGACATCCAGAACAAAAGGAGGCATGACTGTGCGTCATCCTCTTTACTAAACTTGTCTCCTGATGGAACGGAGAGCTTGTTACTATTGATTCGAATGTGTTCAGGTACCACTGACAATAGTAAGAACAAGAACATGACTTTATTCTAGAGTCCCGGTTTCCCCAGAAGAGCCTCTCCGAGCCAAGCGGGGTGTGTGGGGCGGCTCTTGTCCAGCAGAGGAACCCAGCGTCCAAGCAGAACCGGGTGGCAGGCAGCCCTGGGAGACCAGAACCAGCGAGAGGGAAGAAGAGCCTGAACTGCAGGCAAGTAAAGCAGCCACCCGAGAGCTGTGGGCGGGACTGTAAGTCTATAATGAGAAATGAATCAGGAAGTAAAACGGTGGGAGGGTGAACTTTGCCTTTGGTTGCAGAGTGTGAAATGAGAAGGAATGTGAAAGGAAAATAGATCGAAGGGGACTAAGGATTTAAGGCTGCGAGGAATATAAGAAATATGTGAGTCTGCCCTTCTTTGGAGAGTAGGGGTGAACCTGACTGCCTGGAATGCAGGTAGAGGGTGAGTATCTGGTTCTAGAGAGTATTTGAAATCCCTCCATCAGAGGTGTGTTCCCTTCAGTCAGCACTTATTTGGCCAACATTTCTTGAGCATCTATTATGTGGCAGGGATTACCGTAGATATTTTGGGATACATCCGTGATAAAAAAAAAAAAAAAAAACACCTCAAGAAACCCTGCTATAATAGAGTTTGTATTCTAGTAGGATATGCAGATAAAGGAAAATAAACAGCATAAACAGTAAGGCAGCAAAGTATGCAGTATGTTCTGAAATGACGAGTGCAACGGAGGAGGGGAGCACAGGGCAGGGCAAAGTGGATCAGTGGGGAGGGGGCCTGAGGAGGGGCCAGGGCAGCTGGGCTGCTCTGGGGCTTAGGGAAGAGGGGAGGCTCCTTTGACAGGTGGTATTTGAACAAACACTTGATGTGATAAGGGGATGATCGGAGGAGATCTCTGGGGAAATATGACTCTAGTCAAAAAGCATAGCCAGGGCAAGGATCATTAAATCAGAGATTCAGCAAGGAGACCATTTGCTGGAGGGCCGTGAGAGGGCAGTTATTAAGAAATGAGGGCAGACAGGCTGAGGGTAGGGGGCCCATTGCAAAGGTGCTGTGGGACACTTGCGACGGGGACTTTGGCTTTTCCTCTGAGGTTAAACACTGACGAGCTGGTTCATCTATTCTTAAGTGAAATTGCTCAGTCGTCTCCGACTCTTTGTGACCCCACGGACTGTAGCCTACCGGGCTCCTCTGTCCATGGGATTTTCCAGGCAAGAGTACTGGAGTGGGCTGTCATTTCCTTCTCCAGGGGAAATTCCCGACCCAGGGATCGAACCCGGGTCTCCTGCATTGTAGGCAGACGCTTTACCGTCTGAGCCACAAGGGAAGCCCCATCTATTCTTAAGGGCAGGACAAAATCACCAATAGATGATTATGAAAGCATTTGTCAGATACAGCTGTGTGGGTAGGATGGAACTAGAATATTTAGGGCTTCTTGCCTGTGCCAGAAAGAAAGACCACACAGGAAGTAGGCCATGGAGTCCCCAAGCCCATATTCATCCAGCTCACCTGCCTTTACATTTCTGGATGAGAATGTGTTAAAACCCTGTTTCAATTTCTTTTCATTCTTGATTTGCACATGGTAGGCTGGTTGGATGGCATCACCCACTCGATGGACATGAGTTCTGAGCAAGCTCTGGGAGTTGGTGATGGATAAGGAGGCCTGGCATGTAGCAGTCCATGGGGTTGCAAAGAGTCGGACACGACTGAGCTACTGAACTGAACTGAACCGAGGCTTCTGATGGATGGAACCTCCTCTGGAGGCTGTGGCCTTCCTTCTTCTCCCTTTCTGGCAGGGCAGGAAGGTTGGGTGATGCCATTCAACCAGCCTACCATGTGCAAATCAAGAATGAAAAGAAATTGAAACAGGGTTTTAACACATTCTTATCCAGACTCGGGAAGGGAAGGGAGAGAGGGAGAGGGAGGGAGCATCCGAGGAGGAAATGGGCATCCTAGCCTCTGCCTGCCCTAGGGTGGAGGCGGGCAGCTCCCCTTGTATCTTCCTTGATGGGAGACGAGCTTGTCTCCACAGCGGGAGAGGAGAGAAGTGGACTAATGAAGGCCCTTGGGTTTGCTGCTTGCTTTCAAGGGGTTGTGTTTGGTAGCCAATCAGTAGGTGATTTCCTCCATAGGTTGATCCTATAGAGCTCCTGTTCAGCTGACCGACTGCACTGAACTGATAGGCTGATCCAGAAGGACAGAGAGTTAACTTGGGTTGAGAGACCTGGAAGCCTGGAGGAATGAGACAGTTGAATTTCCAAATGTTACTGCCTAGACAGCCCATTCTTAAGCCAAGTCTGGGGAAATATTTTTCTTTTCAAAGAATGTGTTGGAAGTCTCTAGTTTTGCTTATCTGATCTTGTTTTAAGGACAGAAAGTGTCAACTGTGTGTCTTCAGGAGGTCCTGGGAAATCAAATGAAATATTCTGAGTCAAAGTTAAATATTCCAAGTTGAGAACAAGAGTTTTTCTGGGAAATCACCTTAGATTCATCTCTGTGACCAGGTAGGACTGAACTTCTCCAGGCTGGGGAGTGAGAGCTGAGTGTGTGTGTGTGTGTGTGTGTGTGTGTGTGTGAGTGTGAGTGTGAGTGTGTGTGTGTATTCATGTATATGTTGCAGTCATCTGTCATACTTCCACAATCTCCCTCTCTGGGAAGTCTTTCCTATATCCACATAAAATTTCTCTTGATCATAACCCTAATGAACACAATTTCTATTGAGATAAATACAAAACAGTTTCAATCTCCCTTCAGATGGGTCTGGCTTCATTACATAGAGTTGCGAGAGATATGCACCATTATTTGGGACACCCTTGACCCCATGAATTTTCTCTGTGACCTATTACAGTGCCCCAAATAGCATTACAAGCAACTCATTTCTTTGCTCATTGAAGCCTCATTAAAAGACAGGCTATTAAAATGTAAATATCTCCAAGAAAGGGAGCTTCAGGTAATGCTTTTTGACTCTACTATGACAGCTGGTTGAGGTTGACAAGATCCTTTAGGAATAAGGGTTTGATATTTTCCCGACCGGGGTTTAAATCCTGGCTCCACCATTTAAGAGCTGTATGATCTTGGCAACTTCTTTAATATCTCCATTTTATCTTCTGATAAAAAGGGAAGAAATTGGGAAGAAAATTGGGAGGAAATACCCGTTTTCAGCTTTGCCTAAGAATTAAATGAGAAAAGGAGTAGAAAACATTTTATTCAAGGCTTAGGACAGAATAGATATCAACCTATGAGTATTATTATGATTATTAAATGCTCTGGGGATAGAATTTAGGATGACTGGGGCACAAATACGGTGAACAGTTAAAAAGAACCCAAAAAACTCTCAAGGGAGAAAGGCCTCCAGAATCCTTTATCCTGCTTCTTCCGTTGGCTCTACCCAAGACCCCTCTGGAAGCTGTCTGCAGGAAGATGAATGAGCAGAGAAAGAAGTGCTCAAGGTTTTGTTTCCTCTAAGCCCCCTCAACCCCTTTGCCTCTGTTCCTTTTCTTTTTCGTCTCTCTCCACTCATCATGAATTTCTTTATCTACTACCCAAGGCACGTTCAAGAGAGAAACTTGGCTCTCAGTGCCAGGCTCCCATCACGTGGGCAGTAGGGCAACCAGATGCCACCCCGAGTGCTGCATCAGAGCGGGTGAGACTCGGGCATCATGGCCCTGGCACAGCCCAGGCTCCACTGTGCCAAGGCTCATACTGCGTGATCACGCCGCTTCCTCTTCTGAAGCCTGCTGTATCCACAGATTTAGGAACCAGCTTGATGGAAGGGAGTGGGCACTGGTGAGTTTTGGAGCATCAATCCGTGCTTGCCATCTGTAGCTAGCTTTATATAGTGCAGGGGAAAGGGACAGATCAGGATGGAATGGTTGGCGTTGTTGACCGATGGGAGGCGGGGGATAGGAGGAGCGGGGAAGCTTAAACTGCCGGGAGAAGGTGATGGCAGTTCTTTTCTCCACTACTTTGCAACAAATTAACCTGTAGTTTCTCTGGAGGGCAAAGTAGAGACAGGCATATCTGGTGATCTGATGGTCACAGGAGATAAAGGTGCCAGCTTGAACTTGTGGATTCTGAGACAATAGAAAAGGTTGCTATTATTGCTGGGTAAGAGAGCGACAGATAAAGAGGCAGATGCTACTATCAGAGGTGATCAGTTCAGCCTCTGTCTCCACAGGTACAAAACGAATCCAGGTAGGGAGAACCCTTGAGGGGAGGGCTAGCTGCTTCCTCTAGTGCAGGAAAAGGGCTGCAATCTACACTGATGCCTTTCAGGGGGATATATTTTCTCTTTAATCTTAGGACCAGTGAATCTCAGCTCTATGAATGCAAGTGTTAATTTTCTGCCACACAGGAGATACCTACTCTGTCTTTTTGGTGAAGAGGTAGCTCAGGACAGGATTCTAGACACAAACTTGGAATCCAATGGGTGGACCTGACCATCCAAAGGATGGAACTTATGTCCATCCTTAAAGCGCAGCTCTTTAAGTCTCCTTTTCCTTACGCTGTTTTTCCACCACAGAGAGCAGCAACGACATTTCTCTCATCTTCAGGCCTGGCTGCCTGCTTTAATCATTGAGCATGGTACTCTGATTTTGCCTGTTTTTTAAAAATTAGTTTATTTACTTGGCTACCCTGGGTCTTAGATGTGGCATGTGGGATCTAGTTCCCTGACCAGGGATCAAACCCTGGGCCCCTGCACTGGGTGCACAGAGTCTTAGCCCCTGGACCACCAGGAAACTTCCCTGTGCCTATTTCTACACGTGTCTTCCCTACGCATCTACAAGATCTTGGAGGGCGAGGCCTATCTTATTCATCGTTGCATCCTGTGTCTAGTTCTGTGCCTGAAGGAAGGCAAGTAGTCATCATCCCAAGACTTTCCTGGGATTGGGTGGTACTCAGGAAAGAAACAGCCTCCATGCACGCTTGGAGCACCTATTATTGATGACACCCCAGTCTTTCAGAAACACTCTCTCTTCAAATAGGCTCAGATTTCAGACTTTGTTGTTGGTAAATGATCCAGTGATAGCTCTTCTGGAGGACAATTCTGAATTGGAGGGTCCTCCTGGTCTCTACAGTAAAACCCTCACCAGGACCCAGCATGGAGGAAAGCTGACCTGGATTGGAAAAATTCAAAGTTTAATTTATTCTCCAAGGATGATCAGTTTATTCTGGAAACCTCCCAAATCTACTTTGAGAAGGAGAAGGGCATTGTATTAAAACTTGATTGAAGTGGTTCCCATGCTTGTCATTGTTTCCTGAGAGGATGTTACTTTTCTCTGGAAGACTGTCTTCCTGACATTTCTCTCCTTTCCAGGGAGATTAGTGAATCTCTGAGCTCTGGCCTGTGCCTCCTGTTTTAGCAGGCTTCCAGAGGAGATAATTAGTCTCAAAGTTCAGCCCCATATCTAGATGAGTATAGGTGAAACTGTTCCCTTCCTTCCTAAACTTGCTCCTTGTGGGACCATCAATTTCCGTGCCTGGCTGTGAGGAGACTTGTGGTTCTATCCAGAAAGAATAAATTACGTCAGCTTGCAATGACTCCTGTTGGTTCTTTCGGTATGGGCTGGTGACTCAGCCTGTATGGGAAAAGAAGCTGGTGTTAGTGACCAGTACCCCAGTACCTTCACCCACTCCCCAGGTGATGTTGGGTGAACCCCTTAATTTCTCCAGACCCCAATTTCTCATTTCTACAAGACGGCAGGAACCACTGCTATACCCCCTTGCAGTGATATTAAGGGGTTAAATGCGGTGCTTCCTATGAAACTGCTATGTGCTCTCATGCACAGAGCGGAGGTGCTTGGAGTTATCTTGGAGGCAGTGTGCTCTAGTGTGCTGTACATGGGTTTTGGATCCAGTCATCCATTCAAAACCCAGCTCTCCCCTGCTTATTAGCTTGAGACGCCAAGGGCCTTCCCTATGCTTGACTTTCTTTGGCTTTGAATGAAGAACACACACCTCTATGAGTTGGCATGAAGCTTAATTATGACAGCACGTGCCTTCAACATTGTTTATTTCACGTACCATCCCATTTGCACCTGTCAGTTGGGCTTGAATTTCACTAACTCCTTAGATTATACCTCACTCTGTTTAGCGCAGAATATACGCAGTTTCAGCTTTTGGAGATAATTTTCAACAATCTTCAAGGCATTTGATGGAATCTTCCTGTATTCTTTTAGAAAGCACGTTTTCTTGGACTCACTCTTCCGTAGTCTAAATTCAGAAGCTTTATGAATCACAGAGATCTCAAACGCAAATGCTCATAGAGGCTGGGTGATAAGAAAATGTGTGAATTAACCCATGCATAAGACATTAGGGAATCATGAGGACTGTAGTAGACAAAACTGTCTGTTCATCCAAAGACTTTCAAAGTCAGATTAAACTCAATAAACAAATGACAGGTGGCTCAGTGGTAAAGAATCCGCCTGCCAATGTGGGAAACGCAGGTTTGATCCCTGGATCGGAAGACTTCGGGCAGATGGAAATGGCCACCCAGTCAGTATTCTTGCCTGGGAAATCCCATGGACAGTGGAGCCTGGTGAACTATAGTCTGTGGTGTCGCAAAAGAATCGGACACGACTTAGCGACTAAACAACAACAAAGCAAATAACTAGTGAAATACTTTGCAAGACAGATAGCCTCATTTGGCTCAAAGGATACTGGGTTGAGACTCACGTTTTATCCCTCTCAGTTATTTGGGTCAACCTCATTGTTGGAGAAGATCTGGATTGATGGGGGCGCCTACACTCCGGTGGCACGCAGGCAATTTGGTACAATCACTTCATAAAACAATCTAACATTATTCTGGGAAGTTTACCATTTACTTTCTCTATTTCCTTGAAATTGCACTGCTGATCAATACCCAAGAGATACCTCTGCCCATGTGTACAAGGATACGTGCATAAGAATATCCATACCAGCATCGTTCAATGGTGAAACAACTTGTAAACAACTCAAGTACCCACTGAAGGAGAAGTTGTATAATGTATATATAGAGGTTGTATAATGTATAGTTAGTTGTATAATGGAATATTATCTGGCACACAAAAAGAACATGCAACAGCTCCATGCAACCGTAAGACTGAAACCTAGCAATCCAGCATTAAGGTTAAAAAAATCAGACACAAAGAGATTATGTCACAGGATGCCCACTTCAAGCTAGCTTTAGTTTAAAAAAAAAAAACTAAAATAAAAAGGTGCTTTTTATTTTTTTTTTAATTTTTATTTTTTTTTAGTTTTTTATTTTTTCAATTTTAAAATCTTTAATTCTTACATGCGTTCCCAAACATGAACCCCCCTCCCACCTCCCTCCCTATAACATCTCTCTGGGTCATCCCCATGCACCAGCCCCAAGCATGCTGTATCCTGCTTTTTAGAAATACGTATAAAGGAAAGAGACGGCTTCCTTTAGCGTGGTGCTACAGGGCATGGGGTAGGGGGGAAGTGAGGTGGGCAAAGACTACAGCGCTGTCGAGTACGGAAAATGCAGATCTCCAGGAAGGCTCTAATTTTTGCTTTGTTGGTGGGTACGTGGCTCCTTGCTACATTATTTAGGGATAAAACAAGACAAGATCAGATACGCTCCATACCTTTCAGAATGTTGTCAGAGACAAATGAGTAATGTGCAAGTGCTTTGTAAACTCTAGCAGGCAACAGAAACTTACGGGGTTATCATGACAAAGGGATCAGGAACACTGATAGCTTTTTGCTAAGTTCCTGGGGTATTGTGAGTTACCCCTCTGGTGGATTCTATGCCTTTGGGTAATTTGTAGCACCAGGCTCATCTCTTCCAACTTCTTGCTGTTTTCTCCCCTTCATTCTCTAACATGTATGCAATCAGCAAAATAAAGGTCAAATTATAAAAGCAAACCTCCCAGGTAATTGCACATGCCACATTGCTCTTCACAAATACATGTATGTGTGCACAAACGCACATCTATACCATAGAGCATACACATGAGCTAGAAGGGACTTCTAGGGCATCTGTTGATTTGAGCTATTGATACCATTCTTTTTGCCTGATAAAGCTGGTGATAATCATTTTCAGAGTAATTAACTATCGATTCTGCTCCCTTGTTCTTTCCTTGGTTGAGATAAAATGGGCTTGCAAATAAATATATGTAAAAATATTAACACTAAAAGGGCAGACTTCAGGTGAGAGAGAGGCAATTGTTAACTATCTATTAGGCGTCTAGCATGTGCCAGACACTGTTTTAGGGACTGGGGAGCTGGACATGGATATTCCCAGCCTCTGCCCTAGGACAGCTCATATGGAAAGGGGTCACTGACTCGAAAGGTGGTGACACACCCTAGCTAAGGGAACTCCTCCGTATCTTGCAAGAGCACTGACAGGGGAACCTCATTCAGCCTGATGGTCAGGGAAGGTATCCTGGAGGAGGTGGTATCTGGCTATGGAGGAACCGAAGTTGGAAAGTTGGAAAGGCTGGACAGGCAGTGTGAGCTACATACTGTATCTTGGAGAAAAGAGAAAGCATAGCTATTGGGGAGCTTCTGACGGATGGAAGGCAGTGTGTGTATGCGTGCTGGGGTGGAGGAAGGGATGCCATTGATGAGAGAAGCAGGAGCCAGTTCATGAATTGGTCTCATTACAAGGCCTTTGGATTTTATCCTGAAGTCAATGGGGAGTCATTTAAGGATTTAACCAGGAGAGTAACATAAGCAGATTTAGGTTTTAGAAAAATCACTCTGGGAACAGTATTGCATTTCAGGGGAAGGGACCAGAGGCACTGAGACCATTGTGGGATGATTTCCCTATTCTTTCCAAACATTACTGCTTTTTTGGGTCATGCAAGGCGAGTAACCAGAGATTCTGTGGGAAGGTGTCTTATTCTCCCTTGCTTAAACTATCAGGTATGAGGCTGCCTGAGTAGCTGGGTGTCGAACAACGGAGTTCAATTTCAAATCTCTCACTGCTTTGCAGTCCTTCTTCGGTGGACCTCAGTTTCCTCTTCTGTTAAATAAGGAAAGGCATTGCAGTTCTGCTTCTTTCTTCTGGAGCGGATAAGATGACAGCTGCTTCTGACGCTCTCTGAGTTGTTAGAGGATGGACTCACCCACATGCCATTTATTATTCATATTTTAGAGCAGCATTCAACATCGCACTTAAGAAAGGAAGACTTCTGGGGACACTTTGCTCCCCAAGCCGGGTCACAGAGTCACCATTCTCGGCCTGCCTTTCCCGACAGTCTCTGCTCCTGGCTCTGAGAACTGTGGGTCCCCGGTGCTTTGTGAAGTTGTGTCTCTTCTTTTTAATGAGACTGATGGTTAATTAATGAATCTTTGGCCTTACTAAGTAAAACAAGTTTGGGATGAGAGTATTCTGTTTCATGAGCCCCTGGAACACTGACCGGGGGATGAGAGCTTGAGCTGGCTCTTTAAGTGGCTTTATGCTCTCAGACAGCTACCCTTCGCTGTGATCTTTTGCCCAAATGCCTGATTTTGTGAGGCCGGCCTTATTTATGGTGGCTGTGGTACCCACCAGATTTCCTAGTCAGAGGGGAGACTTCCTGGTCATATCCAGGCTCGCCGGCTGGTAGCCATGGAAACCAGATATCTCAGGGCGCTTCCCCAAATTCTATTCTGTGGCATAAGCTCCCATCTCTCTGGGATAGTTTAGACAAAGTTTCCATGGAAGCAGGAAAACAGACAGGATGAGGCCAAATCATCCTGGTAGCCTAAGGATCTTGTATTTGAATTCTTTGGAGCCAAAATAATTGAGTAATTGGTATACAGGAGACTGGTTTTCAGAGGAAACACATCTAATATTTATAGAGCAATAAGCAGGCTCTGTTCTAAGCAGTTTACTTATGTTAACTCATTCAGTCCTTACAGCAACCTTCCTATGGTCTGTGCTTTGCAAGTTAAGGAATTAAGGGACGGAGGAGTCATGATTTGATGTCCAAGGCGTCTTGCCTCTTGTATGCTGTTGTAGCCCTTACACCTTGCAAAGACCCTGATAGGTCATTTGGCCCAGTCCCCTGTCTCCGCAAAATTAAGGTTTTATGATGTGTTTTCCCTTTCCCTTGAAAGTCGCTCAGTCGTGTCTGACTCTTTACGACCTCATGGACTGTCCATGTGTTCTCCAGGCCAGAACACTGGAGTGGGTAGCCTTTCCCTTCTCCAGGAGATCTTCCCAACCCAGGGATTGAACCCAGATCTCCCACATTGCAGGCGGATTCTTTACCAGCTGAGCCACAAGGGAAGCCCTACAAAGTAACAAAGGCCTGCAAGATTGAGTAATTTGTCAAAACTCGTAATATGAAATGGGTGGAAGGATGGGAGAGCCCCTTTCTAAAGGCTCAGCAGACCCCTCACTCCATCCGTCTGGTACTCCCCCTTTTATCACGGGCCAAACCAAACATACCCTTGGGTTCTGTCTTCAATGAATCTGTTTTTCCTCCCACCTGAGATTCCCCTTCGTTTTCTCTGATTTTTGAAGGTGGATCACTCAGGCCCAGCTCTGGGTTTTTATTTTGCTTTCAAGAAAAGTTTTCAAAGACCTACTCTTCCCGCTTTATGGCTAATTGGCTTTGACTAGGTCATGAAGGGGCAGCATGTCCGGGATTCCCTCTGGCTCACAACCTGGCCTCTGGGAGGCGCCGCCCACCATCCCGCTGGAGGGCCCTGCCTGGAGAGGGGACAGGGGTACTGGGGAGGGAGGGAGGCTAAGGACGGGCAGATTTCACCTCCTGCCCTCCTGCCGCAAATCACAGACAGATTCCCAAGAGTTCAGAGACATCCAGGAGTGAGACGGAGTTATTTTTCTTTCTGTTAATTCAAGGCAGCTGAGGAGGACCCTTTCCGTAGGTGATTGCAAGCCTGCCTCTGCTCTCCATGGTTTTCTCAACTTTAACCTTGACTTTCCTACACACCCACACCCACACGCCCATCCTGATCTACTCATTCCTCACTGGTGGCATAAGGCAGAGATGAAACCACTGACAGAGCCATCTTCCAATGTTCTGTGCCCAGGGCGGTGTCTCTGGCCTCCCCCAGGTGATTGCAGCCTAGGAGTCCGGAGGCTAATGGTGCGGAGAGGCTGCAGATCCAGGGGCTGGGTCCTCCACGTCCTTGGCTCGCTCTCCTCTCCACGGTGGTCTGCCCTGGGTCACGGTCAGCAGCACGAAAGAGAAGAGCACGGGATGCCCACACTGGTTAACCGCGCTTCACACACACGGGCATCTCTGTTTTATGAAAGTGAAAGTGAAGCCGCTCAGTCGTGTCCGACTCTTTGGGACCCCATGGGCCGTAGCCCACCAAGCTCCTCCATCCATGGAATTTCCCAGGCAAGAGTATTGGAGTGGGTTGCCATTTCCTCCTCCAGGGGATCTTCCTGACCCAAGGGTCGAACCCAGGTCTCCCACGTGGTAGGTAGACGCTTTATTTGAGCCACCAAGGCAGCCCTGTTTTATGAAGCTGAATGGAATTCGCCAAGAAGAGCTTTAAGTACAGAAAGACTGTGATACTAGGGCACAAAATGCCCTCTTTCTCATCCTCACACCTAATCCATTAGCAAGTACTATCAGTTTCAGCTCCAGAATACCTCTTAGATCCATCCACTTTTTTCCCCACCTCCTCTGCCCCTCCATCATCTCTCACGTGGGTGACTGTGATAGCCTTCTCACAAGTCTCCCGGCCAGCATTCTGGAACCCAGTTAGTTCATTCTCCACACTGAAGCAAAGTGACCTTTGGCATAAAGCAAAGCAAGTCTCTCCTCTGCTTAACAAGCTACCTTTGCTCTTAGACTAGAACCAACCTGCTCGGTGAGGCACCCACACCTGTGTCCCCTGCCCTGATCTGGCTTCCGCTCTCGAGGACCTCCCCCAAGCGTGCTCCTCCCATCACTCTGCGGCCATGTGGCCTCCTGTGACGTCCCTGCTTGCTGCTGCTCTGGAGCCCTTGAACCTGCCCTTCCCGCTTGCGGGCACTCTCTTCCCCTTGTTTGTCACACAGGTTTCCTTTCACCCTTCAGGTCTCAGACCCAGTGTCACTCATAATGTGGATCTTCCCTGACCGCCATGTCCAAGAGCATCCCATCTCCAGCCCCTCCCTTTCAATCAGGTCATCTCTGTGCCCTACATAACATTTATCACCATCTCAAATTGTCTTACTTCACCACCATGGGTTTATCTATAGTTATCAGGCTCTCTGAGTGTTTTCTGTAACTAGAAATAAGCTTGAGAAAGCCAGGGTCCATTTCTGTTTGCCAGACCTCTTAGGCTTGGAGCTCAGCAGACATTCACTGAATACTTGTGAGATGAAGGAATAAATGAATGACTTTGACTCCGGATAAGTCAAAATTCCCAAGTTTGGGGACGTCCATTAAATTTTGTTATGTCTTATAAAAGCCCAAAGATTGTGCATGGTCTGTGAAGACTCTTTGCTTTAGTGCGAAGTTCGACAGAGTCTGGAGACGCACTCACTCCCGGTGTCTGCCTGGCTGCCTCTGCCGTTTCCCTTGGGCACCTCACTGCCTCCCTCGCCTGGGGACTTGATTTCCTGCTTGATAACACTCCTCACAGGGAAAATGAATTTGTTTCTGCCTCCAGCAATGAGCATGACTCATGAACTCTCCTCTCTCTCACCTCATGACCTCGATTTAAATCCTTTCCTGTCCAACTCGACCCGGAAACGTTGCATTCTGGATCTCTGCTGGAACAAGTCCCTGCATGCACCGTGAGGTCTCCCAGCTGAGTGGAGCATCTCCGTACGCTACCGGGTCTGGGTCCGCGAGATGAAACCAGCAACCACAGAGAGGAGAGCTGACCTGGCTCTTCACTGCCTTTGCCCACCGACCACAAAAGGATTCCTGTCCTGTCACGACGTGTCCTGCCCCTTGAACTCTGTTGGCGCACATAGCCAGTTTGAAAACAGAAATATCTGAATCATAAAATACATGAGATTCAAGGAACTTATAGGAAGGCAGTGGAACATTCCAGTGAAATGTGATCTCAGAGATTTAGTCCAGTCTCCTAATTTACGATGGTGCTGTATTTTAGTCTAGAGTTAGGCTGCCTGAGTTTAAATCCCAGGCGAGGCCCCTTGGGAAATTTATTTAGCTTCTCTGAACCTTAGTTTCCTCATCTGTGAAATGGGAATGATAATAGTAATTACCTCATAAGGTGATTGCAAGGATTGAATATGATAATGAATAGTTCTTCACACTTTTATCTATGATTGTCATAGCTAAAGAAGGGGAAACAGCAGGACAAGTCACCAGAAGCCATTCTGTTAATTGGAGACGTGACTGTTAGAAATAAGCTCCCTTAGAGCAGAAATAATCTGTCCTGTTATTTCTCCACCTCAGTTTCAACATCTGAAAATTGAACATAAAAGCATTACTTACCTCAGTAGATTGTTCTCATATCTAAAAAGTTAGTTGCTCAGTCATATCTGACTCATCGTGAACTCATGGACTGCAGCCCACTAGGCTCCTCTGTCCATCAGATTCTTCAGGCAAGGATACTGCAAGGATACTAGGGGTGGAGGGGAGTAGCCATTCTCTTCTCTAGGGGACTTTCTTGACCCAGGGATCAAACCTGGGTCTCCTGCATTGCAGGCGGGTTCTTTACCGTCTGAGCCACCAGGGAAGTCTCTAACAGCTAAAGTACTTAACAAATGTGAATTACTTAGGATAGCACTTAACACGAATCAATCACTTCAAATTTTATTACTAACATTATTGCATTACTTTTGTTATTTTATTATTATTATTTCAATTGCTATTTTAAGTTTTCCAAAACTTAGCATAGGGCTTGGAGTCTGGCAGGCTTCCAGTGAATTTGTAATGAGTGAAAAGATGAACCTGACAGAGAAGCCAGGTCTCTTGATCCCCGGTTCCAAGTCTTCCCTCCGCATCGCATGGCCCTGTGCCTTCTAATATTGTGCAGCCCCGTGACTAGTTAGTTTCACTCAGGGTTAAAATGTTACTTAGCCACCCTGGGCCTCCCAGGCATTTCCTCTCCTTCTATTCTCTGGCTCAAAACCAAACCTTTGCCCTTAAAATATATCCCCATTAGCTCTGCTAGAAAGCTAAACTGGTGGCCATCTTCTCCACTCCTTGCCTCCGGCCCTCTGCATCCTTCTTGGAAATCCCATTTGCTTTCCATTCTCTTCTGTGCATTTGGTTGGAGACTGTTGGTTGTTTCTGATCCATAGTTGTTAGAAATCCTGTCTCCTTTTTTTTTTTTTTCTTTTTGACTCCCTCTAGCTGATCCCATCCAGGATGCTTGATGCTCCATCTCCTTCAGGTCCATCTAGGCTGTTCTAGCTAGCTCTGACCAACCTCCAGTTTTCTCAGACACTCACCTGAATCCTCACTGGCTTCAGAATTTCTCCCCATGGCGTCACTCACTGTCCCACTCCAAGCTCTCTCTCCCCACACTTCCCCAAGCCTAAATATCACTTTCTCCCCAAATTCACAGTATGCCATGTGCATGGAAAAAAAGGCAATTCCCATCTGGCTCTTGGAATGTTTCGGAGATTTTTCACTCAAAATATTTAAATGACTTAAAATCCTATTATTCACAGTCACTTTGGATAGGGGGAAAATTTTACTATTTGGTTCTTTTATCCTTACTTACCTTCTCCTCTTGGTATTCAAAGTATGTCCTGAGGACCAGCAACAGTGACGTCATCTGGGAGCTTGCAGGATCTTGACCCAACTCCAGACTTACTGTGTCAAAGTCTGCATTCCAACAAGACCTCAGCAATCATGTGGGTATAACTGAATCACATGGCTGTACACCTGAACTAACACATCAATGTGAATCAACTAAAAAGAAAAAAGAAAAGAAAAGAGTAGGCAAAAACAAGAAGCCGACCTTAGTTGAGTCACATGTGTGTTAAAGTTTCTGACGTGCCGTTCCCCCCAGGTCCCTCACACTTCAATCTAGGTGAGACTCCCTGCAGTTCTTGAACTAAAAGAGGGGTGCTAGTTGAGTAACTTAATCCTGTACGTCTTGATTAATGAGGGAAACCACTGCAGCTTCCTTGAGATCTTTATCAAACATCTATTTTGGTATGGGTTCAGTGTTCTGCTGAGTTCTCCTATTTTCTGCGAGGTGGATATAGGCGTACCTCATTTTCCTGTGCTTTGCCCATACTGCACTTTTTACAAATTGAAGTTTTGTGGCAACTCTGCATTGTCAGAGGATGGTCATTAGTAATAAATATTTTTAATCAAGGTACACACATTTTTTTATACATAATGCTATTGCATACTTAATCGATCACAGTTTAGTGTAAACATAACTTTTATATGCAATGGGAAATTTTTTAAAATGCATGACTCTCTTTATGTGATATTTGCTTTGCTGTGGTGGTCTGGAACTGAACTGGCAATGTCTCAGAAGTATGCCAATAATATCAAATAATCTAACAAACTCCTTACCTCTTTTTTTTTTTTCTTGAAAGCCAGCCACAGAGCTTGGAGATATGAAGGAGTTTCTATTTCCAGATTTTTGAATTTGGCTGCCAGGCTCCAGCTTCCCAGGATCCCTTTTTCCTAGTATCTACGCCTTTATGTAATTCCCTTACCTTGAGTGTGGGTGAGACAGGCAAATTCCTTCTAACAGAATACAGCAAAAGTGATGAGATGTCCCCTTTTATAATCACAAAGCACATAGCGTGATTGTATTACGTTGTATAAGATTCTGTCTTGATATCTGACACAAATCCTCTCCTTGCTGACATGATACATAAGCGTGCATGCAGAGGAAGCCTAGGCGGCAAGGACCTGCTGGAAGACTTTAGGAACAACAAGCCAGCAGCCAGCGAAAAACAGCAGCAAGGAACGGAACGCTGCCCCGACTGTGGGAGCAAATCCTTCCTCAGCTGAGCCTCCAGGTGAGAACGCAGCCCTCACTGACATCTTGTAAGACCCTAAGCATGGAACCCAGCTGAGTCATGCTCAGATTCCTGGTCTGCAGAAACGGTGAGACAATAAGTGTGTGTTGCCTAAGTTTATGTTCTTGATAATTGCTTTAATTAGTTGAGTTGAGTTCAGTTCAGTTGCTCAGTCCTTTCTGACTCTTTGCGACCCCATGAATCGAATCACGCCAGGCCTCCCTGTCCATCACCAACTCCCAGAGTTCACCCAAACTCATGTGCGAGTCGGTGATGCCATCTAGCCATCTCATCCTCGGTCATCCCCTTCTCCTCCTGCCCCCAATCCCTCCCAGCATCAGAGTCTTTTCCAATGAGTCAACTCTTCACATGAGGGGGCCAAAGTACTGGAGTTTTAGACTCAGCATCAGTCCTTCCAATGAATATCCAGGACTGATCTCCTTTAGGATGGACTGGTTGGATCTCCTTGCAGTCCAAGGGACTCTCAAGAGTCTTCTCCAACACCACAGTTTAAAAGCATCAATTCTTCGGCACTCAGCTTTCTTCACAGTCTAACTCTCACATCCATACATGACCACTGGAAAAACCATAGCCTTGACTAGACGGACCTTTTTTGGCAAAGTAATGTCTCTGCTTTTGAATATGCTATCTAGGTTGGTCATAACTTTCCTTCCAAGGAGTAAGTATCTTTTAATTTCATGGCTGCAGTCACCATCTGCAGCGATTTTGGAGCTCAAAAAAATAAAGTCTGACACTGTTTCCACTGTTTCCCCATCTATTTGCCATGAAGTGATGGGACCAGATGCCATGATCTTCGTTTTCTGAATGTTGAGCTTTAAGCCAACATTTTCATTCTCTTCTTTCACTTTCATCAAGAGGCTTTTTAGTTCCTCTTCACTTTCTGCCATAAGGGTGGTGTCATCTGCATATCTGGGGTTATTGATATTTTTCCTGGCAATCTTGAGTCCAGCTTGTGCTTCTTCCAGCCCAGCATTTCTCATGATGTACTCTGCATAGAAGTTAAATAAGCAGGGTGACAATATACAGCCTTGACATACTCCTTTTCCTATTTGGAACCAGTCTGTTGTTCCATGTCCAGTTCTAACTGTTGCTTCCTGACCTGCATATAGGTTTCTCAAGAGGCAGGTCAGGTGCTCTGGTATTCTCATCTCTTTCAGAATTTCCCACAGTTTATTGTGATCCACACAGTCAAAGGCTTTGGCATAGTCAATAAAGCAGAAATAGATGTTTTTCTGGAACTCTCTTGATTTTTTCATGATCCAGCAGATGTTGGCAATTTGATCTCTGGTTCCTCTGCCTTTTCTAAAACCAACTTGAACATCTGAAAGTTCTCGGTTCACATACTGCTGAAGCCTGGCTTGGAGAATTTTGAGCATTACTTTACTAGCATGTGAGATGAGTGCAATTGTGCAGTAGGTTGAGCATTCTTTGGCATTGCCTTTCTTTGGGATTGGAATGAAACTGACCTTTTCCAGTCCTGTGGCCACTGCTGAGTTTTCCAAATTTGCTGGCATATTGAGTGCAGCACTTTCACAGCGTCATCTTTCAGGATTTGAAATAGCTCAACTGGAATTCCATCACCTCCACTAGCTTTGTTTATAGTGATGCTTTCTAAGGCCCACTTGACTTCACATTCCAGGATGTCTGGCTCTAGGTGAGTGATCACACCATCGTGATTATCTGGGTTGTGAAGATCTTTTTTGTATAGTTCTTCTGTGTATTCTTGCCACCTCTTCTTAATATCTTCTGCTTCTTTTAGGTCCATACCATTTCTGTCCCTTATCGAGCCCTTCTTTCCATGAACTGTTCCCTTGGTATCTCTAATTTTCTTGAAGAGATCTCTAGTCTTTCCCATTCTGTTGTTTTCCTCTATTTCTTTGCATTGATTGCTGAGGAAGGCTTTCTTATCTCTCCTTGCTATTCTTTGGAACTCTGCATTCAAATGTGAATATCTTTCTTTTTCCCCTTTGCTTTTCGCTTCTCTTCTTTCACAGCTATTTGTAAGGCCTCTTCAGACAGTCATTTTGCTCTTTTGCATTTCTTTTCCATGGGGATGGTCTTGATCCCTGTCTCCTGTACAATGTCACGAACCTCCGTCCGTAGTTCATCAAGCACTCTGTCTATCAGATCTAGTCCCTTAAATCTATTTCTCACTTCCACTGTATAATCAGAAGGGATTTGATTTAGGTCATACCTGAATGGTCTTATGGTTTTCCTTACTTTCTTCAATTTAAGTCTGAATTTCGCAATAAGGAGTTCATGATCTGAGCCATAGTCAGCTCCCAGTCTTGTTTTTGCTGATTGTATATAGCTTCCTTATCTTTGGCTGCAAAGAATATAACCATAGCTAACTAATACTCTTGTAATGGCTACAAAGTTGGCCTGTGAGGAGGCAGTTCCATCAGCTGGCAGAGCAGAAAATGACCCCCAGTGAGACTGAGCGTGCCAGAACTGGTATCAGCTATACATGGTTTGTCGTCTCCGCTGTGGTTCTTGTGAGACCGATGAGACGGTGTGGCCAGCACAGAGGTTCCCTTTCCTTCCTCAGGACTGTTTCATCTGTCCTTCCACACTGCCTCAGTTTCTCTGTCTCTCAGCAATCAGACCCGAGCTTTCCACTTGGGTCAGTGGGGCCAAGGTGACAAGTCATGCATGACAACATTCAATTAATACCCATAACCTGTTTAGAGACTGGGATAAAAACTGCTATATAAGTGAAAAACATTTTATTTAATTAATTTCTTTCACGTGACACACATCATTTCTCTAAGCCTGTCAGATGTGTTAGCTTTCTTCTGAAATCCGCTGATTCAGGCTCTCTCGGAAAACCAAACAAAAGGAGATACACAGAGACGTAAACACATTTCCCAACCACCAAATAGATGGAGTTTAGAACAAAGAGGTTACCTTTCTTAACCCTGTGAAGACTGCACAAGATGCAATCTCCATCTGGCTGGGAATGCTTGACACTTGCACGTGTATGTGTGTGTGTGTGTGTGTGTGTGTGTGTGTATGAAAGAAACCTTGATCAATAATTCATTCCAGAATGCCTCCTCTTTCTTGGCACTCCCTTTGCCCATCCTTTCAAGAACACTTTAGCCACTGTGGTATGTATATTTAATAGGTTCCAAAACAAAACTTGGTCACCTTGAAGGCAAGTGGCTTTCAGGAGCGAAGGTCAGAGGATGAGGGACAGAGTGGCATCTGTCTTCAGCTCTGCCTCGATTTGCCAGAATGGAAGGATGGAGGCTGCACGTGGTTCCCCTCTGCTAGGGCTGTGGAGCTATGACCTGGCTCGACAGTAAATATACCTGGAAGCTGGTTTCCAGTTGGAAAAGGTTAAGTGACGGTGTGATGCCAGGCAAAAGGCTTTGTGATGGATATTTTAGGCGGGAGCATACGCGCTCCTCTCCAGTCTTTTCAGCATCTCCCTAGTTGATGGGGAGCCTGAGCAGGTCCCCGCCTCCTTCTCACAATCCCCTAGAATGTTCTGCAATGAGGAGAGGCGACGACTTAAAATTCAAGATTTCCATAGATAGTTTTATGGCTGCCGAAGTTACCTTAGGACTTCAGGCTGGCATTTTACATCACGAGTAAGATTTTAATCATGCACAGACATATAGGCTGGTGGGTGTGGGCGAGGAGGTGTGGGGGAGAGGGAGCCACTGACACACACCGCACACTCTCCCGTGCCCCAGGCGGATTCTCCAGTTGCAGCCACCACCCACTTCCGGCCCCGTCTCTGAAGGCAAAGCCAACTCCGTGTTCTGACAGTGCTGACAACCGCACGCTGCAGAATCCCCTTCCTCGCCATCAGACTCGGAGTGTCGACTGAGACGAAGCACATAGAAAGGCTCGCAAAGCAGCCACTCCTCGCAGACCTCGGGCAGGTTCCTGCCTGTGTCTCTGCGGGAGTCCTGGAGGCTGCGGTCACATCCTGAACACTCTGCGTGGTAAGGCTCCTGTAAGATTCTGCATGGAATGAGACAGAAGGGGATGGCAGGGAAAAGGGGAGAGAGCCTCTTGGTCTGAAGATGTCCTGTCCAAACTGTACAGTCAGTCAGCGCAGTTGCTGCATTTTGTTCCCATAAAAAACACAGCTCAGATAAAAAGGAATGGCCCTGGGTCACGGAGTCTTTCCCTTTATATTTTTCGGATTAGAAGACTAAGCCTCATTTCCCCTGCCTTTACATGTTTTCCTCTATAATATAAGAATATGTGCGCCTTGAGAAGTTTCGCAAATTTTCTCAAAGGGTAATCAACAAGAAGGTATTTGAATAAGCGATTCAAATATTGGGTGAGGCATTTTGTAAAAGAGAAGCTTGCAGTACGGTCCATACCATGGAATCCAGTTCCCACCTCGCAGGAGCTGGGAGTGTTGGGGAAACAGGACTCACAGGAGGTAAGGACGGGGAACGAGACAGGATGGAGACGAGTAAGATGCGGTCTTTTCTCACTCTAGTTTCTTTAGGGGCTCCAGGAAGGAAAGAGGAAGCGACACAGCATAGTCAGGGCAGCCGGTGGACCAGGGAGAACAGGAAGGCCCACAGGGGCTCCGCCCACAGGGGCTCCGCCCACAGGGGCTCCGCCCACAGGGGCTCCGCCCACAGGGGCTCCGCCCACAGGGGCTCCGCCCACAGGGGCTCCGCCCACAGGGGCTCCGCCCACAGGGGCTCCGCCCACAGGGGCTCCGCCCACAGGGGCTCCGCCCACCGCCCTCCCTGGAGTCGGTCTCCCTGGGGCCTTTGTTTTGCTTCCTTTTCCTCCACATTCTGTCGGCTGCGCTCATCCCCTGCTTCCAAGCATGCCCGGACTCGAGGCTGCTAGTAATGTTAGGCCAGTCACCACCACTGTCTGGGCAATGGACTGGCCGTGGCCACTTAGAATCCTCCAGTTCTAACAGTCCACAGGTCTCTGGAAAGCAGAACCAGGTCAAGAAAAATATGAACAATCTGAAAACTCTGGAACGTCTGCTTCCCCTAAGCGCTGGCTGAGTCTGCTCTCCTCCTTTTCCTCCCCACCTTCCTCCTCCTCCTCCTCTTCTCTCTCTGAGTGCTGAGCACAGGTGACTTAAAGCTTGACTGGACTTTGAAAAGTGGGGAGAGGTGTGGTGAGTCCAGGGTTATAAAAAAAAAAAACCTCAAGACTAAGAATCACACGATCTCTACCTGAGTTTGCCTCTGTCACTGACCAGCTCTATGGCCCTGGGCAAGTCACTTCGTGACACCTCTGGACTCTGTTGCTCCTGGAACCCAGATGTTCTCCAGCCTTCAGAGGTTACCCAGCCTCCCCTTATTCACAGTCCGCACCAGCCTTCTTTTCCACCCAACTGCAGAACAGCACGCCTTCGGCCAGGTTCCCCTGCCCGCAGCTTTCAAGGAGGATTATCCGAGGAACAGCTGCGCGGTCCACAAACACATCCTGCGTGACCCTCATCATTTCCATGCTGGTTTTGTTCTGCATCTCTGCTACGCTGATGCTCCTTACCATCTTGCAATTGTTTTGCTTTTCCAGACTGCTCTCTCTCAGGCGGACACACTGAACAAAAGTGAAGTTTGAGGGTAACAGAAGGAAATTATAACTGAGAATAGAAATGTTTAAAAGAGAGCTACTAAGCAGCTCGGCTTATTGTTTACAGCATAGGATCCCCATTCTCCCTGCCTCTTCTCTCTCTGTCCCTCCCCCACCACCCCCCGCCCACCGTCTCTTTCTGTCTCTCTGTCCCTCCCTCCCTCTCTCTCTCTCTCTGTCTCTCTGTCCTTTCTCTCTCTTTCTCTCTGTCTCTCTGTCCCTCTCTCTCTCTCTGTCTCTGTCTCTCTCTCTCTGTCTCTGTCCCTCTCTCTCTGTCTCTGTCTCTCTCTCTCTGTCTCGTTGTCCCTCTCTCTCTCTGTCTCTGTCCCGCTCTCTCTCTCTGTCTCTGTCCCTCTCTCTGTCTCTGTCTCTCTCTCTCTGTCTCTCTCTCTCTCTGTCTCTGTCCCGCCCTCTCTCTCTGTCTCTGTCCCTCTCTCTCTGTCTCTGTCTCTCTCTCTCTGTCTCGTTGTCCCTCTCTCTCTCTGTCTCTGTCCCGCTCTCTCTCTCTGTCTCTGTCCCTCTCTCTGTCTCTGTCTCTCTCTCTCTGTCTCTCTCTCTCTCTGTCTCTGTCCCGCCCTCTCTCTCTGTCTCTGTCCCTCTCTCTCTGTCTCTCTCTCTCTCTCTTTGTCTCTCTCTCTCTCTGTCTCTGTCCCTCTCTCTCTCTGTCTCTCTCTCTCTTTGTCTCTCTCTCTCTCTCTCTGTCTCTGTCCCTCCCTCTCTCTCTGTCTCTGTCCCGCTCTCTCTCTCTCTGTCTCTGTCCCTCTCTCTCTGTCTCTGTCTCTCTGTCCCTCTCTCTCTCTGTCTCTCTCTTTCTCTTTGTCTCTCTCTCTCTGTCTCTGTCCCTCTCTGTCTCTCTCTCTCTCTTTGTCTCTCTCTCTCTCTGTCTCTGTCCCTCTCTCTCTCTGTCTCTCTGTCCCTCTCTCTCTCTGTCTCTCTCTCTCTCTTTGTCTCTCTCTCTCTGTCTCTGTCCCTCTCTCTCTGTCTCTCTCTCTCTCTTTGTCTCTCTCTCTCTGTCTCTGTCCCTCTCTCTCTCTCTGTCTCTCTGTCCCTCTCTCTCTCTGTGTCTCTCTCTCTCTTTGTCTCTCTCTCTCTCTCTGTCTCTGTCCCTCTCTCTCTCTCTGTCTCTGTCCCGCTCTCTCTCTCTGTCTCTCTCTTTCTCTTTGTCTCTCTCTCTGTCTCTGTCCCTCTCTCTCTGTCTCTCTCTCTCTTTGTCTCTCTCTCTGTCTCTGTCCCTCTCTCTCTCTCTGTCTCTGTCCCTCTCTCTCTCTCTGTCTCTCTGTCCCTCTCTCTCTCTCTGTCTCTGTCCCTCTCTCTCTGTCTCTGTCTCTTTCTCTCTGTCTCTCTCTCTCTCTCTCTGTCTCTGTCCTGCCCTCTCTATCTGTCTCTGTCCCTCTCTCTCTGTCTCTTTCTCTCTCTTTGTCTCTCTCTCTCTCTCTGTCTCTGTCCCTCTCTCTCTCTCTGTCTCTCTGTCCCTCTCTCTCTCTGTCTCTGTCCCTCTCTCTCTGTCTCTGTCTCTTTCTCTCTGTCTCTCTTTCTCTCTCTCTCTGTCTCTGTCCTGCCCTCTCTGTCTCTGTCCCTCTCTCTCTGTCTCTCTCTCTCTCTCTTTGTCTCTCTCTCTCTCTGTCTCTGTCTCTCTCTCTCTGTCTCTCTGTCCCTCTCTCTCTGTCTCTCTCTCTCTTTGTCTCTCTCTCTCTCTGTCCCTCTCTCTCTCTCTTTGTCTCTCTCTCTCTGTCTCTGTGTCTCTCTCTCTCTCTGTCCCTCTCTCTCTTTCTGTCTCTCTCTGTCTCTCTGTCCCTCCCCCACCCCTCTCTCTATCTCTTTCTGCCTCTCTCTCTCTCTGTCTCTCTGTCTTCCATCATGTCACCAGAGCCAGATGCCGGCCCACCACACAAATACCTTTGTCCATATTCTACACTGAGATCCCATCTCCTCAGGCTTCTCAGAAGCTTCAAGGGAAAATAAACAAGAAATTGATTTCCCCATCGTCTCTACAACACCCCAGGAAACATAATAGTAATTTCCAGAAATATGAATCTGCCTACAGTGAAGGCAGAGCTTGACAGGGTTTGCAGAACAGATGAAGTTTTCCTCATTCCAAGCATCTCCACTGGCTTCCTCTCTTTGTAAGCAAGAGTTTAGTGTTCACTGCTTACCACCAAGGAGATCTCAGCCCCCAAATGTAATATGCAAATATCTAATGTTTGTCTAATGTGAACGATTTCTTACAGCTTTGGAATATGACGTTCCTCTGCTTCTAGTCATCCATGATTCATAAATATTGGGGTCCTTTCACAGAGCACACTCTCAGTTGGAGGCTGTACATCACCCTCCAGGGATCTTTCCAGCTATGACAGCCTATAACCTCTTGGTTTCTGTGAGGTTCTTTCTCTGGAAGAGTCTCCCTTTCAGCCTGTTTTTGGGTGAGCTTCTTTTCCTAAGGCCTGGAGAGAACTGACAGAGGGCACTTACTTGGTGGCACTACCGGTTACGTGCCCAGGATCAGCCTCAGCGAGATGTGAATGTCCAGGGGGTCCCTGGTGGCCACCCATTCCTGCCTGTGGTGGTGGGGTGGTCGTACAGAGACCTTGGAACCTCTCTTTCCCGTCACTTGCCTGTGCTAATTTTCTTCCCATCTTCACCTATTCTGGGAGCAGTCAATCTTAGCCTGTATTTGCAGCCCCGGCAGGGAGCCCATTTCCATCGAAGAGAGGACTCCTCTAATAAATCTAGCTCATTTGTGCAAGAGCAGTGCAGCCATTGATTAGAGGACTGATTGGAGCTGTGACTTTCCTTCGGAAGAAAATTAAGAAAACAGATTAAAGGCAAATGACGGGCAGCTTTGTCTTCTTGGGAAGTGTGGGGTGGGGGTGTGACGGCGGTGGTGATTCTCCTTATATGCTGCCTCACCTATGCTGGCTCAGGTTTCAAATGTTTTGAGATGAATTAACTCCTTCAGGTTAACTGAACGTGGCAAGGAATCACGGAATCTCAGAGCTGAAATGGATGTTGACTGTTATTTGCTTAGTTCCTTTGTTTTGTAGATTTTGTCACCAGAGACCAGATGGCGGGCAGGAAGTGAGTGGCCTTTGGTAAGGGAGGTCCTCCGAACTGTGGGTGAGAAGTGTTTCCGTTCTCACTTCCTCCCTGAAACTTTCCCTGGTGTTCTTTACTCCACCATCTTTGTGGTCCTCACTCACCCACACGCTGGTTCATCCTCTCTTTTGACTCACGTGGTGAGAGTGCCTTTTATTTTTCAGAGCATTTTGTAGATGCTCAGGAGCCTCAAGAAGCCTCTAGGGTTGCTCTGCAGTTGCCGTTTGTTTATAGGAGATTTAACGCTAAGGTAATGAGATAAATGAACAGCAAATGTTAGATGTCTAGTCACGTTGCTTTCTGAGCTTTTAGACAGAAAGGGGGTTTGTGCATTTGACATGGTGTCCCCTGAATCTACCAGCTTTTGGCACTTCTAGGTGCTCCAGGGACATTTGTCAACTTGCGGACTAAATGAATGAACTGTGTAGATATGAGTTTGGCCATTTAAGGTTGTCTTATCAGGAGCTTTACAATGATGGTAATTACTCTTGCTCCCAGTATAATGACTTTTAAGTCCCATTATAAGAACTGCCTTCAGATTTAATTTACTAATCACTCCACATCTTTTATATTTAAAAAAAAAACTGCTTTAAAATTTACATTTGGATTTTATGGCCTAAGGAACACTTTTACATATACTGTTATCTTTTGGTTCTCATAAAAATCCTATGAAGGAATTGTTATCCTTCCTGTTTTATAGATGAAGACACTGAGGCTGAGCGATGTTATGGACTTGCCTAAAGCTACAGGACTGGTAGGTGTCTGAGCAGAGCACAATCCAGGTCTTCTGACGTGGGATCCTGAGCAATTTTCTACGCTCTGCTTCCCCACACCCGAACCTAATGTCCCAGGCTTGCGTCCCAGCTGTATTCTCCAGAGCGAAGAAAGACATCTAGTTATAACCGAAGATCAAATCAATTCACACGTAGAGAGTGAAGAGTTGCTCCTGTCAAGGCTATCCTGAATTTTCTAGAGCCCCTGATACCATTCTGAGGAATGAGTTCTGAAAAAAGCATCTTTTGCATAATCTATCGTTATCAAAGTGTAACTTCCCACCACGTGTATTATTTTCACGAGGTATGCGTGTATGAGAGAGAGAGCGTGTGTTTTCTTTGGTTAGTCTGGGGAATCTGAGGAGCGGAGAATAGGGACTTTGCTAATTACCGGATTTCAGACCTTTATCTTCTATTAACCTGTTTAATCTTCACATCACTGCAAATAAGTAAACTGAGATTCAGGGGTCTATGAGAGAACTCAGATCCCCCAACTTCCAGTCCACAGCTCTTTCTTCCGTGACGTACCTCATGTAGAACCACCCAGTGTTTATTCCCACCAGAGAGTCAGTGGGAAAACGGAAGGAATGCAGAAATTCTAAATGCATCTCCCTGGTAGGACTGGAGGTAAACCGTGTTCCCCAGTTTGGCTGGAGTGCCTGAGTCCTATTTGCCTTCTGCTAACAGTGGCACCCCACTCCAGTACTCTTGCCTGGAAAATCCCATGGACGGAGGAGCCTGTTGGGCTGCAGTTCATGGGATCGTGAAGAGTCGGACACGACTGAGCGATTTCACTTTCACGCATTGGAGAAGGAAATGGCAGCCCACTCCAGTGTTCTTGCCTGGAGAATCCCAGGGACGGGGGAGCCTGGTGGGCTGCTGTCTACGGGGTCGCATGGAGTCGGACACGACTGAAGCAGCAGCAGCAGCAATGATACTGAAGGTAGCACAGAGCCTGTGTGTGTGAGGGAGACGGGAGTAAGAGGGAGCAAGTTACCCTGATTCTGTTTATATTGGAGAAAAGCTTTGAAGCTTGAGAGTAATCTGTATCTCAGCTCTATTTACTTTGCAAATAGAATAAAAGCCTCCTTGCATGTGCATCAGTGAGATGGGAACTAGCGAGGGAGGAGAAGGCTTGGGGAAGTAGTGGGTGGAGAGTATTTTCATACAGGCAGAAAGGTCTTGGCTTCTAGCCTGGCTTCTGTCACTATTTATGTGTGACCTTGTGCAGACCACTTTCCCTCTCTGGGCTAATTTCACTGTCTGCAAAATTTTAGACTAGAACCAGGACTCCCCTATTGGCAGCCAGTTGGCCGAATTGAGCCTAAGGATATATATATCCTTAGTGTTTTTAAAAAATCGGGACTTTCCTGGTGGTCCAGTGCTTAAAACTGCATTTTTCAGGGCCGGGGGCATGGGCTCGATCCCTGGTTGGGGAACTAAGATCCCACAAGTTGTGCGGCATGGACAATAAATAAATAAAGGAGTGTTTTTTAAAAATAAATGTAGGCCTCTTTCATATTCCCCATTTCACAGGCCATACCATCCTTGCTAGATGTTACTTGCCCTTTTTATACAGGCATCTGAGATAGACAATTGGACTAGTTCCTTATAGAAGGCTCTGATGTTATTTGGGAGAGACTGAAGGAAAAGATTAAAGGTGGGAGGAGAAGGTGATGACAGAGGATGAGCTGGTTGGATGGCATCGCCAACTCAACGGACATGAGTTTAAGTAGGCTCTGGGAGTCGGTGATGGACAGGGAGGCCTGGCGTGCTGCAGTCCATGGGGTTGCAAAGAGTCGGACACGACTGGGAGACTGAACTGAACTGAATGTTATTTGACTCTATCCATACACTCAGCTTGTTCATAACAGAATCTTTTTCCTCCTTAAATTTTTTTAAACTTAGTTTCTATTCCATATTGGCTTATAGTTGATTTTGGAGAAGGGATAGGCTCCCCACTCCAGGATTCTTGGGCCTCTCTGGTGGCTCAGATGGTAAAGAATCCACCTACAACGTGGGAGATCTGGGTTCAGTCCCTGGGTTGGGAAGATCCCCTAGAGGAGGGCATGGTAACCCACTCCAGTATTCTTGCCTGGAGCATCCCCATGGACAGAGACCCCTACAGTCCATGGGGTCGCAAAGAGTCAGACACGACTGAGACACTAAGCACAGCATAGCACGTAACTGATTGACAGAGCTGTGTTAGTTCCAGGTGTACAGCACAGTGATTGAATTATACGTATGTTTATTCTTTAGTGGACCCTTTTCCCTCATAGGTTATTACGAAGTATTGAATAGAGTTTCCTGTGCTATAAGTAAGTCCTTGTTGATTGTGTTATTGCTGTTTAGCTGCTAAGTTGTGTCTGACTCTTTTGCACCCCATGGACTGTAGCCCACCACGCTCCTCTGTCCATGGGATTTCCCAGCAAGAATACTGGAGCGGGTTGCCATTTCCTTCTCTAGGGAATCTTCCCAACCCAGGGGTCGAACTCATCTCCTGTATTGTCAGGCAGGTTCTTTACCACTAGGCACCAGGGAAGCCCTTGTTGATTACCTATTTTATATATAGTCATGTGTGTATGTTAATTTCACAACAGAATCTTGATGAATATAAATGTGAGAAGTAGCATAGTGCCTTGGCTAAGTGTTTGGGCTCCACAGCCAGTCTGCCTGCCTTTGAATCCCTGCTGGGCCACTTGCCAGCACATCTCTGATCTGCAATGTTGCCTCCATGCCCTCACCTGTGTAATGGACACAATCCTGTGAAGAATAAACAAATCAGTCTCTCTAAAGTGCTCAGAATACTGCCAGACACATCCTAAGTGGTCAGTGGTAGTTGGTCACCACTCTGATTATTATTAGGCCTTTTAATGAAATATGTATACAATCTTGAGTAGAAAATAATCTTAAAATGTTTGGCTAAAATTTCCAGGATAAGATGGAGTGCCTGACATTATGAAATGTGTGCTACTAAAAACACAAGGGTCAGACACAGAGGACCATTTCCAAAAGGCTCTCCAAGCCAGTCATGTAAATAAATCTGAAACCAATTGATTTCCGGGATTCTTTTTATCTACAAATTTTCATTTGTCCATAACTCACTCAACCCCTGAGATGCTGGGAAAGGTTGAGTCTATGTCAATTTCCTGGGCCTGTTGGCTGACTTCCTTTTTTTTTTTTATTTTTATTTTATTTATTTTATTTATTTATTTATTTTTTTAAATTTTAAAATCTTTAATTCTTACATGCGTTCCCAAACATGAACCCCCCTCCCACCTCCCTCCCCATAACATCTCTCTGGGTCATCCCCATGCACCAGCTCCAAGCATGCTGTATCCTGCATCAGACATAGACTGGCGATTCAATTCTTACATGATAGTATACATGTTAGAATATCATTCTCCCAAATCATCCCACCCTCTCCCTCCCTCTGGCTGACTTCCTGAGTGCCCGGTTCTTAGTTCCATGAAGATCTGGGGCCCCTGTTTCTTCCGGCTATTGGATATGGGTTTTGTCTCTGTGGCTGGCCTGGCCTGGGCTAAGTGGTTCTGCGAATTCTGGTGTCATGCTCACTGGAACAGCAGGTGGGGGAGAAGACTTACAGAGAAAACTCATCAGACTCATCAAAGCTACTCATCAAGTAGCTTCCCGTACATTTTTCATGTGGTGTGAAATAAAAGTAGATCAGATTAGGAAATGAAGGCGAAAATGATGTGTGTGGACCCTCTCTGCGAGTCACTGTGGCCCTCTCGGGCTTCAATAAGAAGTGTGCCTGCTCGAGTACTTTGTTGATCAATTCTAAACTTCAGACATATTTATAACCCTGTTAATATGGCCAGACCCCATAATGTGTGCAGAATTAGATGACCGAGCCACAGTTCTGGGAATACTTGCTTAAAGGCCAAAGCCAAGGCAACACTGGCCTTTTTTGAAAGCAGGAAAGGAGCAAAGGGGTGTGTGTGTGTGAACTGGCATTTGTAAAAATTATCCCTTGAAAACCTTTGATCCTTAAGAAAATGGGGGCTGACACGGACAGTCCTGGGAACCGTGACAGGCTAACAATAAGCCTAGCAGAGAAGGATCGCAGTTCTTAAGAAAAGGGGAAGAGAAACGGGAAGGAAGAAAGGGAGGTGAGAACTCCCGGGTAGCTGACTGCAGCTTTCCGCAGAAATGACCGCTGCGGACTGCGTTGCTGCCTCTGCAGGTGCTTTCTCCCAGGAAAGGTGACAGGCCCGACTTCCGCCCTCCAGGAGAGGGGCGCTCAATGAAGCGCTCCGAACGATGCCTTGCCCTCCAGGGGTCTGTGTCACCTGGGTTTTCCGAGCTTGGGAAACTGGTGTTGCCCCTCCTTGATTCACTTTGCTGAGTGTCTTGCGCTTTGGAATCTATAAGTGATCAATGGTGTGCTTGAGGGTGGAAGCAGCCTTCTCGCTCCTTGCCCCTGTTTCCTCCTAGGACTGCTGCTTCCCATGGGGGTGCTGGTGGTATTTTGGATGGGACCGCTCTTGGTGAAAGGCACTGCCCGGCCCATTAGGGGTGTTTAGCTCTTACTCCTGCCTGCTGAGGGCCTGCAGATCCCTTTGCGTTTTCCAAAGCCTCCCACCTTCCTGGGGCATTTAGTAACGATGGAAAAGAAAGGCCCAGATAGAGGTAACACTTCTCTACCCCACCCTCCCTCCTCTCCTGGGCGGGGAGCAGTGACGTCTTCCATTAGAGAATCTAAGTGGGAGAAACTGAGCTCCGCCCCTTGCTTGCTTGCTCTCCCGCCTGGCCTGTCTGATGTATCCCTGTCTCCCCTCTCCTGAGCAGGAAGCCTCACGGGAGGCCAGAGGTTATCCGGCGTGGCCTCTCACACGGTCAGTAAGTCGTAAAGTTCAGGGATGAAGTGTTGGTGGGCCTCCTGGGGAAGGTCTTGTTTTCTTGCCACTTAGCAAAGAGGGAGGTAACCCCTTCTTCATCTGTTGATTCTTTCTTCTATACAGAGGGAGAGAAAGGAGTGTTACTTCCCAAGCACCTCGAAACTCAATAGATGTACGTTGGGGGCTGGTCAGCATCTTCTTTCCCAGTTCTCTGCCTGAGTCCGATGCTGATCACCTTGCTCGTAGGAGGATGGCCCGGGGAACACCTGTTCGTGGAGAAGGAGCGGCTCCCTCTCCTTGTTCCTACGGCTCACGAGGAGGGACTTGTTAAGAGAGGTGTCAGGACAGTTTAGTGTCAGGTCCCAGCGATTCAGTGAGCTTGGCCTCAATCCCGTGCAGACTTGAGACCTCTGCTTCACCCTGTGGACTCTCCCTGAGTCCAGGAACAGGAGCAGCTGGGGCTGAGTCAGGTCAAAGCCTCATTCCCTAAATCTGAAGGTGAAAGCAAGAGTGGGCTCTTCACAGACCTGGGGAAATGAGGAAAGCCAGCCTCCTCCTGAGTCCTCGGTAGGTTGTTGCCAGCCTGGATGGAGCACAGGTCACATCACTCTACTCACGGGGCGTGTAAGTGGGTGGGACGGGGTGGCCTGAGCGGCTGGAGAGTTATTGAGTGTTGCTTGGCAACAGCTCCAGAAGAGCTTGGTCCAGCCAGAGGCAGGAAACCGATGCCCCTGGGGGTATTCCCTAGTGTGTGAGCGGTAAGTCATTTCAGTCGTGTCTGGCTCTTTGTGACCCTGTGGACCACAGCCCGCCAGGCTCCTCAGTCCTTGGGATTCTCCAGGCAAGAGTACTGGAGTGGGTTGCCATGCCCTTCTCCACGGGACTTTTCCGACCCAGGGACTGAACCCACATCTCTTACGTCTCTTGCTTTGGCAGGAGGGTTCTTTTTACCATTAGTGCCACCTGGGCAGCCCCAGATCTCAACAAAGCGGGGAAAAAAGGATCTGGCAGAGCCTAAAATGGGGATCCTTGTTCAAACAACTTTTTCCCAGCTTTGTTGAGATATAATTGACATATAACATGTGTAAGTTCAAGGTATAAAAAGTGTTGATTAGATACGGTTATATATTGCAATATAATTACCACGGTGGTGTTAGCTAACACCTTCATCACATCAGGTAATTATCATCTCTTTCTTGCAGTGAGAACATGTAAGATCTCCTCTCCTAGCAACTTTCAAGAGTACAGTACGGTATTGTTATCTATAATCACCGTGCTATGCACTGAATCCCTAGAATTTATTCATCTTCTAACTGGAAGTTTGTACTCTGTGACCAATGTTTCCCTTTTTCCCTACGCCTCTGGGTCTTGGTAACCACCATTCTATTTCATGCTTCCATAAGTTCAACTTTCCGGGATTCTGAGTGTGAGAACATACAGTATTTGTCTTTCTCTGTCTGGCTTATTTCACTTGGCATAATGTCTTCACGGTTCATCCATGTTGTTGCAAGTGGCAGGATATCCTTCTTGCTCATGGCCAGGTGATATCCCATGGTATATGTTTCTTTGTGTGTCTCAGTCACTCAGGTGTGTTGGACTCTTTGCAACCCCATGGATTGTATCTGGTCAGGGTCCTCTGTCCATGGGATTTCCCAGGCACAAATACTGAAGTGGGTTGCCATTTCCTTCTCCAGTGGATCTTCCAGACCCAGAGATCAAACCCGGGTCTCTCACATTGCAGGTAGATTCTTTTACTGTCTGAGCCACAAGGGAAGCCGTTGTATAAATACATTTCAGTTTTGGAGGAGTGCTCTTGGAGGAAGGAGAGTGAGAAGAACAGGATGGGACAGAGGGAAGGGTTAAGGAGAACATATTTTTCTGGACACTTGCTTTGGTTCTCATCATCAGGGAAGCTGTGAAGCACAAATTGCATATAAAACATGATCCTCCTGAGCAAGGCTCTGGAGGTGGTGGGATAGGGCAGTTATGGCTTAACCAAAGGCAGTTCTATAGAGAAGGGAGCTGTGAGCTGATATCTGGCCAGTGCAGAGCAACTGGGACATTTATACCTACAGGTGAAACATCTGGGTGAATGAAAATCGTATCTACTTTATGGGGGCCGTATGACTGTTGTGACTTAGCCCAGAGCAAGTCTTTACATCAGGCAGTCCCAGGAAGAGGGACTGTAAACTGGATATAGTTATGGCTCTTATCAAGAGTGGCCAGGCATTCATTCCTAGGCAACACATACACATGTAAGCCATCAGTGCTTTCTGTATCTCTATAAAACTGTACCTCTAAAAACCTCTCTCACACTTGTCATTCAGATGTTGCGCTTACACTGAAACTCAAATCATGGCACTTATAAGTAAAGCTGATGGTCTTGTTTATAAATTAAAGCTCACAGATTTTTACCCAAGAGAGATGGCTGATGACTCCCAAGAGAAGAATCTTAAAAACTAGCCTGGAGAATGCAGATTCCACAAGGTAGACCTTCCCTGGAACCCTCACTAATATGAGCAGACCCATCTTTTGTGTGAACCTAACCGACACAGATGCCACGCTTAAATTGTATGAGAAACCCAGTTAATTGTGTCTGCTGTGCGAGACCCATGCTATTTCATAGGTATCCTCTGTGTATGCAACCCAATAAGATTCACTGATTGAGCCAGGTCTTCTGTGACCAACGCTATCTTCCATAAGGATCATGTTGCAATTATCTTTCTCCACATCTCTTTTACTTTTAGAGATAAGTCAAAGGTAATGCCTGGAGAAGGTAATGGCTACCCATTCCAGTATTCTTGCCTGGAAAATCCCATGGACACAGGATCCTGGCAGACTATATAGTCCAAGGGGTCATAAAGCGTCAGACACGACGGAGCAACTAACGCGCACGCATGCGCGCGCGCGCGCGCGCACACACACACACACACACACGTAACGGTACATTTTGGACCGGACGAATGGAAACTTGAAGTTCACTCTTCGTTTTGGCAAACAGTGTGCTCTCCAACCCCCTTGGCTCCCATCTCTCTTTGAGCATCAGGGCCCCCTGAGCCCTTTCCCTGGTTCCATTCCACCGCTACCCCCAGTAGCCAAGTTGGCCTCTCATCCATTAGCTGTCTTTTACAAGATTTCTGCTTATCCTATCAAAGCTGCTCTGTCTTCCGTCCATTCCCTTAGGGTCCTACTTTCTGTTAACCTGATAATATGAGGCGTCGTGCATACATTCGATCAGCAGAAAAGAATCTGCCTGCGGCGCAGGAGATGCAGAAGACACGGGTTCGACTCCTGGGTCAGGAAGGTCCCCTGGAGAAGGAAATGGCAGCCCACTTCGGCATTCTTGCCGGGAAAATCCCAAGGACAGAGGAGCCTGGCAGGGACTGGCCTATAGGGTTGCAAAGAGTCGGACACCGCTGAAGTGACTGAGCACATTTGCACGCGCATTTGCACAAGACCAGCTCCCAAATGAAATGCAAGTGATTTGTCTTGCAAATGTAAGTCAAATGAACACACATCTAAACATACATTTATATCGCTCAAGAAAGGAAACAGGAAAACAGGACGACTTTTTTGGTGACGGTGGGAGAGGAAACTATAGCACCCAGGGTCCAGATGGAGGTGTCTGAGGGGGAAACCCACCCAAGAACAATGAAGACCAGGAGACTCAGAAACAAAAGGAGAGAAGGCTTACTAGACAAACCAGAAAGGTTTGGGGTTATGGATATCATGCAGATAAAGGAAAAAGCATGACCTAGGAATTTAAAAAAATAGGTATGACATATTCCGTTTACTGCATAGTAGCTAATGTGATCTTGGACAAATTATTTGACTCCTCTGTGTCTCTGTGTGTTATCATGCATATGAAAGGGATGCTGATAATCACGTCATGGGTTGTTAGGCAGTTGGATCAGATGACGCATGTGAAACACGGAAGGATGACTGACACACAGAAGGGACCAGCTGCATGCTGCTTTTCTCCCGTCCCTTAGTTAAGCCCAAGAGTCACAACGCCCTTAGCTTTATTTATTTATTTATTTACTACAAAAAGGAGTTGCAAATCTGGTAAAAGGCCTGCTGGGTGTCAGAACCAGAGAGAAGACTCACCCATCCATAGTACTAGAGTGTTGAGGAACAACTAACTTCTGCCCGAGGTTGGAGTCGTTTGGGGGAACTACCATTAAGGTGTTGCTCCTGCGTGGAGTCTTAGCCATTGGCCCACCAGGGAAGTCACTTCCTTCTTCTTAGATACTGGTTTAAAGCTCACTTTTCACAGCTTCTAACAAGTAGTGGAAGATTTTTAGTTTCATGACCTCTCTCCCTATAGTCGGGATGGATTATCCAATAAAGCAAAATCTTTAGCGCAACAAAGTCAAAAGGAGAGGAAATTTTCAGAGGTAATCATTAGGTTGAAAATCTAGCTCCTGAAAAATAAAAGAATATAGTTCTGAGTATTAGTGCTCACGATCCAGAAAAAGGGCTTCCCAGGTGGCTCAGTGGTAAAGAATTCACCCGTGCTGCGAGAGAGGCACGCAGGTGAAATTTCTGGGTCAGGAAGTTCCCTTGGAAGAGGGCATGGTGGCCCACTTCAATATTCTTGCCTGGAAAATCCTATGGACAGAGGATCCTGGCAGATTACAGCGCATGGGGTCACAAAGAGTTGGACACTACTTAGTGGCTAAACAAACAATCTAAGAAAAGAGCTTAGGTGGATTAAGAGGGAAGCAGAGAGGAGCTAAGGTCAAATGAGAGTTAACTGACAACGCTGGTGCCTGTGGCTGAGAAAGACAGTGAACTCTGGAGATTAGACGTATGAATGTTGGCGTTAAACCAAGTTTGTTTCAGATCTCCATTTGATAATTAGCTGATGTTATGGCTTCATTCCTAATCTCTGTCTCAGTTTGCTCATCTGCAAAATGGGGAGAGTTGATGTTCTTATCCTGTAAGACTGTTGCGAAGGATAAATGAGATAATATACATGTACTCACATATTGTGTCAGTCAGTTCAGTCACTCCGTCCTGTCTGACTCTTTGAGACCCCATGGACTGCAGCACGCCAGGCCTCCTTGTCCATCACCAACTCCTGGAGTTCACTCAAACTCACGTCCACTGAGGCGGTGATGCCATCCAGCCATCTCATCCTCCGTCGTCCCCTTTTCCTCCTGCCTTCAATCTTTCCCAGCATCAGGGTCTTTTCCAAAGAGTCAACTCTTCACATGAGGTGGCCAAAGTATTGGAGTTTCAGCTTCAACATCAGTCTTTCCAATGAACACTCAGGACTGATCTCCTTTAGGATAGACTGGTTGGATCTCCTTGCAGTCCAAGGGACTCTGAAGAGTCTTCTCCAACACCATGGTTGAAAAGCATCAATTCTTTGGTGCTCAGCTTTTTTTTATAGTCCAACTGTCATATCCATACATGACCACTGGAAAAACCATAGCCTTGATTATACAGACCTTTGTTGGCAAAGTAATGTCTCTGCTTTTTAATATGCTGTCTAAGTTGGTCATAACTTTTCTTCCAGGGAGCAAGCATCTTTTAATTTCATGGCTGCAGTCACCATCTGCAGTGATTTTGGAGCCCCCCAAAATAAAGCCTGACACTATTTCCACTGTTTTCCCATCTATTTCCCATGAAGTGATGGGACCACATGCCATGATCTTAGTTTTCTGAATGTTGAGCTGTAAGCTAATTTTTTCACTCTCCTCTTTCACTTTCATTAAGAGGCCCTTTAAGTTTGTGCTTTCTCCAGCCCAGTGTTTCTCATGATGTACTTTGCATATAAGTTTAATAAGGAGGGTGACAGTATACAGCCTTGACATACTCCTTTTCCCAAGCGGAACCAGTCTGTTGTTCCATGTCCAATTCTAACTATTGCTTCCTGACCTGCATAGAGATTTCTCAAGAGGCAGATCAGGTGGTCTGGTATTCCCATCTCTTTCAGAATTTTCCGCAGTTTATTGTGATCCACACAAAGTCTTTGGCATAGTCAATAAAGCAGAAATAGATGATTTTCTGGAACTTTCTTGCTTTTTTCATGATCCAGCGGATGTTGGCAATTTGATCTCTGGTTCCTCTGCCTTTTCTAAAACCAGCTTGAACATCAGGAAGTTCATGGTTCACGTACTGTTGAAGCCTGGCTTGGAGAATTTTGAGCATTACCTTGCTAGCGTGTGAGATGAGTGCAATTGTGCGGTAGTTTGAGCATTCTTTGACATTACCTTTCTTTGGGATTGGAATGAAAACTGGCATAGCACACTCCAAATGATAAGATATTATTTGAAATATACTTGTGCATTGATGACCCTGTGTAACTCCTTCCTCGGCTGCAATATCTGGCCATAGAATGATTTATTCATCACAACTGCTGGCTGAGTGTAGGGCCTGCTGAAGAATCATTTAAAAGAAAGAGCTCTAGGGTTGAGGGTCTGAAGTGGCAATGGAGATGAGAAAACACTGGTGTTAGAAAGGCGGATGAGTCACGAATTCCACTTTGGACAGCCAGTGTCTAGCTATTCATCTATTTATGCTCTGAGTCAACGAATAGTATTGCATCCGTATTTGTGTGAGCTGCTGGGGATGCAGCCCTTAAGAAAGTCGTGATCCTGACAGAGAAAGAAAAAGTCAAGTTTTGATCAGGACCATAAGGGGCAAGAAGGAAAAATCAGGGTGATGTGAGAATTAAAGATGAGGAAAATCTCTCTGCAGAGGAGGCATAAACAGAGAGCTGCAGGATAAACAGGAGTCAGGCAGGCGAAGTCTGAGGGGAGAGCAAACGTTGTATCAGGGACTCAGAGGCAGGGAAGAGCCCGGTGAGATCGGCGGGAATTAGGACCAACTTGCGTGGAGCAGAGAGAAAGAGGGAGGGGGATGTGTGAAAATACAGCTGGTGAGGCAGGAATGGCCTGATCCTACCGGTCCCGCAGACAACATCAATGAGTTTAGATTTATTTCCAAGAGCCGCAAGAAGCTAAGGAAAGGTTTACAGGAAAAAATAATGCTTCCTATAATTTTCTTCAGCCAGTATTTTGAGTGTAGTTGCAGGAGGTTCAGCCAGCTACGGTGTTGTAGAAGGGACAGAGGGCAAGGTCTTCACCACTGATTCCCACTGATGCCAGGCCCTGGACATCATGGGCAGCATGGTCAATGAGACAGTGAGTGGGAGATTCTTATCCTCAGAAATAGATGTGGACGGTCCCCTGTGACAGGCGTAGGACTCAGACAAGGATCAGGGAGCAGGTGGAACTTGACCTGAGTTGGGTTGTCCTCATGTCTGCATGCACAATGGTCTAAAATGATCCGGAGAGTATTTTGAATCCATGCAGAAAGTGCATCAACAGGGTAGCCAGCAATTGTTAAAAGTCTTCCTCTGTATCCATAATTCAGTTTTGAATGACCACCCATGGTAAGAGGCATATTATTCAATAACAGATTTAAAAATCACTTTTACTCAACCATTTCTTTTGACCAATAGTAATAACAACCCTATTTTTTGAATGATTACTATATCCCAGGCATTGTAGGAACTGCTTTACACACATCATTTTATTTAAACTTCACAGCAATCTTGCAAATTAATTGTTATTAATCCCTTTCATAGATGAGAAGACTAAGGACTAAATTAAGAAGAAATAGCTCATAAATGGTAGAGCTGGACTTGTTTTAAAATTTTTATTTTTACTTTATTTTGCTTTACGATACTGTATTGGTTTTGCCATACATTGACATGAATCAGCCACGGGTGTACACAAGTTCCCAATCCTGAACCCCCCTCCCACCTCCCACCCCATATCATCTCTCTGGATCATCCCCGTGCACCAGCCCCAAGCATCCTGTATCCTGTATCAAACATAGACTGGTGATTCGTTTCTTACCTGATAGTATATAGAGCTGGACTTAAACTCAGGTTTACCGGAGTTTCATTTTCATTTCATAAGTAACTAAAAATATATATAAATAAATAAAACTTGATGGAGCAAAATATCCTAACATTGATTACCTCATTTATCCTAATATTGATTGCCTCATCCTGCCGCAATGCTTCCCAGATAAAGGAGAGGAGACCAAGAGGTTACGGAACTTAAAGAAATGGAGACTTGAACTTCAGCCACATTGAAAAGAACCAAGGGAAAAAAAAAAAGAAAAGAAAAGAACCAAGGGAGACAGGTGAAATTACTTTTATTTTTATACTTTATATGACCCAATATTTCTAATGTATCATTTCAATGTAGAAACAGTATAATAATTGAGGCTTCCCTGGTGGCTCAGAGGGTAAAGCGTCTGCCTGCAATGCAGGAGACCTGGGTTCAATCCCTGGGTCAGGAAGATCCCCTGGAGAAGGAAACGGCAACCACTCCAGTACTCTTGCCTGGAAAATCCCATGGACAGAGAAGCCTGGTAGACTACAGTCTATGAGATCGCAAAGAGTCGGACATGACTAATATAATAATTATCAGCACAATATTTTATGTTTACTTTTCATACTTACTCTTCAAGCCCATTGCCCATTTGTATACTTACATAAAACAGTCATTACATTTCAAGAGCTTGGCACATGGTAGCCCCTTTCTAAGTTCTCTCTCGTCCCTAAATTTCAGTCACAAAATATGGAGGATATCTACTTTAAAATCTCCACATTAAATTCAGCAGGCTATTTCCAGTTTGCTTTGTTAGGCATTGCATAGTCAAGGGGAGCTTATTTTCTTATCTCATTACATTCCATAGATCACAGTTCAGAGAATTTTCCTTTTCTGAGTCATGGACAGAGGAGACCATAAAGCACCCTGAATGGCAGGGTGACTCAAGCCCTGCTCCCTCCCGGACATCAAGAGTTGATGGCACATTTACCATGAGGGCAGATACACCCTGAGGTCTGTGTGCACTACAGACCTGTGTTCATTGGTTTTATGGATCTTATTGTCAGAACGATTGGGAAGAGGCAGCTAATCTATTTGGGAGGGAGATCTGGTTCCAAGTGGAAAATAGGATGAATAGTTGATGTCACCTTTATTAGATGATTAGCTTGTTTTTAGCTTTTAAAATTATAGCTGAGAATTAAGACAGGAGTTGGCTTAGATTAGAAACTGAGCTTGAAGAAGTTACTTTGGTCTTTCTGCCCAAATTTCTCTGGGCAGGACTGCTCAGCACCCTTCATTCCCTCGTTCTTCTTCAATTTCCCTCCTTTTGGAACCACCTCCACTTCGTTTGCAAGCTGATTTCACGATGGGGCAGAAATGTCAATCAATCGTTTGGCCATCAGTAGGAGAGCATCCCCAATCTACATTAGTTGGCTGGGCTGGTTTCCAGAGCATCGTCTCCTGCTCATGAATTATTACCGAAACGTTACCACTGTCAGCACATTCTGTGCTGTACAACTTCCTATTATTATTTTTTTTGGTGGACAACATTGAAATTTTAAACAGTTCAATCTTGCTTAAGTAATGTGAATTTGGTGGCTCTAGAAACAACTTTTGCCCCATTGGTGAGATTCCACCCACAACAGTGTGGGCTTAAATGCAGGCAGGGAGTAGGGTCTTGTACAAATGGAAACCCAGAGACAGCTTTGATTTGTTTTCCGTTTTCTGATTTCATCCACTTCCCACCCCTACTTCTCTTTCCCTTTTTTGTCAATGGCAAAATGAGGCTTCTTGTCTCATGAGGTCTGGGTAACGGAGGAGAAGTGGAAGGAGCAGTGGATAAATCAGCTTGACATCAGCAGGGTCATGTTGTGTAGCTCTGGTCTTCTCTCACCAAAGAACTCGTGTGCCCAGGACCACTGAGTGCAGCCGGCTGTCTCTGTGATTCATCTGGACTCTACACTATCAGGGGGTAATAGATCTAGCTTGGGAACTCACAAACAGAATGAGATGGCTTTTGTCTCTTTTAAAACTCTGGCAAAATGGGTCATTTATCATTCTGTGTGTGTGTGTGTGTGTGTGTATGTGTGTGTATGCACACGTCCATGTGTGTTATGTGTGTGTTTAATAGAGACTTTGGGGAGCACGGGGCCGCAGTTGGAATTCAGTTGCTGATATTGGGTAGGGGAAGTCTGTTAAATCAGGTGGATCAGCCAAAAGTCCAGTTATACTCAACCAGGGAGACCAGGGTTGGCTGGTGGGCGAGTTGCAGTTATACAGAAAAGAACTAATATCCCAAAGGTACCAAAAAAGAGAGAGAAAGAGAGAAAATTTCAAATCCTAGGCCAAACATCAGAAACCAGTGGAGGTACGGAAGCTCAGAAATGGAACCAGGAAGCAGAAGCGGGGACATGATGAGAGTGTGCCGGAAGTGAGAACTTGGGTTGCTGAGGCAGTCCCTGGCCTTGACACTGGGCTCTTCACAGCCTTCCTGTGTGGGCGGGAACCAGGGTTAGCTAGCTTAGGACTCAGAGGAAAAGGTGGTGAGTGTGACCGCCTCAGGCAAACTGAGGAGGTGGAAAGAGAAACGACTCCCATGGTTGATATTTGCTTCCCTCTGCACCCTGCTGAGGAGTGTGATGTTAGACACAGCTCTGGGCACCGTGGCCCATCTCCCTGACTGCTCTCTCTGGAATCTCACACGTGTAGTTTTTTTACCGTGAGTGTGCTTAGACACATGTTCAGGTTATAGAAACACTTTCCCATAGGGTCCTGTGATCTCACAGCATACATCTTGTCTAAGTGTCTCAATCCCTGTTCCTCCTTAGTGAAGGGTCTCAATTTTGACTACAGGTCACTCCATTCCTGAGCCAAATTCAGGAATGTAGGTAGGACCCATGCAAAAATCCTCACCGTGCATTGAGCTGGAAGAAGAATCAGTCTGCTTTGTGAGGCCTTGGATCAAGCAATTTAGCTACATAGACTCCTGGTTTTCCAGGAGTTCTTTCTCCTAGGTGGGCCTTGGATCCCATGACCTATTCCTGGGGATTTAAGTAAGCCTTCAAACTATGGAGCTTCTCACTGTTCTCCAGTGCAGGGTTGGTCCACAGGGCACTCTGCTAGGGTCTTGGACTTCTCTGAAACCAGTCACCTCTGGGGCTCTCCTCAGGGGAAAGGCCTCCTTGATCTTGAACTGAACTTTTCCCCTGATCGTTTTCACTGGGGGTGTCAGGGAAGGAGCGTGGGGTGGGCCCTGCCATCTAGATTGGCCCCTGCTTTAATCCTCAAGTCCTAGGCAAACTGTGGCTGGCTAGGTCACCTCTGATGATTGTAGCAGATTCCAATTATGGATATTTATGTTTTCTGTTCGAAAGCATAATAACACTCCATGCCAGTTTATCTTGGTAAACCTTAAATCTTTGTTTAGTTCCCTGGAAAACGGAGCCTGAGGCATAACTTATGGCGAATGCTTTACGGTGTGTTCGTGGAAGAGGTAATCCCAGAGAAGCAGGATGGAGGTGGAGAGGAACCGACACAGGGCAGGAAGAAAGCCGAATAGAAGGCAGCGCGTGGTCAAACCGGCCACGGCTTCACCAGAAAATATGGCCATGTGTGCCGACCTTGCGGACTCCAGCCCACCAGGCTCCTCTGTCTGTGGGATTTCCCAAGCAAGAATACTAGAGTGGGTAGCCGTTCCCTTCTCCAGGGGGTCTTCCTAACCCAGGGATCGAACCTGGGCCTCCTGTATCGCAGGCAGATTCTTTACTGTCTGAGCCACCAGGGCTAGGTGTATTTGCCTAAAAGAGTTGACATTTATGAATGCTTACCTTAAAGGAAAAACCAATTTCTTATATATATTAACTCATTTGTTCTTAATAGTAATGCTATTAGTAGCTCGGTTTCATGGCAGAGGAGATGAATGTACAGAGATGATTGAAGGTAGTTGAAAACACATTTGAACCCAAAGAGCCTGGCTGTTGAGCCTATGTACCCAACCGTGCCATCGTATTTCATACTGACTTTCACTGCAATGAGCTGTTTTTGTATGTTAAAAGTCCTTGGTATAAATGTAGCAGCAGCCTTGGTAAAGGGATTCAGGACTCCTATAAAACCTACTGGAGGTTTGAAGCATAGATTTACAAAATTAACATGCTTATGAATGAACTCCCACGAGGAGAGTAGGTCTAAATTTTGGCTTAGGCATGCATAGGTTTGAAAGTTCCTATAGGTGATTCTTATCAGCCATGAGGATTGAGAACCATGCTTACATCTTTCCACCTAGACCTAAGCTAGGAAGTAAAGCTGGGAGAGATATCCTAACATTCTTCATAATGGAATAGAGGAGGCTTTTCCCTAGCTCATTGAGCCAAGTTCTACATCCTCTTCCTTAATCTCTTTGCCAGCAGCCTCTTGGTGGTGCTGGTACTGTGTATGTGTGTGTGTGTGTGTGTGTTCATGTCTTTCTGGCCTGCCTGTATTTTGCTCACTGCAGTTCTGTTTGGATAAATATATATGCCCTGAAATGTTTCAAGGAACATAAATAGGATATGTTGAACTTGACAGAATATCACAAAATATTTCTGTTCACACCAGGCTTTGTTATTCTCCTTAGAAATACATGTGTGTTGACACACACAAAGCCTCCAACCTTACTTGTGTGTGTGAAGTTATCTGACAATGTTTCTAACATTTAATAAATGTTATCTAGATCCAGGGCTGTTCTTTGGGAACATGGTACAGAGAATGTCTTATAAGGCATTAGTAATACATTCTTGAGTGATGATGCTGTAACAAGCTGTTCCTAGAACAGATTCATCATAACACAGAGATAATGTTAGAACAATGGATTTTATTCTCGGCAAAGGCACATACCAGAAAGAAAATCAGCTAACAATTGTAGAGTGTGACGTGTGTGAGCGTGTGTGTATGTGTATATGTTTGTGCACGTTTATATCCCGAAGGCAAATGAAAATGGCATTGCTATTTAAACCCTCCAGAAAAAAGTCGGGGAGTCAGGCCTTGGTATGTAAATCTAGTCACCTGTGTGGTCACCCTTCGTAACCAACCTGGTAAGTCACTAAAACCTAAAAGTAGAGTATATTTCATCATTTTACAGGTGAGGAGACTGGGACCAATAGAAACTAATTGCTAGTTGAAGATAAAGCTAGGATTTTACCTTTCTGTTAGATCTTCCAGCAGCTTCTCAGGCCTAGATGGTAAATTTTTAAGGTGCTCAGGAGAACTCTTTAAGGCAAGGCCTTTGGGGCTCTCTCTCTCACTGGCTAAGAAATATGTTTTTATAATGCAGATTCCCCAATTCTTTGGACTGTGAATTGAATATCTGATTATATTGTCCTGGGCGGCCTTGATCTTGTCTTCTGCAATCGTGGGGAATTGGATTAATAGGCAAATGTTGTCTTCAGTTTCACAAAAGGGGAAACGTGAATGATAAAAACTACAGGCCAGTGATCTTGATGTTCACTCTTAGAAAAATCCTAGAGTGTATTATTAAGCAGATGGTCTGTGAACACACAAAATGTAAAGAGTTGGCTATTAGAAGCCTCCATGATTTCCTACAAGAAAGCCATGCTGAACGTCCTTAGCTCCTTTTTTTTTTTTTTTTGATATTTTTATTAGTCTGGCAGACAGGAATGGTGGTGGTGGGCTGGGTGGGAGAGACACAGAATGATGGTATAGTTAAACTTTGACAGAGTTTCTCCTGGTATCCTCTGGAATGACCTGGAAAATACAGGCTGTGTGTGAATTTAAGGCGGATGGTGCAACGCCATTCAAAAGGGAGTTAGTTGATCTCTGGAATGATATCTAAGGGGAAGGAGGTCTCTAGGAGCACCTTAAAGGTTTTTGCCTGCCTCTGTCATGTTTCAAGAATTTATCAACGACTCAGATGAAACACTGACCCTGTGCTTATCAAATTTGTGATGCCACGAGGCAGAGGTCAGTTAATATGACAAATGATATAAGCAAGTCTCAAAAGATCTTGATATCTGGAAAGATAGGTTGAAAGCAACAAGATAAATTTTACAAGGATTAAAGTAGAGCCTTAGTTTTCAGGTTTGAAAGGCAGCTTGACTTTGCAAATAGAGGATAAGGAAGAAGCGGTTTGAACACAGTTTATAAAAGAAACGTTTGGGTGAGGTTCAGATGACCATAGACTTTATCAGGATACACACGTATACTTCTCTGCCCTGTTATTTATACGTGTATGAATAACATGAGGGCCTGCCCTCTGCTCTCCTAGCTGGAGTTGCTCAGAGCCCTCTAGTCAGTTCTGGGCTCCATATACTCAGGGAGGACACTGACAAACAGAAGAATGGGGACCAGAATGCTGAGAAATGTCCGGGTGTCTTGTCAACACAAGATTGATTGCGCTGGCAATGAATTTAGAAAGAGAATACTTCAGGAAGCAGTAACAGCTGGCTTTAGGTATTTGAAAGTGTCCCATGGAGAAGATGAATTGGATTATTCGGTCGTGTTCCAGAGGACAGAACTGGGGTCTGTGAATGGTAGGAAAGGGAAATGGATATGCACTCAACACACAGAAGATTAGAAAAATAGCTGGCAGCATCTAGATGTGGACGAGGCAGACTTCCGAATTAGCTGGCTTCTGGTCACTGTAGGCTTAAGAGCAGAGGTTAGGTGACCAGCTGAGGACCAGATGCTGCTGCTGCTAAGATTCTCGCCCAGAATGGGTGGGCGGGCTAGGGGATCTCGCTGATGGCTCCCAACTCTAGGATTAGTTTGTTCTCTGAGTCAAGCCACCTCTGCTGACCCTTAAAGGGTGCTTAACCCTGATTATGGAAGCCCCTGTCACATTGTCCAGGCCCTACTCCGTAACTCTATAGGAGAAGATGGAAAAAGGGAAAATAAATAGCTTTAGGGAGAACTGGGGTTGTCAGAAAGTTCGGTTTGTTCTCGGTTCTCGGCGCTGAGCTCTACAGAGAGCAGCTGCCCCTCCAGACAGCCCAGATGCCGGGGGAGATTCCTGTACTTCAGATGAAAAGGAGAACGGTCACTTCTTTGAAGTGCATGTATCAAAGCCTTAATAAGAGCTAATAAAACCGTTATGTTGGGTTCACATCTCCTGAGAATAACAAGTCAAAGCCTCCCTGAGGAAGGAAACTGTTATATAACTGTTCTTATGATTTCCACTTTCCCCACATCAATCCTTAATTAAAAGACCACAATAATTATTTTGTATTCACTGTAGAATATTAATTAAATCTTAATTGATCTGTCCAGATTTTTTTTTTCCAGCAATGAAGTGGCTAAAAACTGAACACAAGGTTGAGCCACCTGCGTGAACACCTGGGCAGGGGGGCTCTGGGAATCTTTGCTGTCCCACAGCTTCTAACAGTGTGGCAGTGAATACTTTCATCCATGAAGGGTTCACATCTCCAGAACGATTTTGCCCAGACAAAGACTGGTCACCTCTCGGAGCTCCAGGTGTACTGACTACCAGTCTTTGGAAGAAGGGACTGTCTGTGGGCATAAAGAGTAAAGAGGGAGGCTGGCAGCTTGAATACCCAGAACCAGAGACAGTTCAGGTGGCCAGCATCGGGTGAGCAGGAGAGGTTTGGTGGAAAGGAAGAAAAACCTAGAAAAACGGATGGCTTCAGTGCCAGTTACATGCTAGGAAGTGGAAGTTATGATCCTGAATACCCAGCTGAAGAATCCAAAGAAAAAATTCCCACCCCATGGTTGTTTAAGGTCATATACATTTTCAGTGGCAGGGCTGGGATTTGAATTTCAGCCAGCCTAATCGGTTCTCACTACTCCACATAGACTCTAAATGTATACATTTTTCAGTCCATGAAGAGTGGCCAGGGGGATCCTTTCCAGAATGGGGCATATGAGCTCACCTGTGAAGAGGCCTCCAACACCAAGCTGCCACCTGCCATTCTGGTTCCCCAGGCATCAAAGGAGCTGTGTGCAGCCAGGCAGAAGAGGGGCTCAAGCCAGAGGGTCCTGAGGGCGGCGAGCACTCATAGTGACAGAAGGGCGTGCTCCCCCCCAGCCCAGAGCTCTGGGGGAGCCTCAGGCTGAAGGGCAGTGCAGGGGAGCGCACGGCAAGAAGGGACTGGGGTCTAAGAGCCAGCTGGAGAGACAGAGACCGGGAGGACCCCTTCCTGGGCAGAGCCAATTGACCAAACCCTCAGGGGTGGAAGAGATCCCTTCCCGTGATGAGCCGCCAACCCTCAGGGGTGGAAGAGACCCCTTCCCGTGATGAGCCACCAACTGTTGTGAGTCAAGAAACTGAAGAGGAAGAAGAGGGACATGGGGGGTAGTGGGGACAGAGCTGAAGGGGTGACTGTGAGAAAGCGAGGGCGCGCCATGGACCCTGCTCTTTCGGTGAGGGAAAGGGGCCACTCCTGACGTCGCTTTTGATTCGTGGGACAAGTTGCAATTTATCTCACTTGTCTGCTCTTGGTGCCTAAGAATTTAAATGTCGCTGTGTTTGGGGCTAAAATAGAAATGCGGGTTTTACTCTTGCACAGTAATTAGACGCCCATAAACAGGACAAAGGAGAAGCGGGTTTTGATGAGAAAATTCTAGGGAAATTGAATCCTCATTGGTCCACCTCCTTCCCCAACCAGGATGGAAGATACCAGCCCAGCTGGAGGCGCATCAGGGTCTGGGAGGGGGACCTGCATTGTCTGCCCTCTCCCAGCTGCTTCTGGACCATGTTCTGAGTAAGCAGGTTGCCCATCAGTGCTGCAGGGAGGCGGCTTGGGATCCAAAATCTCGGTGCGTTCACACTCACATCTGTCTATCTGACCGAAGTGCCCTGTGGACATCCTCTGTCTTGCTTTTCTTCCTGCTCACAGCAAAGGGGCAAAATAGCTGAACCCTTCCTTCATATTAACCCTTTGGGTCTTTCAAATTCCCCAAGTCCTCGGAGTCAATTGGGAAGCAGGGGGGTGATACAATCCTGGAGAATCTGGAAGCCTTGACTCTGGAGCTTCTCCGCAAGCCTGGCCTGATTCTACTCTCGGTGACTGATAGCAAGGACCGAGATAACCATCACAGCTTTTCAAGACCAACAGGGATGGGGAAAATGATGAGAGGAAAGAGTTTGGGAAAAGCTTCTGGTCAGGTCAGCTGTTTGGCAGCTTACGCTTCCTCTGTGTGCTCCATATGCTCTCCCGAAGGCCGGGGCCCGTGTTCCCACGGGAGCAACAGTGCACATCTGTTTCCTAGGCTGTTCTTTGTGCTCAGCCCCCTGCAAGTCAACACAGCTTCTTCCAGGCAGACCCCATGGTGCTAGTGTGTAGTGTGCACTTTCTGAATGAAGAGCCCCCAGGTGGCTCCAGTGCTCTCAGGTGGGGTGGGAATCAAGGGCCCACCTGCCCAGGGGGAAGCCTTTCTGAGCTAATTCGGAGCAGAGACTGAGCCTGCAGCACAGTCTTTGCTCCCCAAGCCTCTTGGGAGCCGTGCATCAGGGTCCTCCTGATGCCCTGGGGTCTGCCCCTCACCCCCTAATCCCAGGTTGTGGGGATTTTCTCTTCAGCCTGCTAAAACTAGGTTCAGTCAGTTCAGTTCAGTTCAGTCACTAAGTTGTGTCCAACTCTTTGCCACCCCATGAATTGCAGCACACCAGGCCTCCCTGTCTATCACCAACTCCTGGAGTTCACTCAAACTCACGTCCATCGAGTCAGTGATGCCATCCAGCCACCTCATCCTCTGTCGTCCCCTTCTCCTCCTGCCCACGATCCCTTCCAGCAACAGAGTCTTTTCCAATGAGTCAGCTCTTTGCATGAGGTGGCCAAAGTACTGGAGTTTCAGCTTTAGCATCATTCCTTCCAAAGAACACCCAGTACTTATCTGCTTTAGGATGGACTGGTTGGATCTCCTTATGGTCCAAGGGACTTGCGAGAGTCTTCTCCAACACCACAGTTCAAAAGCATCAATAATTCGGCACTCAGCTTTCTTCACAGTCCAACTCTCACATCCATACATGACCACTGGAAAAACCAGAGCCTTGACTAGACGGACCTTAGTCGGCGAAGTAATGCCTCTGCTTTTGAATATACTGTCTAGGTTGGTCATAACTTTCCTTCCAAGGAGTAAGTGTCTTTTAATTTCATGGCTGCAATCACCATCTGCAGTGATTTTGGAGCCCCCCAAAATAAAATCTGACACTGTTTCCACTGTTTCCCCATCTATTTCCCAGGAAGTGATGGGACCACATGCCATGATCTCAGTTTTCTGAATGTTGAGCTTTAAGCCAACTTTTTCCCTCTCCTCTTTCACTTTCATGAAGAGGCTTTTTAGTTCCTCTTCACTTTCTGCCATAAAGGTGGTGTCATCTGCGTATCTGAGGTTATTGATATTTCTCCCGGCAATCTTGATTCCAGCTTGTGCTTCTTCCAGTCCAGCGTTTCTCATGATGTACTCTGCAGAGAAGTTAAATAAGCAGGGTGACAGTATACAGCCTTGACGTACTCCTTTTCCTATTTGGAACCAGTCTGCTCTTCCATGTCCAGTTCTAACTGTTGCTTCCTGACCTGCATAGAGGTTTCTCAAGAGGCAGGTCAGGTGGTCTGGTATTCCCATCTCTTTCAGAATTTTCCACAGTTTATTATGATCCACACAGTCAAAGGCTTTGGCATAGTCAATAAAGCAGAAATAGATGTTTTTCTGGAACTGTCTCGCTTTTTCCATGATCCAGCAGATGTTGGCAATTTGATCTCTGGTTCCTCTGCCTTTTGTAAAACCAGCTTGAACATCAGGAAGTTCACGGTTCAGGTATTGCTGAAGCCTGGCTTGGAGAATTTTGAGCATTACTTTACTAGCGTGTGAGATGAGTGCCATTGTGCGGTAGTTTGAGCATTCTTTTCCAGTCCTGTGGCCACTGCTGAGTTTTCCCAATTTGCTGGCATATTGAGTGCAGCACTTTCACAGCATCATCTTTCAGGATTTGAAACACATCTCTCAAGTCTCTGCTGGCCACCTTTAGCAATTGGTGTATGTAAATGCGATGGATTCTGCCAAGAAGAAAGGCCTGGCAGGCATAAATCTCTTGGATGATACCCCTCCAGGCTGGGCAGACCACAAAACCCTGACAGCCTGCAGGGGTGTGAGTGAACTGGGTAGTTACCAAGCAATGGCCCCTTCTCCTCTCGGGGTGCCCCTCCCAGAGCTTTGACATTTATTTTGGGGTGGGGGGCTACTCATGGTTTATCTTTGATGTCTTTGAACCTGTAAACCTTGACCCTAAGAGGACTGGAGGGACGACTTGTGACTCAGGAAAGAGCCATAGAGGCAAGGATTCTAGACTGGACTGTGATGTCTTAGGTAAAGCATATTATTTAATTCTTGATGAGTCAGTTTTACTTCCTCTAAATTTGAGAGCATTTAACTCATTCATTTATTCATTCTCCTTAATATATGCTAATTTATATCCAGTGCTGTGCGGGGCTCTGTAGCAAATACAAAGGGAAGGAACAACAACATTTTAAGTCACTGACTCAAAATATGCCTTTCTATGCAAAATATGCTGAGTACCAGCAGTACTGGCATCACTCAGAACCCTATTAGGAGTGCTTGAGTTCCGCTCCAGACTGTGAATCAGAAACTGCATTTTGACAGGATCCTCTCACTGATTTGTACGCCCATTAACGTTTGAGAAATACTGACGATGTGGATAACACTGTGTCCTCTGCTTTAGTACATGCCATCTCAGGATACATGTTCCTCTCCATAAGGTGCTCGTAATCAAGGACGAGAGAAATGGATTCTGACAGATCCCCATTCGACAGTGTAGTGAACATCTTTACTGAGAAGGGAATCGGATACGATGGGAATTCGGAGGAGTAAGTGATAGCTTGTGGCATTGTTTCAGTCATTCACTCTAAAAAGACTTGAACACTTGCTGTAAGCCAGGCACTTGATTGCCTGCTGCGAAATGCAAATAATACTAGAACTATTCTATTTTTATGGTGCTTAACTTCTAGTGGGTAAAGACAGGTAATAAACAAGTACTATACATACATTATATATATATATAATTCCACATAATGATGAGCGCTGTGAAGGCAGTAAAGGTGATATGACAGCGACTCGGGTGAGGTACTGGAAGCTACTGGCTTGGTCCAGATATGCCTCTTCGAGGAGTTGAAATCTACATATGATGAGGAAACCATTATGGGGAGATCTGAACTGTGGGGCTCGGGAGAAGAAGGGGATAGGGAGGGTGGACAGAAAAAGGAAGGCTTCCTGAAGCAGAAGAGTCTGACCTTATCCTGGTGCAGCAGGAACTGTCGGGAGCTTGGTAAGAGGTGAAAGCATAGGAGCTGTGAGGAGCCAGCTTTTGTAGGGCTATGTGGGCCGTGGTGAGGATTAGAGTGAAATTTCCTCTGAGTGCAATGGTAATAATACACATTGATATATAATTAAAACACAGAATTTGGCTGTTGTGTGAAGACTAGACCACGGGTAAGGCGGTCAGCGGGGAGACCAGGTAGGAAGCTCTGGCAGAAGTGCAGGCAAGTGATACCAGTGGCCTGGGCTAAAATGGTAGGTGTGGACACAGAGAAGGGTGGGTGGACTGGGGATACGTTTTGGGAGGAGCAACAAAAGCACCTGGGAAATATCTTTCAGGAAAGGTTATAGGCTAATGAGATGGGCTTTGAAGAATAAGTACGGATTCACTAGGCAGACTTTCAAATTCTGAGCTTAGAAGACAAAAAGTCTGGGGTCACGTATTTTGGAAGAACAAGTGTCCTTCATGGCATTCTTCTAAAAAAAAAAAGAGGGAAAATACTCTAAAATACATATTTCTAATGGCTATGCAGTTATTTCCATTCATGATGACAGCCCTCAAATGTGGGGTAACTTTCCTCCTTTCTGAGCAAGGTTCTCCAAATCCCTCTACCAAGCTCCATGTTTCAAAGACCTCACTAAGCACTTGGGAGAGAAGAAAGGTCTCTCTTTTTTCCTTCCAGTAGATCAGTGGTTGGTCCTAGATTTGCTTATGTACACCTTCTCTTAGAAGAGACTATTTTGGTCTTGTGAGCAGTATGTTTTCAGTTCTAAACTCCAGAGCTGCCCCAGAAACCACTCAATCCAACCAGGAAAATAAATGTGAATATCACTAACTCAGCAGCCTGGCAGCTGCAGACGATCCCATTATGTCAATCACCGTCAGCAGTTCACTGTAACTGGCGGGCTGTCATTCTCCTGGAGATTAATTGCTAGGAACCTGTGGTATATATTAATAGATCATTTATTCAGATTGATCTTTCATCCATTGATCTTCAATCTCTGCACATGGCCAGGTAGCTATCATTCTGCGATCTGACTTCTGGGGCCAATCTTTACTCTAAAAGACCCTCCTGGGATTTCTTGGCAAGCAGAGTAGCCCCATGAAGGCTCCAGGTCCACAGACCACAGCTGCAGTCAGTCTCCTTCCCTCCCCAGAGAGCCAAGGTGCGCTGCTGTTTCCTGCCTTTCTGCAATTTGATGTTTCATATCTTAAGCTCCAAATCTGCAATCAAAGCACTGCTGTCAGGGTGTGATCTGAATCACCCCTTGAATAGCTCTACAGCTTCCTTCTTATAAATGTGAGCTCTTTCCTCATCCCCCTGCTTTCTCTGTGCTGCTCTCATCATTGGACCCGAGAGAGAACCCGAGGTTCACCCCAATCCTTCAGCTGCTACTGCTGCTAAGTCACGTCAGTTGTGTCTGACTCTGTGTGACCCCATAGATGGCAGCCCACCAGGCTCCTCCATCCCTAGGATTCTCCAGGCAAGAACTCTGGAGTGGGTTGCCATTTCCTTCTCCAAAGCATGAAAGTGAAAGTGAAGTCGCTCAGTGTTGCCCGATTCTTTGTGACCCCATAGACTGCAGCACACCAGGCTTCCCTGTCCTTCACCATCTCCTGGAGCTTTTTCAAACTCATGTCCATCAAGTCGGTGATGTCATCCAACCATCTCATCCTCTGTTGTCCCCTACTCCTCCTGCCTTCAGTCTTTCCCAGCACCAGCGTCTTTTCTGATAAGTCGGCTCATTGCGTCAGGTGGCCAAAGTATTGGAGCTTCAGCTTCAGCCGTCTGTTATGGGCTGTATGCATATGCTGAAGTTTTAACTCCAGTATCTCATCATGTGCTGTCTTTGGAGACAGGGCCTTTAAAGAGATAATTCTGGTGAAGCGAGGTGGGCCCTAATCCAATTGGACTGGTGTTAAGGATAAGAGCAGATTAGCATACGGATGTGTGTACACGTGGCGGAAAGGCCATGTGAGGACAGAGTGAGGAGGCAGCCATCTGCAAGGCGTGGAGAGAAACTCAGAATGGAACCAACTCGACTGACACCCTGATCTTGGACTCCCAGTTCTAAACCTGCGAATGAGGACATTTCTGTTGTTCTGAGTCACCTAGCCCATGGTACTCTGCTCTGGCAGCCAGAGCTGATGGGCACGCCATCTTTCAAGTCTCTTGATAATTGCATCTTTTCTAAAGAATTTCTTGAACTGTCTGATTAGCTTGGGTCATCCTACTGTCTGCTTCCACATCTCTGTCTTTTTACTGCTCCAACACTCATCATGCTACACTTTAATTACTAACTTAATCGTTCATTTTAAACAGTCTGTCAGCTCCACAAGACCAGGGTCAAGTCAATCTTGTTTATTCCTCTTCTAGGTATGAAAAATAACCCTAATTGTTGTAGCAGATAAACCTACACATCCCAGCAACTCAGCAGAGAAGTCCATTTCTCATTCATATCACAGTCTAACCTGGTCCCAAGATTCAAGGACTCAAGTCTCCATCTGTGGCTGCATGCTCCTCTGGATCCCTGAAGGACTTCTGATTCACCTGGTAGATGTGGAATGAAAAAGTGGTCGTTGGTAGGAGGTTTCTACCAGTCAGCGTTGAAAGTGGAGTGCCTCACTTCTGCTCACATTCCATTGGCCAGAACTCAAGCCACATGGCTTTGTGTAACTGCAAGGGAAGCTGGGAAGCGTAGTCCAGTTGGATGCTCAGAAAGCAAAGGAGAGCACGGATGTTGGTGGACACCAGGAATTTATGCCATCTATCTCTGGCACCAATCATAGTGTCCATGTCATACTAGGTACTTTAGCAATGTTCTAATTAATTAATGCATTAACCTCCACAGGTCATGCACTGGGCCTTAGATGAAACTTGGATAGGATGGTTTAGAATTACAGGCCCAGCTTCTCTCCTTGGGGCATGCGTACATGCTTAGTTGCTCAGTCATATCCGATTCTTTTGCAACCTCATGGACTGTAGACCACCAGGCTCCTCTCAAAAATCTCTATAAAGGGAACAGTCCAAATAAAGGCTTATGTCATCTCCAGCCTCTTAACAAGAACAGGCAGCTTAGTACATGTTTTTGCCATTTTGCTACGGTTATTTGACTCTGAGTGATTGTCCTGTAAACTCCTGGAGAGTAACACATCAGCCATCTGGGTAGACAGTTTCAAGCCCAGTGTCTGGCACATCTTCAGCTTCCTTTCAGCCAGCATTTGTTGAGCACTTACTGTATGCTGTGCTAAGTGCTTTGCATCCACAAACTCATTCAACTGTCCCATGAAGTGGCCACAGTGACTGTCTGCTTTTCAATATCATGATACTCGGTGCTCAAAGAGCTGAAGATAACTTGCCCAGCATCCCAGAACCAACTAAGTGGTCAAAGTAGGCTGCAGAGTCAAGTGGCTAAGATTTCAAAGCTCCAGCTCTTAAAGCTGTCTCTCCTGCTTATTGAGAGGAGACTGGTCATGGGCATGAGAAGCTAGGTCTGCCGACCTTGCGAGCGGGTGAATACTGTCCTGCTTGGCCATCGTCTTAATTTTGAGAGTATGCATCTCCTTGCTTCCTTGAGGATGGGCTGCCTTTAATACCTCTTAGAACACCTAGCACAGAGCCCTCTGCGAAGAAGATTCTCGATGTCTGTCTCTCTTCTCTACAAGGTTTTTGAACCAGGACCTAAGGAAGGGAAGGAGCAGCCACCCTGCCTCTCCTGGCCTGTGAGTGTCTCCTTCCCTGAGCGCCCATGCACAGTCCACCATCACCCCCTGCTCAGCCACGCCACCCAGAGCTCTTCTTGGAGGATTTTCTTTCTCTTTCTATAAACAACAGGGACAGATGGTGGCTCCTAGAATACTTTGTGAGCAAAGGACTCTTCTTCCCATTTCTGAGATGGATGTTGATGGTACAGGGAGGGAGCCAGAGGTTTCTGATGGAATTTTTACCTTGAGATTTAGATAGAAAAGAAGAAAAATTCACAGTAAATCGAGTCCTCTCAGGAAATACGACTTATGTATCTGTCTTCCTAGGCATCCTCCTGTGTTCTTCTGAGCCCAGCTCTTTCACAGAGTCCACGGCCCATTTCTTGCAGTCGGTGAAGCCCAGCAGTAGCGGCACTTAGTTACTACTGCCACGGTTACAGCTCCTGGGAAGCAGAGACGGAGGACTATCTGAATCCTTTCTCAGATTCATCCTGTAATGAAAAAAAAAGAAAAAAAGTTGGATACATTTTGCCCAGGATATTTTGTTAGTGGGCTTTCATGGCAGATAATTTACCAAAAAAAAAAAAAAAGAAAAGTAAATAATTTAGTGTTCTTTTTGCATCATTTGGCACAAGCGAAGCCCCCTCCTGTGTGAGCACTTGGTTGAATTATTTCTCGCGACTGGCTTTCCTGTCCCTGCAATGAGGAAGGCTGCAGGGCTCCAGCTGGAAATGGTAGGGAGGTCGGCTCTGCTGTCTCACACATGCAAGGGGCTCTCTCTTCTCCTTCAGGTAGAGGGGCTAGAGCGGGCATAATAAATAAGGGAGGGGTGGGTCAGGCAACATGGTAGGTACTTGCGCAGATTTCTTTTTTTGGTGAGGTGAGAAGAAGGAGGATTTTCAGCAGCTCCAAGGAGATCCTGAATTGGTCCGTGGCTCCTCCTCCAGCTTAGAGAAGTTCTCAGTGCGACATGAATTCAAGCTCGAGCTTGGCAGGAGCCCCTTGGGGATAGCAGGTACAGAGGGGGCTGAAGAAAGACGTTCTCCAGTCACCCCAAGTTCATTTCCACTTCAGGCTGAGGGCCAAGGGGAAGCTCTGTCTCATCTGATTTGGTTTAAATCGAGGTCATCCATCCCAGGTGAGCTGCATTGCAGGCCTTTTCCTTGCTGATGTCCAAAGGCTGAATGCGGGCTTCAGGAAGGCTTGAGGGCTGTCTTGCCTGCTAACACTGATTTTATGATATGCTAAACATAACATTCAATAGCTATTACTTCCACTGTCAGAGAAACAACTTGAGCCATCTATCTTCCTCCTCAGACTATATTACATTTCTTCCTACAAATGACAACGCATTATAATATCTTTTATTATAATATTACTTATTTATCGCCAAAGGTTTTCTGGCATTAATGCTGAGGGCTCTCATCCTTTATCTGCTTTTTGGTTTGTTTGTTATGAATGTCACATTTTATTTATCAAGATGGGCTCTGCTCAGAATTTGTGGAGACGGACTCTGATTTACTTCTTATGCAAACCTGAGCTTTTATCCCATTAGATTTCTCAGCATGCTAGGAGAACAGGATGGACAAGGTATTCTGCTTTCTTGCTTTACCAAGGGATCCAGAAAGGAAGGACCAGGCTGTAGGGTTACGGCTCTTGGGCCTGGAAGAGAGCGCTTCAGGTCATTTATGTCGGAGGCCCTCTCTGTAGGCAGGGCTGCAATCTTGAGCATTCCATTTAAGCAGACTTCTGCAGAAGAAGCTCCCCAAATTATTCTTGATAACTTCTTTCAAATTATAGCAGCCTTCCTAAGAAGCTCTCCTCCTCCCACACCCCAAATTAAACCTACTTTCTTAATTCGGTTAAAAAAATAAAGTGACATTTTTCTGAGATCTTATTTCTCTAAGAAGGGTACTAGAAAGCCCAATGTAGAAAACAGTTTAAATGGCACATACATTTGGAGGCGGTTACTATTTGCTTTATAAGGAAGAAAAAAGCTCCAACATACTTCCTTGAAGAATGAGTCCTCTAGTTCTCCTAAGTGACTGTGTATACATCATTAATAACTAGACAGAAAAGCTTTTTTTTTTCCCAGTTGGGGGTCAGTAGATATGCAGGCAGAGAAGATAAAATTTAAGTGCCAACAAACTAACATTTTCTGAAAGTCTGACAGAATTGCTGATACAGTCCTTGTGAAAAAAGAGAGAAGTGTTTCTATTGATATGTTGATATAAAAGCATCAATGCACACGCCACTTTGTTAGAAGGAAGTGTGGTTCAGCTGTGCTTGAGACTGAACCTTTGCCCTGCATTTCTCTTGAAATTTCTTCAGCACTAAAATCCAGTGGTGACTGAGCCTGGGGTCAAGACAGGCCTTGAACAAAGGGCCAAGTGAGGGGTATAGATGCTGCTGTTTACCATTGTCTCCCCGCCTCCGCTGCCAAGGCTCCTTTCCTATTGCAACGGAAGACTCGTCCTGTGTTTTATCATCCTTCCTCACCTGGGCACCCAGTAACCTACATAACCCTAGCTTTTGGTCCTGTTCCACGTGTCTCAGGTTTGTTAGGTGGAAACCTGAGAGATTAGTGACTGATTCAAGCCCAAAACCAAAATCCTTCTTGTACTAGTTTATGTCTTCATATCAGACCACTGGGGACAATATTATTACTCAAAGAGTGATACTATTATGGTGGAAATTGAGACATCACAGAGAACTGGTCAGAATGTCCTTTTGACTTGGTTTAGCAGCAAAGAGAAGTCGGGAAGTTCTTCAAGTCACTCCAGGTAAAGACTCACAACCTTCTGTCCATGAGACCAGATCAAAGTGTCCAGTTGGGCAGCCTCTCCCTGCCCCACACCCTGGAACCCTCCTTTCCTCGGCAACATGCCGAGCACAGGACAAAGGTGATGCTGTGACTTCTTGACCGTGCAGAGTGGTGTGTTTAACATTCACACAAAACACGACTGTACTTCCAGCTATTTCCCCTGAAACAGGTGATGAGGTGAAAGGTCTGTGCCTGGGTGGGACGATGCCTGGGAAGGCTTACAGCTGCCGTTCTTGCACCTATTCTGGCCCAGCATCTTCAAAAGAACAGAAAATGGCATCGCTAAGAAGTCCTGCCTGATCAGACAGGATTTCAAAGCAACACTGTCACAGACAGGCTTCGAAGAGGGGCTGGGATGTGTGACCGGGTGCCTTGGCTGATTGCGAGGCCTTGGGTGTTGCTGGAAACTCATATGAATCCCATCGCAGGGTTCCACACTTGCCACTGAGTCCTTGAGCTAGTAGCCAGTCCCTGGGGAAGGCTCTGTGAATTACTCACAAGACAGAGGGACTCTTCCTAAAGCCATGTAGACCTGATTCCAAACACAAGTGTAGGTTGGGAAAGTGGAGAAAGGGATGCTGAGACTCTACAGTTTATTAGACCTGTCTGCCTGTCCATCAGTGTTGTCTTTCCCCAAACAAACACGTCCCAAAGATGGTAAGTTGAAATGAATGGAGTTTCCTTGAATTTTCTCCCATTTTTCAATAGTCCGGCTGCTACCCTTTACCCTCCTCACTGTTATGATAAGTTCAGTTGGTTTTGGGTAGACTTGTTGCCTCAAAGCACCTGACTCTCCAGGAGGGAGGAGAACAGATATCCTTGTCTTGTTCCCAGTGGGACTTAGGCATCTTTGGCAGTGACTATGGCCCTGAGGCGTGGGCTCCTGTTTGCTGCTGCTGTCGTATCATTAATGGGCTGAGTCCAGGATGTTTTGAAAAGAGTGCAGTGCTGAGCCCTGGTTGTACATTGCTTAAGACAAAAATATCATCATTTATAGGCCATGTTGGAGAAGGAAATGGCAACCCACTCCAGTGTTCTTGCCTGGAGAATCCTGTGGATGGAGGAGCCTGGTGGGCTGCTGTCTGTGGGGTCGCACAGAGTTGGACATGATGGAAGTGACTCAGCAGCAGCAGCAGCAGCAGCAGCAGCAGCAGCATGGGCTGTGTTTGGGAAGGGGTGCAATAACTCTACGCATATTGTTTTCTGGCGACACATAGACCCAAGTTCTGGAAAGTGACTGGTAAGCTCCGTGGGGATGGAGAGAGAGATGTCCCTAAGTGCCTCGCCCTTTCAGTATTGGAGTCTTCTCTGGGCACACACCGCCTGATTCTTTAGAATGGTTTTGACCACGCACGGTGTTTTTGGCTGTTATTTGTTTGAGGTGCCTCTGGGTGATGCTGAAGTGGTCTCTTCAACACCATACACCTGATAACTTCTAGGGGAATGAGGTTGATAGGGTACAGGAGGCAGGATCACCCATCAGCTTTACTCTCTAAGTGTCAGGGTTCTCAGCAAACCTTTTTTAATAGGAGGGACCCAGGAAGAAACTAAATAGGACGGTGTTCTACCCTGGTCCAAAGGACTCTAGAGCCTGTCTCTTCCTTCCCAAGCAACTGCTTTCCCCTCACGGCTGATTGGGGCTATGTCGATGCCCACGTCTCCCTCAGCTCCCTAGATTCAGTATTTTCCTGGGATTATTATAAGAACCCCCTGACTGCTCCCCACTTGCACCTCCAGTCCTGGACTTTTTCGGTCCATCTCATAATTTAACCACGACGGTCGATTTAAAACGTGGACCTAGCTGCACGTGCTGTACAGGGCGTGCTTGTCATTTATCTCGCATACAGTAGAGGCGTGTGTCTGTCAGTCCCCAGTCCCCAATGCATCCTTCCCTCCGTCTTTCCCCTCGGGTGACCGTGAGTCTGTTTCCTGCATCTGCAAGTCTACTTCTGCTGAACAAGTTCCATTTGCACCGTTTTTTCAGATTCCACGTATAAGTGATGTCATAGATAGTTGTCTCTGTCTGGCTGACTTTAATGCGTATGTATAATGGAATCACTTATGTGTACATTTGAAACATTGTACGTCACCTATACTTCAATAAAAAATTAAGTTACAAAAAACTGAATCTGACCATTTTGGCTGCTGGCTTAAAATTAGCTTCATTAATCTCAGGATAAAATACAAATTCTTTTGCAAACCCACCCCAAAGCCCTTTATAAACTGTTCTTTTCAGTCTCACCTTTTATCACTGTTCCCATCCTAATTTCATTCTGTTTTACTTACAGCACCTCTTTTCGTTACCTGGGAATTCTTCAAATGCACTCCATCCTCCCTGGAATATTCTCCCTCAAACTACTTTCCCTTTTTCTGGTTAGCTTCTATTTACCCTGTAGGATGGATTCAGAGACTGCCTTCGCATTGATGTGCGTAGCTGATTGCCATGGATCAAGGCTGAGATAGGTGTTTGTTCTTGGGGTGCCTGCAATGTTTGGACTTGCTTCTGGCACAGCAGTATCTCCCTGATTTTATGTTTTCTCTTTACTCGCCTGTTTGCCTACAATAAATTAAGTTCTTGAGGCAAAGACTGAGTCATCTTTGTAACTTTAGTACTTGATCAATGGAGTAGTTTCTTAGCAAATGGTAGATGAATAAATGTCTGACCTATGCCGGGATACGCTAATCACTCATAAGAAAGCTGTCTCCTCTCCTCCTTCTTTCCTTCCTTCCACTCTCTTTCTGTTCTTTCTTTACTTCTTTATTTCTCTCCTAGTTTGGGAGGGTATTTTGTTTTTTATTCTTGATGCTACGTATGGAGCTTCACTGGGCTTAGCAGGGCGTCATTTTCTGGATGGAGATCATTTCCACAGTCTCCCCCAGGTAAATCTGTTAAGATATTCCAAGCTCTTGCCCAGTCCCCTCCCAGATTTTCTACTCTTATTGCCAACCAGACATATATGATTATCTATATGATAGCTATATCTACCTAGAGACCATGGCACAGCCAAGATAGGCCTGTTCTCTCTCACATTCTCTAAGTATTCCAGTAGAAAGTTGGAAGGTTCTGCTTCTCCTCTCCTGAAAACAACAACAACATCAGAATCCTTTATTAAGTTCCAGCGGAGTGGAACAATGGTGCAAATAGGCGATGGAGGCTTGGGAGCGAACCCAGGGTGCTGCTTTCACTGGGTAGAATCTGGTAGGGAACCATTCTTTTCTCTCTCCACCCCCCTTCCTTTGGAGGCTGGGGAATCCACAGAATCTTTGGTAGTCACTAGTGTTGTCCATCGTGGAGACGGCGATGGCACCTCACTCCAGTACTCTTGCCTGGAGAATCCCATGGATGGAGGAGCCTGGTAGGCTGCAGTCCATGGGGTCGCTACGAGTCGGACACGACTGAGCAACTTCACTTTCACTTTTCACTTTCATGCGTTGGAGAAGGAAATGGCAACCCACTCCAGTGCTCTTGCCTGGAGAATCCCAGGGACGGGGGAGCCTGGTGGGCTGCCATCTCTGGGGTCACACAGAGTCGGACACGACTGAAGCGACTTAGCAGCAGCAGCTGCAGCAGTGTTGTCTGTTAAGTTCTTCCCAGACTTATGGCAGAATTTCACGTACTTGCCCGAACAGAAATGGAGGGTGACTTCCAGACAGAGGCTCCTAGAACTGAGACGTGGCCCATCCTTCTCAGACCCTGGCCGCTCCACCAGCTTGGTCTGAGTGCAGACAGTGACACTCAGATGCAACCTGCACTGGGTGTGCCCAGTACCGAGGGGTAAAGCTTCGTGCTAAGTGCTGAGATCTGCAGGCTAGCGGTTCCCGCAGGGAAACCTGGTCTCCACTGGCTGATACAGTCACTGAAATAAAATGGTCTCCTCACTAAAAGTCTTCTGCTGGGGATTCCGTGGGAAGAGGGGCCTCAGCGTCATGGATGCTGACACCTCTGCAGCTTTCTCTGATCTGACCCTCGTCATCCTTACCTGATCTTCCCATGGTGCTGCGGTTAGATGGGCCTTGAGCTGTTGTTTTGCCGCAGTTGGTATCTCTTGTTTAATTTCTGCACCATCTGTCCCACCCTCCTGCTAAGATCAATTCCCACTTCCTTTTGGGAGGTGCTTCTGATCCACCTTATGATCACAATGGGCTGTTGATCATGGCATTCAGTACCCCTGACTGCAGTAATGGGCACAAGGCCTATTCATCCCGACCATTCATCCTTCCACAAGTGATTGGTTCAAGAGGTGGAAATATGAGCTGTATTGATTTAATCAGAAAACTTCTTAAAGCGGAAGTTTTAGAGTGCGCACGTAAGAGGCCTCGCTCTCCTTCAGAGTCTAAGAGAGGCTGGTTTGAGTGCAGAGCATACTTCCTGCTGCAGAGGGTTCATGGGCAACACCTGCGGATGAGAGCATTGTCAGCACACACAGCAGCAGAGAGGAGAGCAGAGACGGAGAAACCTGCCAGTTTTGTGAGCTAACAAATCCCCTCCTTGTTCTATCGCTAATCCAAGTTGCTTTATCTGACAGTCTTCACAGAAAAAAAATTCTTACAGATTCACCCAGAAATATTCAGTCTCCTTTTTACGAGTGATGCATGTGCCTTCCATGTCCCTTCCCTCCATGCTCTGGTGGTAAATATATAAGTGACCCCAGGTCCTTTGTCCCATCTTTCTGGTAAGCAGGCACTCTGCTCTGAGAGCCTCAGGGCTCTGCAACCATTAACCTTGTTTAGCCAGAGGTCAGATGGACGTCCTCTCCAACTTCCTGAACCCTGCTGGAAACAGACCTCTGAGCTGAGGAACATAACTCACCCTCAGTCTCGCGAATATTATTCCTGGGACCGTCTATTCAGAAACTCTCAGAGGTGATTTCCTCACATTGTACTTACAATTATGACCTTCTCAATTTTCTTCTGCCTTAGAATACTAGTAGTACATCATTAGAAAGGGTGAGGGAGGCGGTGCTTTGTGTCCCAATGGCAGGAAGTGACATTGGCTAGTCAATTCAAAGAGAAGCTTGAAATACAAAAAACAGCAAGAAAAGTGCCTCGAGCTTGGGGCCGCCAAAGGTCAGGACAAAGAGTGTTTCCTGGGAGCGGAGCCTGGAGCACATCACTATGCCTCCAAGCCCTATCTTCACTGCCCCTAGAGCTCCCTGCAGAAGCAGATGCTCCTAGTGAAGACCCTGAGACAAGGCAACGATAAACTATGTTTGAGTTCCTTGGTTTACTAAGGCAGGGACCTGTAAAAGTCATTAAAATAGTACTAGGATTAATTGTCTCAAATACTTGGCATTCAAAGGGTTATGTTCCAGTTTTTTTTTTTTTTTTTTCCTTAGAAAATGCATTTATGTAGAACAGCCCTTTCTCTGATCTGGGTCGATAAGGTGTGCTGTATTGCTTGTCAATATAAATAATTCGCAGTGTGGATGTCTCCGTTTTGTTTATATGCACACTCTTTAGTATGTGATAATGTTGGTGAAAGCATTTTGCAAACAGTAAAATGCAATGAAATTGTCCTTTATCACCGTGCTTCATGGGCAGTCCTGAAGGGCACTGTTTCTGGCTTCTCCCTGGAAATTCCTACACTCGAGCCATTCTCGAAGTTTAGTGCACTCAAGCTCTTCTGGGAACCTGTTAAAAGTGCAGATTCCTAGGGCCCGTTCTCAGAAAATTCTGATTTAATGGCTCTAATGTGGAACCCAGAAACCTGCATTTTAATAAAAGGGAGTCCCCCAGGGACTCTCACACAAGTAGTTCAAAACAAACCTTTTAAAAATAATGCTCTCTGCTTCTCTGGAGCCGCCAAGTGCCCTGGAATGCTTTCATTCCATTTCAGTGGGTCTGAGAAGACATTTCTTCGGTGCTGTATCCAATGTCAGAACCCAGACCTGAATCATTGAACAGAGGCTGGAATCATAAAATAAAAGAGGATCTGGTTGAGGTGACTGAAATAAGTTACAGAAAAAAATAAAGACTTCCTAAGTCAAGTTTTAGATGGTGGTATAATTAGAATTATTATCCATTATTTATGTGGCAGATGATGTTCATGAGGTGCTTGATGACTCTGTGTTAATAGGCAGTGTCTTTGCTGAAGGAGAACGTGACATTGGTCTATCTTTTCCCTTCCTGCCTCCCTCCCACTGTATCTCTGCTTCTGCTGAGCCCCAGCCAGTTCTGATGGCATTCTGGGTTTGCCATGCTCTGGCCTGGAAAATCCCATGAACGGAGGAGACTGGTAGGCTGCAGTCCATGGGGTCGTTAAGAGTCGGACACGACTGAGCGACTTCACTTTCACTTTACACTTTCATGCATTGGAGAAGGAAATGGCAACCTACTCCAGTGTTCTTGCCTGGAGAATCCCAGGGACGGGGGAGCCTGGTGGGCTGCCGTCTATGGGGTTGCACAGAGTCGGACACGACTGAAGCAACTTAGCAGCAGCAGCAGGTATTTGTGATAAAGAAGCAAAGCCGCCGCTGAGAGTCTGATGTAGAAACTGGACCCCCTCCTGCAGGGCATCGGTTGTTTAGTGGCAGTCATGGTGCTGCTACCATTCCTTTCCCAGCCTCCACGCACTGGGCATTTGGCAAATTGATTGCATCAAATTCTCACAACAGCTTTGCAAGTAGATACTGTCTTTAAAGATGAAGAAGCTAAGGTTCAAAGAGATTAAATGACTGCCTCGTGACAACACCACCAGCGAAGAGTGGACCTAGGTGGGCCTGAGTGCGCCTCCCGGGGCTTTGTCACTGTTTGTCAGGGCATCAGGGCTCCCCAGGGCCCTCGGAGGGAAGAGGGCTGCCCAGCTCTTCGCTTCGACGGCTCCGCAGCATCTGTTGGGTGTTCTGCCCTCCTCCCTACGGTCAACAGTAATCTTTGCCAGGTCTTGTTGACTTTAATTAATCTTCCTTGGGTTCTTCCAGCATCAAAGCCTGGACTACTTACTATTTCCTAAAAGAGCACTTTTGGTAGAACGGGATCGATCTCAACCTGAAGGCTTCTGAGAATACAAAGTACCTGGTCCATGTGATCCTAGCTCTGCAGATAAACTGCATTAGCGCCACGATTGCTCTGCTGTGCCAAATTACTGTTTCTCCTTCCTTCACTTGGATATGGCATTTCAAGAAGTCAAGACCTATCACATGAAGTTGTATGTCCTAGGAGGAAGGGGAAATGCAAAGTTAAGCATGGTCTGTCAAGACAAGGGGCAATTGGGCTTGAAAAATCCCTGCTCTTCAGGGGCAGTGATACCCTGCTTTATTGTAATGAAAGTTCTCGTGCCCAGTGTCCTCTGACAATCTGACTTTAATGGGGTTACTACAGCTGGGGTAAAGCATTTTATATGGAACCAGGTTTACATTATCCTGCTCTTTAGAGATCTCGCTTGCAATGCTGTTCAAATCCTTTAATCCATAAATAGGATTCCAGACAGCACTGGGCTTCCTTCCAAAACTGTAATCTTCCAGTATATGAATTATTACCAAAAGATTAGGGTGTTTCTAGTAATAACATTTCAAATAAATCAGCTTTCATGGAGGAACAACAAACTAATATTGGAAATAACAATATAAAGACATTTATATAGCCACTTGCTAGAATAACTTCCCTAACCAGGGGCTTCTTTTCTCATTTACATTCATTCTGTTTGGAAAGTCTCTTTCCATTTATCATCAGCTACTGGCTTTAGCCTTAAAGCGTGCCACGTGTTCCCAGGTCCTGGACTTCCTCAGTCCCTTCTTTGAAGCCTATGAAAGGACCAGATCTGTTTACTCAGGAATGGTCAGAGGTGTTGACTACCGTCCCTAGAAGCCCCAGATCCCTTTGGCTTTTCTCTTTGGCCCTGAGTGAGGGTGTAGGAGGGAGGTATAAGTAAATTTCAAGCTGAGAAATATTCTTAGAGGGCTTGTATCAAAGTTCATGAGTGAGACCATGGACTAGAAGAGAGGGTTCCTTGAAGGGTCTTAGAAACTGAGTCTTTTTTGGTGACACAAAGATCTCTGCTGACCCCAGATGCATACACCATGGTGATGACTCCAGGCCTGTGTGAGATCAGGTAAGAGTACCTGCTTTGTACCTGGATGAATTCTGGCTTCATCATCGACAAGTTTGGAATCCTAGACAAATTCTTTTACCCTGCCGTTCTTCCATTTTCTCATCTCCTAAATGGGGATACTTAACAATCCCATGGGATTATTGAGAGGATTAAATGAGCTATCAGTGGTACCATTAGCTCAAATATGAGTTCTTTCTCTCCTTTCTATTGTTCTTTTTACCCATTTGAATTCATGGGAAGTTGGCTAATGAGAAGCGTTCCCCTCTCTTAGCCACAAATGGCTGTTTTGAGAAATGCCTCCAGCCTAGAAGCTGAGATACCTGGTTCAGCTTCCATTTCTGCGGCTAAGACATTGTGACCTTGAGTGAGCTGTCATACTTCCAGGGGCCTGTTTCATCTTCTATTAGAAGAAAAGTGTCTGGCTTCTCCCTACCTTGTAAAGCCAATAGACTGATATGAGATCAATTTTAAAGCAGACATTTGATAGTCATAACACTTTAATGTTGGAAGGGGTTATCTATCTAGGAAGGGGGGGGGAATTAACATTCATTAAAAGTGCTCACCATGTTCGAAGTGCTTTATATGCAGTGGCATATTTAATCCTAACAACCCCATTAGAGAGGTGGGTTATGCCCAATTTACAGAAGTAGAAGCTGAGACTCCAGGAGTCACATTTAGGTGACTTAAACCCCTGGTGAACACAGATAAAATGTGGCAGAGAGAGAACGCAAACCCAGTTCTGTAGGACTCCAAAGCCCACTGTGTCCCCATTGAACCATGTTTCCCCATCTGTACTTCTCATTTTACAGGTGATAGAACTGGGAGTCAGTCGATGTTAAATCATTCATCTATGGACTTAGCTGGTTAGTGAAAAATTCAAGACTAGAACCCAATTTTCCTGATTGCTATTCTTGAGACCTCTCCTGCCCCCCACAAAGTGATATGAATCATGAAACCTAAGCCTCTATCTTTCATTATTATTTCAAAGATGTTTTGTTTTCATTTCTGATAGATTTCCAACAGACAGAGCCTCCTAACATTTTAGCTCTCAGAACTCCTTTCTTATATGAAAAGGTTGGAATAGTTGATTTCTTTGGTTCCTTCTAGCTCAAAAATTCTATTATTCTTATGACCCTCCATTCCCCAGAGCAGTTAATGATCTGTAAAGAAACACTTAAATGCGCAGGTTTACTACCCTCTCACTCTGTGAGCTAGAGGGAAGCCAGCTATTATTTTTCTTCTTCAAAAGGGAGATCTGAGACCCACATTGCTTGAGCGACTAACTCAAGGACACAGCTGATCACTGGACTGAGCCAGGCCTGCAATGCTTGAGGGAGATTCATATTTTCTTCACCTTTTAACCTTATCTTCAGCAGAGGGTCTTGACATAGTTTATGTTGGTTTAGAGAACAAGTAAACTCATGCCTTCATGGGTAAGTTAAACCCAGGCTTCCCTACTCCCAGTGTAGATTTTTAGCAGCTCCCATTTACCCACAGAAGCTTTTGTAATGGAGACAACTTGCCTGTTTTCTGAGTGCCTCATATAGTGGGCTTTCCTGAAGCAGGATAGACCTCACGGGGCGGGAGGAGGATTTCAACAGGAGGATGTGTTACTAGCGGGTCCTGAGCGGCAGGTCTGAACACTGACCTGGGAGGGTGCATGGGCAAATTTGCACACAGCACCCCGGTCTACTCCGACTCAATTTAAGGCTGCATTAGCGTCCTCTTAATGGAACGTGAAAGGGGAATGCCTGGGGAAGAGATGTTTGTGAATTGTCTCCTCAGATCAAAGGGCCTTTGGAGTAGAAAGCATTAGCCCTTTGATTAACTGAACCCTGCACTTTATATTTTTGGACTTTTAAATGAACAGGGAAAAGAAAAGAGGAAAAACACCACTGTGTTTTTGGAAGCTCATGTCGTTTTTTTCTCTCTTTCTTGCTCTCTGCTTAGCTGCCCTCAAAGGCAATGATGAATGGCGTGTACTACAAAAGGGTGCCGCTGGGCGCACATGGGCCCGGCCCTGTTTCCATCAGGGCTGCTCAAAGGGAAGTCTGCACCACACGCCGCGTCCCTCTTTCGTCCCTAAACAAATGTTGTTTTACTGAAGTGGTGATGGTCTGATTTAATTACAGGGAGGAAGAGAAAGCTCATTCTTCTCTGTGGACGGCATGGGCAGGTTGGGAACCAGAATCCGCCAGTCTCCAGGGCCCCCTGGTCAATGGCACATTCTACCTTGGTTTCCCCATCTGTTTAAAAGGGAACAAAGCTTTCCTAGCTGTCTCAAGGGGAGGGAAAGGACTGCTGTTTACAAGTTGATCTGATGGCCAAAAGTATGGGAAAGGAACACATAACTTCATACACTTTTTCCTGTTAGAAGGAGAAGTGGGGATGGGGCCAAATAAAGGAGATGGTTGGGACATATTTCTCCTTGGGGAGTTTTTGGAATATACCAGCTGCCTGCGCCACTCCCTCCAACACTTGCATAGATATTTTTTTTGAGATGATATTCAAAATCCTGAAAGCAGAGGCGTGGACTCCTTGACATAGAGAAAACCATTTCAAACCATGATTCTGGGACACTGATCTTTGCTTTGGGAACTGAAGACAATGTATCTTCATTGAAAGGCTCTCGTCCTCCTCCCAGCGCAGCGCACAGGGATGGTTCCACTCATTAGAGGGCAGGCCTGTTTCTCAGGGACCGGCCCGCTCTTCTTAAACAACTATTGTCTCCTGTCCTATTCAGCTGTCAGCTCTTTTCCCATGATGCTGCTGACTTTCAGTCTGAAAAGAGCCCTCTCCCTGCTGGGCAGTGAGGCAAGTTTCATCCAAAAGTGCTGTGAACCCCCCTACCCCCACCCACACTGTGGACCATGGCGAAAGAGCAAGCCTCCTCCTAACACCACACAGTGATCTTAGCTGGCCCCAGTCTTGTGAAAATAAGAAGACGGGAGGATGAGAAAATGAATAACTCTTATCTCTATTTCTAGACATTCTTCGTACTGGGCAAAGAGATTATGTGCAGTCAAAATATGTTTAGCCTAGGGACTGAAAAGAAGAAAAAGAAGAAAAAAGATGAGAAATTGACCTAGGATAAATTGGACCATATGTTTATGTTTAGAAATTAGGCAAAATCCCAAAGATATCACGTAACATCACCTGGGGGAAATGCTAGGACCAGGAGTCCAGATATTCAGGTTCTGGTTTCAACTCTGGAGCTAACATATTTAGCTTATCTGAATCCAACATGCTGCAAGGCTAGTGAATGACAGTGAATCAGTTGACCAGAGGGTGAGCTTAGCTGACTCTCTGTATCTGTCTGAAAACAGATCTGTTCATAGACATGGAGCATTCGACGGTACATAAAATAGCAGTAGCCTTAAACATGGAAGACTAGATATTTCCCTCATTCTCTAGACATGTCCATCACAAGTGTAAAACGTCTTTATGCAAAGGTTTGCCTTTTGGATTCTAATTTATTTTGAACAGATTTAAAACAGAGATAAAGGAGAAAGAAAATTCTTTAATTCTGTACACATTAGAATTTTAATTATTATTATTAAAGAAATACTCCTCAAATATGAAATATGATACACCAGAACCCTTACCCAACACCAGTTACTCTTTCCCTTTCTCCTGGGGTATCTTAGGGTGAATCTCATTTGGAAAGTTCCAGAAAGGACAAGCTAGCACAGAATTTGGAGAAGGCAATGGCACCCCACTCCAGTACTCTTGCCTGGAAAATCCCATGGGCGGAGGAGCCTGGTAGGCTGAGGTCCCTGGGTTCGCTGAGGGTTGGACACGACTGAGCGACTTCACTTTCACTTTTCATTTGCATGCATTGGAGAAGGAAATGGCAACCCACTCCAGTGTTCTTGCCTGGAGAATCCCAGGGACGGGGGAGCCTGGTGGGCTGCTGTCTATGGGGTCGCACAGAGTTGGACATGACTGAAGCAGCTTAGCAGCAGCTTAGCAGCAGCACAGAATTGCTGTGGCTCCTGTCCCAGGGTTGCCAGTGATGGAGGCAAGCAGAAATTCAGCTTTGGAAAAAAATGGAAAGGTGAAAAGTTCATGAGATGTTTGAAGCTAAAAAATGAAAATCGTATATCCATTAGAGGAAAGAAAAGAGGGAGTTTCTAAAATTGCTAATGGGACTAATTTGCCCACTCTCCCTTGAGAGGCTGGCTCATCCCACACTTCAGGATGTTATGGATCTCTTGCATTTTCTTGCTGTCTTATGAGTTTTTTTGTCACGTGACTTCCCCTTTCTCCCTTGCTCTATTCTTTGCCATCCTTTCCCTTCACCTCGGGCTTCCAGATAATCAGCCCCATGATGCCAGGTGTCTTGCTCCCGTTCAGCATAATTGAGTTTTCACATTCACTTGAAATTTGGGCCCCTTCGGAGCCGGCCAAGCCTGGTAATTAAAATGTCCCCTTCATCTCTAATTGCTTCATTTAGCTTCTAGTGCAATGGTTTAGGAGCACGTGTGCCCTCCACAGAGATCGGTTGTGCCCTGGATAACTGACAAGCACTAGCTCTTGCCCTGGCTACTCTGGGGTTGGGCAGTTTTGAATCCCAGCCCTCTTCTTTGACCCACCGTGCTCATCTCACCTGTTGGAAAATATATTTTTAATGTCTCTGCCTTCCTGGGTGTCAAGAGGGGCCAGTCCATGCCTTCCTCAGAGACAGGCTGTTACATCTCCCAGCAAACCTTATGGCAGAGGCCACACACTCTCACCTGAGCCAGGTAAGGAGGCGGGGAGAAGTTCTGGGCTGGGAGGGGCAAAGTCAGAGTTTGAGTCCCAGCTCTTCAGGCCCTGGTCTGTAAGTGTCTCATCGCGACCTTGGCAAAGTCTCTATATTGAGCTGCAAGATGACTATGGCAGCCGAAATGAGGGAGGTTTTGGAATGTCTTAAACGATAAAGACTTTACGTTATGATTGTGACACAGAGGCTATCTGGGACCTCGAGTGTAACACACAGACACTCCCTCTCACTTGCGGCCTCTGAACATGGCTGTGGGGGAGGTGACCGCATCCCCTAGACATGAGTCGTATCAGGCAGGAGGCGGCAATGATGGTTATGTGGGTTTGGGAGTGGGCAACGCTGTCTCAAGAAGCACCAAGGCTCTGATTCTTTACCTCTCTTCTTTATATTGCTCTTCCCAAAGAAAGTGTGGTTGGGAGGCAGGGGTAGGTACTTCCCGCCAGAGGGATGCTGTGATGTCACCGCTGTCCTGCTCAGGAAAGGGGGGTAGCAGGAGCTTTCGCTCATAATTGGAAGACTCGGCCGAAGTAGCAGATTCCAGTTAGATTTGCTGGAAACACTTTCAGGTGTTGGGTGAAGTCTAGCAAAGTGGTCTTTCCTGCTCAGCGCTGGTGATATTAAGACTTCTCTCCACTGAACGTGAAGGAGAAAAGGTCAAAGCATTGCCATTTCCACCCACATTTTTTTCAGCGAGCTTAACAGTGCTTTGAATCTAGTAACTTCTATCTTGTGAGCATCACAAAGTAATAGAGCTTCCTTTCGTAGGATGTACGTGTGTGTGGATGTGTGTTTGTATCCTTACGTATGTGGAGTGGAGGGACGTCACCATCTTCTCATGGGGTGAGTTACTGTGAGAAGACAAATCCTAGAACTGGACATCTGAAACTGGTTATTTGGGGGAAAGCATATCCTTGTTGAGTACCAGATTTATCAAATAAAAATACGTGATCCTCAGTTAAATTTGAATTCCAGATAAACAATGAGTTCTTTTTTTAGTATATATACGTACAGTGTGCTATTCGGGACACACGTTATAAACAATTGTCTGTCGTTTATCTACAACTCAGCTTTAGCTGGGCAGCATGCATTTAATCTGGCAATTCTACTTGCGGTGGTGTGGTAGGTGGTAGCAGAGTCTCTTTGGGTTATGAAGAAAGCACACAGCCGTTATTGTTTTTCCAAGCTTTGCAGTGCCTGCGAGAGTCAGAAACTTGGGGGAGGAAGTTAAAGACGTTGTACCAAATCAAGTGTTGGGAAACTTCTGCTGTGTAGCTTAAAACAGTAGAGGAGCTGAGAAAATCACCCACTTAGTTATTCAACATAGGGTCTCAGGACTCTGTGTTTATTCAGGATTAATCTTTTTTATCCTTTCATTTGAAAACCACTTTTTGAATACCTACTATGTTCCAGATACTGTGTCCTTGAGTAACCACAACGGAAAACTAATTATAATACTGTGTGGTTAGACTACCTGGATTTCAAGGGAAAAGAACAGACATATTCAAGAAAGCTCAAGAAAATTGAAGAGTAAGTTTTTCTATCAAACACTGCATGTTTATCTCAGATATTCTCTACATTTCTGTTTTCTTCTCCATTTTACCAGCCACCTTTTTCTACTTACTAATTCTCCATATGCTACCAAATGGCTTCCCTGCCACCTAAAATTATATATCCTTTCAGTTCCAAAACTGCTTCCAACTGTGGTGGCTCAGACAGTAAAGCATCTGCCTGCAATGCGGGGGGCCCGGGTTCAATCCCTGGGTCGGGAAGATCCCCTGGAGAAGGAAATGGTAAGCCACTCCAGCACTCTTGCCTGGAAAATCCCATGGACTGAGGAATCTGGTGGGCTACAGTCCATGGGGTCGCAAAGAGTCGGACATGACTGAGCGAGTTCACTCACTTCAGTTCTAAAACTGCCCCTCAGTGTTGTATCTCTGTGCATCTTAGTTTAAACACTTGGGAAGAACTTGACTGACTAGCTTGTCTTTCAGGCACTCATCAGTCTACGCCATGGCTATTCATCAAGTGTTCACCTGAGGGTCAGTCAGCTATGGCCAATTGGGGAAAAGGCTAGAAAGACTTGCAAAATACCTAGCATATTCTGCTCCTGGTTTTCTCTTTTTTTTTCACATGCTTATTTCTCAAAGTATCTCTGACTAAATAAATTATTATTTGTGAAGCTTAGTAGTGAAGGGGCTTCCCTGCTGACTCAGATGGTAAAGAATCTGCCTGTAATGCAGGAGGCTTGGGTTCAGTCCCTAGGATGGGAAGATCCCCTGGAGAAGGGAATGGCAACCCATTCCAGTAGTCTTGCCTGGAGAATTCCATGGACAGAGGAGCCTGGCGGGCTACAGTCCATGGGGTCTCAAGAAGTCGGACATGACTGAGTGACTTTCACTTTCACAGTGGTGAAGAGTCTATAGTCTGGAATCAGACGGATTGAGTTTGAATCTTGGCCCTACCATTTCAGTTTTATTAAGTCTTCAAGACAGTCACTTAAAAGTTTCTATTTCTTAGTGTCTCACCTCATAGAGCTGCTATGGATGAGAAGCCGAGTGTTTAATGCATGCACGCTCAGTCGCTGCAGTCAAGTCTGACTCTGAGACCCCATGAATTGTAGCCAGCCAGGCTCCTCTGTCTGTGTGATTCTCCAGGCAAGAATGCTGGCCTGGGTTGCCATACCCTCCTCCAGGGGATCTTCTGGCCCAGGGATCGACCCCGAGTCTCTTATAGCTCCTGCATTGGCAGTCGGGTTCTTTACCACTAGTGCCACCTGGAAAGACTGAGCATTTAGCAAACGGTAGCTATGATTGTTAGCATCATCACACATGCAGACACACACACTCAGCCTCCTCCCTTTAGAAGGCAATACGATGTCATGCCCCACTAGTCCATCCAGAGTTGATGTCAAAAGAGCCACCTTAAATGCTAGTTACAGTTTCCTGGTCACATCTGTGTCTTCTCTGGTTATATTCCAGTAGACTTAAGTATAAAACTTAATATAAGACATACGGATGGCTAACAAACACATGAAAAGATGCTCAACATCACTCATTATTAGAGAAATGCAAATCAAAACCACAATGAGGTACCACTTCACACCAGTCAGAATGGCTGCGATCCAAAAATCTGCAAGCAATAAATGCTGGAGAGGGTGTGGAGAAAAGGGAACCCTCCTACACTGTTGGTGGGAATGCAAACTAGTACAACCACTATGGAGAACAGTGTGGAGATTCCTTAAAAAATTGCAAATAGAACTACCTTATGACCCAGCAATCCCACTGCTGGGCATACACACCGAGGAAACCAGAATTGAAAGAGACACATGTACCCCAGTGTTCATCGCAGCACTGTTTATAATAGCCAGGACATGGAAACAACCTAGATGTCCATCAGCAGATGAATGGATAAGAAAGCTGTGGTACATATACACAATGGAGTATTACTCAGCCATTAAAAAGAATACATTTGAATCAGTTCTGATGAGATGGATGAAACTGGAGCCGATTATACAGATTGAAGTAAGCCAGAAAGAAAAACACCAATACAGTATACTAACACATATATATGGAATTTAGAAAGATGGCAATGATGACCCTGTATGCAAGACAGCCAAAAAGACACAGATGTGTATAGCAGACTTTTGGACTCAGAGGGAGAGGGAGAGGGTGGGATGATTTGGGAGAATGGCATTGAAACATGTATACTATCATGTAAGAATCGAATCGCCAGTCTATGTCCGATGCACGATACAGCATGCTTGGGGCTGGTGCATGGGGATGACCCAGAGGGATGTTGTGGGGAGGGAGGTGGGAGGGGGGTTCATGTTTGGGATCGCATGTACACCCATGGTGGATTCATGTCAATGTATGGCAAAACCAATACAGTATTGTAAAGTAAAATAAAGTAAAAAAAAAAAAAACAAACCCACTTAATATAAAGGTAGACATAAAAAACCAGAAAATTATGATAAAAAAGTGACATATAATGCAAATTATAATGATGATTCCTATTCAGAACAGGGAGAAGAGGAGCTCCGTGGAACATGCAGCCTATTTTGTAGGAAATCCCGTTAGCTGTTTAACATGTGGTGCCCTTCCGGACCCTTTTCTAAGTATAGCCATTTGTATTTGTAGGTGACAAAATACCGGCGGAGGCCTGAGTAATCGATGTCTCTTTCTAAGACCCATTCAGTTTGTATATGAAAATCACAGCAACTCTTAAAATGAGCCCGAGCCTTTTAAAAATAGCCTGGTACCTTTAACAGAAACCAGCCACTTGCCCGTGAACACAGGCGTCCTAAAAAGGTTAGATCTCCTGTGACCCACACTTACCAAAGGACAGACTTGTGACACCTCTGCCCCTGCTGCATAGAAGCATCTCCAGCTTCTCCACGCGCTACTTTGATTTCTAAGTGTCTGCTGTGCCTATCTCAAGGTGGGGAAAAGGGGGCTTATTGACTTCCGTTGTAAGGGAACAAATGCTTATCCAGGTGGGACTGCTTGAGAGTCTATGGTTCCAAGACTTTTGGAGTGTCCTTGCCCTTGGTTTGGTACTGATGGGAAATGTCATTTATGCCCTGTCTGAGACAGGAGATGGTTACATTTCTGTAACACTGGGAAAGGAAATGGCAGAGTCAAGGCTGGATATCAGGAAAAGGGAAGAGAGTTCCCAAGGTACTTCTTGCCCTTTTTGAGTCCCCTCTATCCCTGGGGCAAGGGGACATAAGAATACAGTATCTCCCAAAATCCTAGGGTTCAATAGTAAGCATAGTGGGAAGTCACCATAGCCACATGGGTGTGATCTAATATTCACCTTTGGGTCAACTGACTTGTATTGAGGCCTACCACATGTTTGCTTTCCCTGGTGGTTCTGCCTGCCAATGCAGGAGACGTGGGTTCAGTCCCTGGGTCAGAAAGATCTTCTGGAGAAGGGAATGCTTACCCACTCCAGTATTCTTACCTGGAAAATCCTATGGACAGAAGTGCCTGGTGGGTTATAGTCCATGGGCTCACAAAGAGCTGGACATGCCTGAGCGACTAAACAGCCACACAACCACGTGTTGAAGGAGTTCTCCAACCTAAACCTCAAGAAACGTTGGTTCCCATCAGGGCAGCTACTTGTGTGCACCCCCACACTTGCACACATAACCCTCCCTGCCCCCTCTCCCACAACATGCGTGTGCTAAGAACATGGAGCAGATCTCTAATGCAGGAGCGCTCCAGAGAAGAGTTAATGCCATCACAGAAGGTTTAATGAAAGGGACATCACGGCAGCACTCGTTAAATGCTTGATGGCTTTTAAATAATTTGGGAGACGAGAATGAGCATTCCAGGCTGGGGGTGGGAATAATTTGGAGAGAGAGAGAGAGAGAGCCAAACCATCACCTGTTGAGTTACTGAGGAGAGAATGAATAAAGTGTGTGTGTGGGTGGGTGTGTGTGGGTGTGGGTGTGTGTGTGTGTGTGTGGGTGGGTGTGTGTGTATTTGGTGAAGGGGCAGTAACAGAGGAGGTGTGTAAAGACACCAGGGTAGAAACACACGTACTTTCCCCGTTGTTATAAAAGAAGGGCTTCTTGCGCCTCTCCTATCTGACCTGTCCTGGGTGCCTGTGATGCTTGTGATCACATTCCCATACTTAGGGAGAACACGCATTCCACAGATGCCTTTTCTTTGTACAGGCAGACTCTCCACACAAATTCCCAACCACAGAAAATACTGTATTAATTTGATTCAGGAGCACCTTTCATGATAACATCTTTCCAAAACACACAGACCGGCTCCGTCTCCTCTTTCTCCCTTTGATGTATCAGCCTTGTGGGACTTCTGGGAAAGCAGACCCTTCCAAAGGCCCAAGGGCCCCTTGCCACTCCTCTGCCTCCTTGCCACTTAACGCCTTCCTTCCCTTCTCCAACTGGCCATTTCAACTCCCTTCCCTCGTGAGAAATACCTTAGTCTGTCCTCATCTGCAGAAGGGAGGTCTCTACAGCAGACATTCAAGGAGGCTGCATACCCTCCGCCTTCCCCCACCTCCTCCTGACACAGTCGCTGGTACCAGGCAGGCCTCTGCAGCATCTTACAGAGTCTCTGTGATCCTGGGCTCTGCTCTCGAGAAGAACACTGACTACGGAATGCTGCACTCTGTGATAGTGATGGGAAGTGAAAACAGATTTCGGAGAAAGGAGAGACCAGGGTGGGATAAAGTGGCCAAGGAAAGCGGCATGGGAGAAGTGGGGTCCGAATTGCCTTTTGCAGGCTGAGGAGAATTTGGGTTAGTTAGAGAGGAATGAGGGACTTTCCTGATGGTCCAGTGGTTAAGACCGTAGTGCTTCCAACACAGGCGATGCAGGTTCAATCCCTGGTCAGGGAAGTAAGATCCCACCTGTGAGGATAGCCAAAGAAACAAACCAAGCTAAGTGTTAAAAATTAAACAAAACAAAACATGCAGGAATGTGGCACTACATTTTTTTAAAAAGAGCAGAATGGAAGGCATGATGGAAATTTTGATAGTGCCCTAGCCATTGATGAATCAATGCTAGACGAGATCAGTATAGATTAGGAGTGCATTTCCCTGCAAAGTCCTTGGCTCAGATGCATTGAGTTTGAAGGGCATCCTAGGCATGTTTCTGCCTCTCATTAACCATTCCCTACTGGACTAGCCATATCACCAGCATCAAGCTATAAAGAGGTTTCTTTCAGCAAGAACTCTTTCCTAATTCCAGCCTTTTCTGAAAGGTCTGATCGGCTTCCCCTCTCCTCTCCTCCCCAGGGCTTTTTTGTTTTTTGTTTTTTTTTCTCTCCAGGTTGATGGACTCCCCTGATATAAGAGGGAGAGGGAACTGCTAAAGAGCTGTTTGCTGTATATCTTCATCAGTGTCTGGTCAGGCGAAAAGGGAGAGGCTGACTCAATTAAGCGGAACAGCGATGGGGAAAGGGGCGTGGTGGGTAGGGCTTTAGGAGAGGATGGGGCTGAATCAAGCACATAATTTCCAAAGTGCCACCAATCAAAATCAGCTCTCAACAAATCTGTGGCTGATTTTCAAAAGGACATTTCAATGATGAAATGACCATCTTTGCGACTATTTTGCGAGTAATTGAGTAAAATTCCCTAGTGAAAAATGTTTGGTATCGAGTTCTTGAAAATGCTTCCTCTTCTTTACTCCCTAATGGACAGAAGCACAACCAATCTCTAATCCCATGAAACACAGCTCTCCTTTCCAGCCTGCGATTATGAAGGGGTCCCAGAGAGATGCTGGTTAAGGACTCTGTCAACTTGTCCATTAAAAGAGCTGGAGTTATGTGGGAGTTGTGTGTATTATCTTTCTTTCATTTTTCCTTTATTGTTATTATTATTATTATTTTCTTTCCCCTGAAAGAGTTCAGATCACAACTGTTTCCAGTGAGGCTGAAGCTTTGACATAGATTGTCAGCAGGGAAGGAAATTATCCTCCACCAACTTTGCACTTAAAAAACAAAATGAATGCTGCTTTGATTGGAGGGGACCAATTGGTTCTCTGACCTTACTGTGTTCCAAGATTCCTGCTGATTTGGAGCCTGGGTTCAGGCTTGCTTTAGAGTTGCCAGGAAAAACAGAGGCACTTGGCATCTTGCTTTGAGGTGACAGGGAAACAGACTCCAGTGTTTCGCGCCTGACTATAGGGTTAATTTATCCCCACCCCCTTTCTTCACTGCGCTCCCAGCTCTGCTATTGGTTGTGACAGTCCTCGACTCGGGGACAATGCCAAGTTTACAACTGAAACGTTCCTCGGTTGAGGAAAAACTGAATGCCAAGATTATTATTCAGAAGCATTTCTCCTTCTGTTCTTTTCCATTGGAACTGCTTCTGTTCTAGACCTAAATGCGAAACGTGGGCTCTTTAAGGAGAGAAGGATGGAGGTAACGGCTAGAAAGGGCTTCGGAAACAGGCTAATCTGTGGTCACTCTGGGTCAAGTGTTACCAGATCAGGAAGGCAAAACCCGACCGTGAAGGTAAAACCCTGAAATTCTTTTCATACGGAAAAGAATTAGGTCACTTATGACGAAATGGACGCAGAGCGAACCTGGGTCTTGTGGATTATGTGTTGCCCGATTTGCTCTCCTCCCCAAAACGGGAAGTCACCCCGGTGCACAGAGTAAAGGAGAAGCTTCTCATCCTGGTGGGACTGGGGACAGCGCAGGGCAGGGTGCCGCCTGCCTCGCCAGTGCCACTCGCTGCCTCTGCCCTCGTCACGCCCACCCCAGAGGCGCTCGGCCCCTCAGGTTTCCTGGCTCAGTCTGGCCCCCTCCACGTCCTTGTCCGTGCCCTCTGCTGACTCAGAATCCTTTTGTCTCTCGACTCTGCTTCATTGCCTTGGGGATTAGGTTTTTCAATGCATGAATTTTGGGGAGACACAAACATTCAGTTCATAGCAGATGGGTTAACAGACTTTGATGACTGAATGGAAGCAAGAGATAGAAGGGAGTAGAATCTCAAGGTTTCAAGCTTGGAGAACAACTTAGAAACTAGTTCAGAAATCTGTGTTTTCCTAAGGGATACCATCTCATTCTCCGAGACTCAGAGATTCTGAGTAGGTCTCCACGAGGAAATAAAACCCACTCAAATATTAGCCCAGTGTTTATCAAGTACCCTCTCCCTCACGTACCCTCTCCTGATCTGACCAACTCTAACTCCCTCCCTCCTCTGAACGCCTCCAGGTCTTTCCTCATGGACAGGGTGTATGCTTGTGTATTTGACATCCTTCTTCCTATACTGTGGAGTTTGGCTTACATTTGTGATGACAACACTTCGCCTGATATTTTAGAGTGGGAGGTCAGTTCTTTTTTGGCCCAGTTTGAGGAGTGCTCTGATTTCTTTTCACTTTCAGTGGGGTTTCCTTTGTAATGGAGGATCAGTTCTAATGGAACATCCCTGACAAGTAGGGAGAACAAACTGCCTCCTTCTTTGTCTATTTTCAGGATTCAAATGAATCTCTTTCAGAGGAAAATCTTTCCGTTCTTTTCCTGGTATTTTGGAATTTCTGGACCAGAGAATCAGGTTTCTGGTTCCCCAGTAAGAAGCACAGCTTACATACAAATACAACTAGGAGAGAGATTAGAGGTGATTTTGAATCATACTAAGGGTAAATTACTGTTACAAATTACATGTTAAAAACATGTTTTGATGGTGACTGGCTCTGGAGAGGCCTACAGATGAGAGGAAACAGCCGATATGAGAGCAGATGCAGAATTTGGGGGTGACTGATGAATAAATTGTGGTACTCACAGTTTAGCATTGAACCAGGTTAAAATCAGAGGTTCCTTAAGTCTCTAGGAACTTCAAATCTATACTGCCCATTTCCCACATCCACTCAAATCTGAATTCTCTGGCAGGGCTGGACAGAACACTACACAGGCCTATGAGCTACTTTGCAGAAAAGGGCCTCTGATAATCTACCTCCTGCCTCGCTCAGTTACTGGGAGGCTTTGATCTATATTCAAATGAAAATGCCTCAATTGTTTTAACCTTCGTGAAAATAAGAAAGCAATACTTCTTTTGGAAAGAGGTTAAAAAGCAGGGAAACTCAAAGGTTGTTAGGCTCCCAGAGAAAGAGAGGAAAGAAAGCCTCATTTTGCCTTGGGCTGGGTGCATCCCTCTCCTCCCCACCCCTCAATAATCCCATATCCCCGTAACCCGGCTCCACTGTTTGTCTGTCTTGTAGCGCTCATTGGCTATGCTCCCTTCCTTCTGTCAAGTTCCCACTCCCAATTCAATTTCAAATTAAACTCCCTCCCACTTTCTCTTATTCTAACCCAGAGGAGATGGAGAACAGCTGGTCACCATCTTCCTTATGATAACCCTTCATATGGTGTAATTTTATTTCCTTAAATTAATGACAGTGTGTTGGGTGTCTTCCATCCCAGACACATTTTAATAGATGCTTTTAACATACGGAGAGCCGAGGGACAGAAAACAATGCTTCTGTCGTGTTTGGGCACATCCTAGATTTGAACATGGCTGACTCTCCACAAAGCTAGCGCCTTCTGATTTGGAGACAGAATTTAGAGATGTTTACACATCCAAGAACCCCTGTGAACAGTCAGAACAGCACAACCCTGTTTGATGTGCCCTGGGGTGAGGTGTGATGGGCTGTATAACTCCAAAACCTCCTTATTCATCTGAGATCAATTATTTACTGACTTTATAACATTGTTGCTGTGATAGATGAGTCCTACAGTGAAAGCAATCATTCCCCACTTTGCCTTTTCCAGTGTTCTTTTCTCACAAGTCAGGGGAAAATGGCAATGGGTGCATTTTCGTCCGTTATGGAGACCTGCTCATAATCTGGGGAAAGGGATGGTAGGCTTAGCAAAAAGCAGATTTTTAAACTATTTTCTGTTTTCTCTAAGCTTGAAATCTCAGGATTCTACTCCCTTGCATCTCGTTTCGTTCGAAAACCAAAGCCTGTTGAGTCATCTGCTGTGGACTAAATGTTTCTGTTCCCCCGGATTCAGCTGTTGAAACCTGTTTCTCAAGGTGATGCTAATGGGAGGTGGGGCCTTCGGGAGGTGATTAGGTCGTGACAGCGGAGGTCTCATGGATAGGACTGTGTGCGTGCCCGCTCAGTCGCGTCTGACTCTTTGCGACTCCATGAACTGTAGCCCTCCAGGCTCCTCTGTCCTTGGGACTTCCCAGGCAAGAATACTGGAGCAGGTTGCCATTTCCTTTTCCGGGGGTCTTCCTGACCCAGGGATTGAATCTGTGTCTCTTGCATCTCTTGCATCAGCAGGGAGGCTCTTTACCAGTTCAGCCACCAGGGAAGCCCATGGATAGCATTAGTGCTCTAATGACGGAGAAGGCGATGGCAGCCCTCTCCAGTGCTCTTGCCCGGAGAATCCCAGGGACGGAGGAGCCTGGTGGGCTGCAGTCCATGGGGTCGCTAAGAGTCGGACACGACTGAGCGACTTCACTTTCACTTTTCACTCTCATGCATTGGAGAAGGAAATGGCAGCCCAATCCAGTGTTCTTGCCTGGAGAATCCCAGGGACGGGGGAGCCTGGTGGGCTCCCTTCTATGGGGTTGCACAGAGTTGGACGCGACTGATATGACTTAGCAGCAGCAGCAGCAGCAGCAGCAGCAGCAGCAGCAGCAGCAGCAGCTCTCAATAACAGAGTTGCAAGGACACAGAGAGAAGACAGCTGTCTGTGAAGCAGGGTGTGGGTTCTCTCCAGAAACCAACTGTGCTGGTCCCCTCATCTCACACTTGCAGCCTCCAGAGCTGGGAGAAACACGTTTCTGTCGCTCCTAAGACACCTGCACGTACAGTGTGTTACAGCAGTGTGAATGGACTAGCACATCGCCTTTCCAGACTTTCCCATTTCTCCCTACCCCTGCAGTTGCCGCTTTTGACCAGGCTTTAACTATTTTGCTTCTAGACTTTTGTAGTGGCTTCTGAAATGGTCTCCCATTCTCTGGAAATTTCGATTTTTTTTCTTTTAATTCATTCTCTCTTTCTTTTTCTCCCCAGCCCATCATTTTTTCTCGTTTTTCTTGCCTTCTGTCTCTTTTGCTTTATGCCCTTTCTAGTACGCCATTTCTTTGCCAAAGCATGGGTTGCAGAATTTGTATCCCAGCCCTGCCAGTTACTAAGTGATCGTGAACGGATTACTGAATCTCTCTTTGCCTCGATTTTCTCATTTGTACAATGAAGCTGAGGATTGACCCTCTAAGGAAAGTCATAATTCTGATTTTTCTGAGAATAATTTTTTTTTTTTTCACAGTCCTTGCCTCCTGAAATCTTTCAGTTCTTCATGATCAAACTCAAATGTCACCCGTTTCCTTCAGGCTTTTCTAATGGATCAGTTAATGAAAGCTTGCCCTTCTCTGAATTGTGACATCATTCTTTAGTGGATATTTTCCAACTTTTTTCACTTTCTGTTTATATTATGCTCTATTTTCTTAAGGGGGAAGACTCTATACCTTGGCCATTTTATATTTTAGCCCTTCGCTCTATGCCTGGTCCCATGCCCTCTTTGCTGTGGACACTCAAAATAGCACTGTTGATTTTCATGAATGGCCAATAACAACCCTGGGGTTTTGGTGTACACATTAGCAAGGGGAGACAAAGGCCATCAGGAGCACCTTCACTGGTTTGGGCCATAACCAGAGGCTCAGTACAGGGCTGGAGGGAATGAGACAGTGAGTTTAGTGGGAGAAACTTCAAAAGGTGCTTCTACCTGTACCAACAAAATGCTTAACACAGAAAATGTGCTCAAAAATGTTGTATGAGTAAATGCGGAAAGCAGAGATGCACAGTGCCTGACATTCATAATTTATTTATTGCTTTACATTTCCAAACATTCTTCAGTTTTGCTCTCATATTTGATCCCCAAATACCAAACTGGAACATATAACAAGACAGATATTATTACCCCTACTTTGTGGATTTGGACGTTGGGTACCTCAGAAGCTTGACCAAGGTGCTGTGTAGCACCGAGATGCTGGATACTGAGGGTTGAAAGAACAGACATAGTCCTGGCCATCTGTGGGCTCACAGTCTTGAGAGGAAGGAAGATGGATGGGTAGACGAGAAGCAGTCATGACCTTGTAGCATCATCTCATGGTACCTGTAATGGGAGCAGACCGGGGAGACAGTTTGCAGGGATGAAGGAAAGATTCCAAGAGTGGAAATGCTTGAGAAGTCTTCAAGAAGGAGTAGAAGCCAAGAATAAGAACTCAAGAATCCTCAACTCCCAGCCTAGTTATCTTCCTTTTTGGGTAGAGAAAGGTCCAAGTTTAAAACTGTTTTCTAACTTGCAGCTTAGAGCCACCCTCCCAGCTACAAAAGCCAGTAAGCCTCTTCTTTGTGTTAGGGGAAAAGCAATGCCACACCGAAAAGCGGACGAACCCACAGGTAGCATTTTCATGTAAAATTCATGGCAAAACTGCAGAGACAGAAAGGGCTCCCCAAGGCCCGTCCTCCTTTGTAACCCGGGCCACCGTTGGCACTGCGGGCTAGGGAGACAGCCGGAACAGGCTGGGCTCCAGCTGGTACGTGTCTGTTCGCTGGGTCTGGGCTGCTGCAGGCTGGGCTGCTCAGACAAAGCAATGAATGGCCGAAGGTCTGCAAAGGTGGGAAAAGGGAGGCGGGCAGGGGAGGGGCTGGGTGGCGGGGTGACTGACTAATCGCTTTGTTTGGTGGCGGAGGCCTTTCAGCAACCACAACGGCTACTTGAGGCCCATTGCTTAAGTGCTTTTCATCATCATTACCTCCTGTCATTAGTCCCATAAGCTGCTTCCATCAGCTCATTGCTAGTCAGGGGCCATGCATGTCACCAACTCGCTCTTGTTTGCAGATCTCTTTCTGCCTTCATCCAGAGAGAGGCCCTGTTCCTCCAAGGTCTCTCTCTCTCTCTGGCTGCTGGGGCCCAACCTGTTCCCCTGTTTCATGGGTCCATCTGTTAGGAGGCCCGCTGATGGCTGTCCCTGGCCGTCTGTGCTTTGCCTATTAGACTGAGGGCAGAGCTAGGTCTGTGGCGGCCCAGCACCGAGCCTGTGGCAGCCCAGCACCGAGCCTGTGGCCCCCTCCTCAGCAGTGTCTCTTTTCCTGCTGTACGGCCCTAAATCTCTACTGTCACAGGCCCCTGCTGTGTCCTGGCCTCATGAGGACCCAGGAGGGCACTGCTTTCTCTAGGGACCCCAGCGCGAGTTTTTCTCTGTTCAGTCTAAGTGTGTATACCTAGTCTGGATGAGGATTGCCACTGATTATACGGCTTGTTAACTGAGGGCTGATACATACCAGAGAGCATGCTGGGAACTATCTATCTGTTTGAATCCTCTGAGGACACGGGAGATAATGCTATCTCCATTTCACAGATGAGAAAACCAAGCCTCGGGGAGGCTGAGTAACTTAACTGAGATCACGTTAGCATCACCCCACTTTTTATGGCTTCAGAGTTGTGGTTTATTCCTTGATTAGCCCTGTAGAAAAGTGCTATGAAGGCAAGATTTGGAATCAGAGTTAAGTTAGGCTCCCGCTTCTGGCACATAATAGGTGAGTAACTCTTGGCAGTTCACTTCATCGTTTTGGCTCTCAGTTTTCTTATCTAGAAAATGGAGATTTAACTTCACCTTAGTACCATTGTTAAAGGGATTAAATGAGATAATATATGAAAAAATGTCTAGTATAGAGTCTTCAAAAAATGGCAGTATTACGCAGGCTATAATTGCTAACAAGGATCATGATTAGGAAATACCACTGGGCGTAGCAAATTGTTTTACTTGAATTGTGGCTGCTCAATTCATGCTTCTTTATACCTTGTACTTGTGTATTTGTCAGAATAAAGTGTGTTACATTATGGTAACAAATGGCCCTTGGAGTTTACTGGCTTGCAACAGCAAGGGCTTACTCCTCCTTCTCTGCTATGCATTCCCATCTTGAGTTGTTTGGGGCTCTGTTCTGTGTTACCTTTACTCCACATTCTTTACTTTAGACCTCTGGCTGAAGGAGTATTCTCTGGCTAAGATGGCTCAGTTGGTAAAGAAGCTGCCTGCAATGCAGGAGGCCTGGGTTTGATGCCCGGGTTGGGAAGATCCCCTGGAGAAGGGAAAGGCTCCGCACTCCAGTATTCTGGCCTGGAGAATTCCATGGACGGTATAGTCCGTAGGGTCGCGAAGAGTTGGACACCACTGAGCAACTTTCACTTTCATTTTCTTTTTCAAGGTACTCTTCGTAGTGCTGGCAGAGGGAAAGGGACATGGTGGAGCTCTGGGAGCCTCTGCTTAGAAGTGATGTCTAGCATGTCTGCCTACATTTCATTGGCCAAAGCAAGTCACATGGTCTCACAGGGAGGGGCACTGCCAGGAGCTGAAACCAGAATGTTTAGCAATGAGTAAGGCAATCAGACTTCTTTGGTGGCTCAGCGGTTAAAGCGTCTGCCTGCAATGCAGGAGGCCTGGGTCAGATCCCTGGGTCTGGAAGATCCCCTGGAGGAGGAAATGGCAACCCACTCCAGTATTCTTGCCTGGAGAATCCCATGGACGGAGGAGCCTGGTGGGCTACAGTCCACAGGGTCACAAAGAATCAGACACGACTGAGCGACTTCACTTTCACTTTCACTAAGGCAATCAGCTGGACTTCCCTGGTGGCTCAGACGGTAAAGCATCTGTCTACAGTGCGGGAGACCCGGGTTCAAGCCCTGGGTTGGGAAGATCCCCTGGAGAAGGAAATGGCAATCCACTCCAGTACTATTGCCTGGAGAATCCCAGGGACAGAGGAGCCTGGTAGGCTACAGTCCATGGGGTCACAAAGAGTTGTACACGACTGAGCGACTTCAGTCAGTCAGTCAGTCAGTCAAGGCAATCAGCCACAAATGGGGCTGCAACTGATTCTGATAGTCTCAGAACTTACATATTTTGGCCTTATTTTACGTGCTGCTCAGATGCGCCCAAGAGTGTCTAGGCTTGTTTTTGTCAGTTTTGATGAACCAAGATATTGCCTGAAATAACAGAATACACCTAGACCTAGTAAAAACATTTTCAGTTGCTGAAATTTCTGGAAGAAAAATAACTATCATTATACATCTAAAAGTGTCTAGCCTCAACTACCTTTTTCCTCCATTAGAATAATTTTTGTTATGCTATTTTTGATAATGTGATATTTCTTAAGAATGCAATCATTATTTGATAGTAGGAAACAATACTTTTTTTTCCCCCATTATTCCTTAATTTTAGCTGTAATAACTTTTGGTTGTCCATGTTCCAGAAAAGGGAAGTTTAGAAGTTGCGTCCGATGATGCTCCCTGACAAATACATAATTTTTCTTATTCACACATCTTTGTCTCCCTCTCTCATGTAGCATTTATCCCAATTCTGCTTTATTCAGAATTATTTATATATCAATTAATCATAGTCTGCTACGAGATTGTCAGTTTCTGGAGGATGGTGACTATTTCTTTCTATCTCTGTGTCCCTTCTGGTACCTGATCCTGCTTTCCATAAGGTTTCTTGAGTTGAACTGGGTGGGAGGCAAGAATTATTCTCAAACATAATCTAAAACAATAAGCTATTCTTCTCTTCAGGTAAAAATCTGTAAGATTGTTTTTTCCTCCAGAGAAAATGAAGTAGGGTCTTGCTAACTATTCCTAAGGGTTACCTCTAATTGACCTTAAATTGCTCTTTCTAAGCCCAGTGCCAACTATGCAAGTGAGATGCTAATAGTTTTTCTTCCCTTCTCACCCCATCTAATATTTGCTTATGCAGCCCACCTGTAGAGACATTCTAGCTATCTGTGCTTGGTGAGTGGGAGGGAGGAGGGAGAGGGAGAAGGCAGGAGATTTGGAGCGAAGGCACAGGCACAAAAAAAGAAAGAATTGTATACCTTGCTGTTTGGGGGAAAAAAAAAAGATAAGAATCATGAAGTCCTGATAGAGTCTGTTGTATTAAATTGAGAGGAAAAAATTCTCGCCTCTGACTTTTTTAGCTGAGACTTAGGGTCAATAGAGCAGAATGCGATGTTGCTGGTAGTTGATTTAATATTCAACTTTTGCCTATAAATACAAAAGCAAGAGAGGAAAGTACAGAGTGCTATACACAGTGATGCTGTTACCCACCTCTAAATAGCAGGACTTGAATAAGGAGAATCCCACTTACTTAGTTGATAATGAGTTTGTGAAAGCTCCTTAAAGAGATACGTCACCTGCCTTGTTTACCAAAGCGATGCGTGGAGTTCAGCACAGAATTCTAAGGACCAAGTCTTTTTGGGCCTGTGACCTGGGAGCTTGCTTCCCTCTGCTGCTTGGGATTCCTGGGTTCTCTACCCATGTGTCCAGACTGCTACACCTTGCTCATTGGATACCCTGGTTCCAGCCTTCTTGATACTTCCCACCATCATGAACATATATTCACTCCTCTTTATAGTCTTGGGTTCCTGGGCTAGATAAAGTAGACAAGAAGTGCTTATAATCTTTTCAGGTCAGTTCAGTTCAGTTCAAGTCGTTCAGTCGTGTCCAACTCTTTGTGACCCCATGAATTGCAGCATTCCAGGCCTCCCTGTCCATCACCAACTCCTGGAGTGCACTCAAACTCACATCCATCAAGTCAGTGATGCCATCCAGCCATCTCATCCTCTGTCGTCCCCTTCTCCTCCTGCCCACAATCCCTCCCAGCATCAGAGTCTTTTCTAATGAGTCAACTCTTCACATGAAGTGGCCAAAGTATTGGAGTTTCAGCTTCAGCATCAGTCCTTCCAAAGAACACCCAGGACTGATCTCCTTTAGGATGGACTGGTTGGATCTCCTTGCAGTCCAAGGGACTCACAAGAATCTTCTCCAACACCACAGTTCAAAAGCATCAACACTTCAGCGCTCAGCTTTCTTTACAGTCCAACTCTCACATCCATACATAACCACAGGAAAAACCATAGCCTTGACTAGACGGACCTTTGTTGGCAAAGTAATGTCTCTGCTTTTGAATATGCTATCTAGGTTGGTCATAACTTTCCTTCCAAGGAGTAAGTGTCTTTTAATTTCATGGCTGCAATCACCATCTGCAGTGATTTTGGAGCCCCCAAAAAGAAAGTCTGACACTGTTTCCACTGTTTCCCCATCTATTTCCCATGAAGTGATGGGACTGGATGCCATGATCTTCGTTTTCTGAATGTTGAGCTTTAAGCCAACTTTTTCACTCTCCTCTTTCACTTTCATCAAGAGGCTTTTTAGTTCCTCTTCACTTTCTGCCATAAGGGTGGTGTCATCTGCATATCTGAGGTTATTGATATTTTTCCTGGCAATCTTGAGTCCAGCTTGTGTTTCTTCCAGCCCAGTGTTTCTCATGATGTACTCTGCATAGAAGTTAAATAAGCAGGGTGACAATATACAGCCTTGATGTACTCCTTTTCCTATTTGGAACCAGTCTGTTGTTCCATGTCCAGTTCTAACTGTTGCTTCCTGACCTGCATATAGGTGTCTCAAGAGGCAGGTCAGGTGGTCTGGTATTCTCATCTCTTTCAGAATTTTCCACAGTTTATTGTGATCCACACAGTCAAAGGCCTTGGCATAGTCAATAAAGCAGAAATAGATGTTTTTCTGGAACTCTCTTCCTTTTTCCATGATCATAATCTAAATACTTTCGGCAGCAAGAAGTAGGTGGGAAATAAGAAAGAAGCTCAGATGGGGGAAATGAGTTGGTCTTCTGTAACTACCACTCACAAAGTATTCTGTAATTCCACAAAGACTTTGGACATTCATTTTATTATGATGGTATGGCAGCATGCAATTCTGCAACATGATCCATAGACTGGACTCCCAGCCCTACTCTGACTCTTCTAACTCATTTATTAAATATATTTTGAGTGCCTTCTACACTCTGCAAAGCTCTGGGGGATACAAAGATGAAAAAGCCATCATCTCTGCCTTTCAGAGATGCACCATTTAGTAGAGAAGCTTGTAAACATGCAAAAAGTGTGATAAAAATACATCGTGGAAATGCATGTAAAAAGGGACAGTACATGGCTTTAGATATACACCCAGAAAATGTGAGCAATTATCAGGACTATTGCTGTTATCATTATTAAGTGATAATGGTGGCATGTTCACTGTCTTACAGGATCATTAAGGAAAAATTATACCTGGGGTGCTAAGTGGGAACACAGGGGAAGGCCTCACAGGAGATATCACTTTTGACTTGAATCTTAAAGAAAGATTGGAAGATCGTAACTGAGTGGGCTTGGGATGGCAAGCTGGGTGGGGGAGGGTAGGAGTAGAGAAAGGCAACGCGCATGGAGAGAACCATCTGCCCAGCGCAGGAGTGTAGGGGAGAGCGGCTATGCACACGTGTGTGCAGTTTGGCTTGGCTAGAGTGTAACAGGGAGGCCGAGTGAGGAGAACGGAAGGTCTCCTCTTGCGGTTGAGGAATTAGATCTTATCTTCTGGGCTGCAGGGATGAAAAGCATTTCACAAACTTCAGTCAGATTTTCATTTCAGAAAACTAACCCTGGCCCTGGTTAATCATCTATACACACAATTGGGATTCACAAACAACATCTCTAGATACCAGCTTTCTCAGGTATCATGAGCATGGTGACTCATGGCCTGCCCATCAGATGCTGCTGCTGCTGCTAAGTCGCTTCAGTTATGTCCGACTTGGTGAGAGTCCATAGACAGCAGCCCACCAGGCTCCCCCGTCCCTGGGAGTCTCCAGGCAAGAACACTGGAGTGCTACACGCATCAAAATGAAGAATAAGGAGGTGAAGGTCTCTTTGTTCACAACATTACCTTTAATGCATCCGACCATGCGCCTGATTACTCCTGGGTCTTTGCTTATATTTCCTACCTCTTCCTTTTGCCCACAGCATGACTGCTTCCCACTCTCTTTAAACTTCTTCAAGTTGTCAGCATATTCTTCTGGGCTCTGCTCAAGTTATTTCTGGTCGAAAAAGACTTCTGCTTTCATTTTCTATTGCTGCATTAAAAATTCCCACAAACTTATTGGCTTCAAACAGCATTCACTCGTTATTTCACATTCTCTGTAGATCAGGAATCCAGACACAGCTTAGATAGGTTCTCAGTTGAGGGCCTTACCAGAGTGAAATCAAGGTATCTTTCCAGAGCTCAGGTCCTCAGGCTCACAAGGTGGTTGGCATAATTCAGCTCCTTGCGGTTGTAGGATGGAGGTCCCTACTTTCTTGCAGGAGCCTATCCCAGCTACTAAAGCCTGTCGGCCGTTTCTTGCCGTGTGACCCTCTTGACAACGTAGCGGTTTGCTTCCTTGAGGCAAACAGGAGATCATCTGCTGCGGCTTGAAATCGCTGACTTCTCCTGTCTCTGACCTCTAGACTCTTCGAGAAAAGGATTCACTTGATTAGGTCAGGCCCACCCACGCTCAAGGACAAGGGATTAAGCAGCAGCAGGCGCACCAGGGGATGAGTGAGGTTCCTGGGGCCTTTTTAGGAGTCCGCCTACATAGCTTCCCTTACTATCCTACGGAACAGCTCACCTTCTTGAAATTCTTAAACTTCCCATGTGGTCTGTTACCACCCCCTCCATGTAAACAAACACTTGATTGTATTTTGCCTCTTATTACACTTGAACTGTTGCAGAACCAGTCCTTTCAACTGCCAGAGCCAGAGAGATGCCTTTCTTTCTTTTCTTTTTGTTTGCATCTATTTGCACCCTGGCTCACTGCTGGGGAGACTAGAGACTTAAAAGATGCTGGTATTTTTTGTTCATTTTTTCCCTCTTGTCCTAGACGTTGCCACGCATGTGTTCTTCATTGGCATGCTAATAATACACAGAGCAATGACCTTGCTCAAGGCCTCAGGAGAACCCCCCGAATCCCACACCACTCAGTATCTGTGGGCAGGCTGTCAGTGCAGTCCTGCACATTGGAGACCCTGAGTCTGGGCGTCTTAAGGTAAATGGAGAGACAGCCTTGTTTGTGAACAGAAGTAAGTTCTCTGCTTAAAAATAATTGTATCCACGTTTGGTTAAGGTCTAGCAGAAGCTTAACTGAAGCTTAGGCTTGCTCTGATAGGAAATCTACCTTTGAACTCCATCTCTGTTTTTACTTTGGAGACTGGGCTTTAAAGGAGAACAACTTGGTAAGCCCCAAATCAACCTCCAAACATTTTATCTCCTGGGATTAACCTTCCAAAGAACAGGTGTAGTGTGTTTGGAAAACAAATGCCTAGCAAATGCCATTTGAGGCAATCCATGTCCACCCAACTAACTGAGCTTGACAGGTCCTAAGAGATGATAAAGCATACGAACTGCTTTCCACAGAGTAAGTTAGAGCTTAGTGCTTTTTCTGTGGTTACCGCTACCTCTGGCTATTGCACAGCAAAATCACTCAATAACTTTTGATGTAGAGTTTGGGGGGAAAAAAATAAAAAGTTCTTTCCCTGTTTATTTTTTTCACATCTGCCATAATGGCAGACTGTCAAGACAGGACTATTAAATATGTATGGGTACACGGCCTTGTCCTGGTCAGGTCCAGACTCAACCCACCCACATTGTGCAGACAGACTGGTGTTTAAAGTTGGACGATGGCTGTGTATATCCAGGGCAGACAGATGTATTGTGTATATAGAGAAAATGTATACAACAGACTGCATTTCAATGTATACACTGAGAAATGGGGGCTGCTTGGAAGAGCAGAGTTGAGAGTGGGAGGAGGAAGGACTCCAGCCTTTCTGAGCCCTAGTTACTATGCTGAGAGGCAGAAAACACTCCGCGGATGAAAACCTGTGGACACTTCCTCCTGAACGTAATAGCTTCATTATCTCCCTAGAGTCACTCACAAGCATCCAGATAATCTAGGACAGTTGCGACCTGTCCCTGGCTGGTCCTAGCGGTGATGCTGACTTACTTCAGAGCCCCTCAGTCAGTGCCAGCCAGGCATGAGGTTGCTCACACTGAGTAAACACGTGGATGGATTGGTTGGCTAGGGAGAGAGAGGTTAGACTATTGCTCTTTTCCCGTGAAGATTTTATTAGAATTCAGAGGAAATTAAAACTGAAAGCAATTCTAGGGATCGCCTCACCAAACCTCTCGTTTTGGAAATGAAAAAGCAACTGAGATTCAGAGAAACTGAAAATAGCTTGTGCAAAGGTCCCCCCTCCGAGTGGTCGCTAAGAATAGCCTGGGACCCAGATCTTCTGGTTCCTCTTCATAGTAATTGTTAGGTAAAAGCCCAGGACACCAAAAAAAGTGTCTAACAGGACTTTTAATGGCGAGGTGCTACTGGGCGGGGTTCCCGGACCCGAACAAGGCAGGTCAAGGAAGTCGGCGCCTGGAAGTGTTGGGGGTGGCTTTTATACTTTCGTTGCAAGGGATGGTCAGGCTGGATGGACGGGTGTTCAGTAGGTCACCAGGCCAAGGCGTCGCGGGATGACAGATCCTTCTACGTGGCTGGGGTGGGGCGGTTTAGCTGGCGGAGTGTGCTGTCGTTGGTCCCCGGGATCTGGGAGGCGCCCGGGATCTGGGAGGCGCCTTCTGTTAGGGACCTCCCCTGCCCGCGGGCGGGAGAGGAGGGGCAGCCCATCATGGCCCCCGGGGTCGGGCCTTACAGTAATATTCTTCCATGATCACTCACACAGAAAAGACCTTAGAACCTTCACCCTCACGTTCAGCCTTGAAGCACTCACTAGGTGTTCCCTGAGTGGCTGCTGGCGTGGGCTTTGTGCTCAGCATGTAGAAAGTAACAAGCAGAAGACTTTCCTTGTTCCACGTAGTGAAGCAACTTTTATGGGCTTAAGGAAGTTTCTCTCACTCCCTGTTGTTGCTAGAAATTCTGCCGCAGTGCTCCATTCCTTAGCTTAAGACTTAGGCATCCACTGAAACACAGGTATCTCTGGCAAAGCCATAACCTTCACCCCACTCCTTTACTCCCAGGATGAATGATTTTATGAGACTCCCTTCTGATGTAGAATGGAAGGTGGGGAATGTCTAAGAGCTGGAGAGAGAAGAGAGGCATTGAAAAGAAGGTGTTTATGAGGACGGGGCTGAAGAACAAGTTTCATTGGATCATCATTTTCCCAGGGTCTCAACCTAACAGTGAAAATTGTATAATATGGTGGGATTCCCTGGGTGTGGGAGTGGGAAGGTAGGTTGCAAAAATGGCCCTTAGTTTTCTTATCCTTAGAATCTGGGCTGCTTTTGTGACTTGATTTGGCCAGTACAATGTGGCAGAAATGATGTTCTGGGTTTGAACTCAAGCCTGGAGAGGGCCTGCATTCTTTATCCTTCTCTCCTGGGATGTCTGTGATCACTGTCTTGTGGACAGACTCAGGCTAGCCTTTCAGAGGATGAGACATCGTGTGGAACAGAGACAGTGAGGCCAGCTGACACTTCTTAGGCTGTCTGGCTGGTTGCCCATTGTTACGGTTTGAACTGTGTTCCACCCCAGATTTATAAGCTGGAGTCTTGACCCCCAGAATCTTAGAAGTAACTGTATTTAGAGATAGGTCGTTAAAGACGTAATTAGATTAGAATTCAGTCTTTAGATTGGGCCCAATCCTATATGACTAACGTTCTTGTAAGAAGAGGACATTTATACACAGACGTGTGTGTGCAGAAGAAAGGCCATGTGAAGATACAGGGAGAAGATGGCCATCTACAAAGCAAGGGGAAAGGCCTCGGGAGAAATCAAACCTGCTGATACTTTGATATTAGACTTCTAGCTTCCATTGTGAGAAAACGCTTTTCTGTTCTTTATCCCAATCTGCGGTGCTTTGTTGTAGCAACTCTAGTGAACTAGTACATACCAGCCTAGCAGCTAGCCACAGACGCATGAGCACATTTTAACAGTATCAGCCAAGTCTGGCTCAAGTTATCAGAGCCCCCAGACTGATCCCAGGCAAAATTGCTCATCCCTAGAACTGCAATACAAACAAGCGATTGTTCATTTAAGTCTCTACTTGGAGTGGTTTTTCTAGCAACCATGGATAACTGATACAATGGATAAAGACCCACTGTGCATCTTGCTGCAAGTACTTACCTGCTGAGTTGGTCCCCAGAATCCATAGCATCCCCCCATTCATCCCTATGTGTGTGTGCATGTGTGTGTGAACGCCCTTTATTAGAAAGGAGTTTACTCTTTATTGACTGAACCCTACCTGTCCTCTCATCCCAAGTACCTACACCATCAGTAAGAAGAGCGGAGTTAATTACTGCTGCTCTCCTATTCTCTAGCCTTTCCCAACTGTGCCCACCATCCCTTGGTGCAAAGAGCTTCTCAACCAAGAGTCAGACAACTTATTTGAGTTGCGCCAGAACCACCATCAGAGGCCAGGTTATTATCCTCCAGTGAGCCGGGAAGAGTGGCCTGACATGGTGGTGTGAGGAGCAACGGCCTTACATATTGGCACTCAATGCCTCTGGGTTGGATTTCTAGGTTGGCCAAATTATGCATCTTTTGGGAAGCTCTGCACGCAGGTATTTCCTTATGGACACAGTGTGGATAATAGCATGTACTTACAGGGTTGTTATATAACATTAATTCACACAATTTCAGATAGCCCAGAATTCTGTATATAGTAGACAGTCAATACATGTGAACTTTATTTCTTCCCCATTGTACCACTGTTAGGAAGCTCAGATCCGCTTACTCACTTATGTTTTTGTTTGGCGCTGAGTGCCACATACTGTCCTAGCGGTAAGCCAGACAGATAATGTCCCTGCTCTTGTGAAGACTATGTTCTATTGGAAATATGCAGACGTTAGAATCTGTTTATCTGTCTGTCTATCCATCCTCTCTCTGTCTGCCTATCAATCTGCCTATCTACTAACTATTGATCAGTCTTGGAGAGATCAGAGTGTTCACTACTTTTCTCCTGTTCCTTTATCTTTCATCAGAGCAGCTTCTATTTATTTTAGAAATTGAGCTTCTGAGTAAGGTTTGGCTTGAAGAAAGGGTTATCTAGTTGGGAAAAGAAGTTTGGAAAAAAGCTCCATTGGTTCATTTGCCTTTAGGGAATTCCATGTTTTTCTGCCCATAAATGATTTTAAAAGTTAACTCAAGCTTACCGCTTTGACATGGCAATCTTACAAGAGTATATAGATTATACAAAGAAAATTTTGTAAATATGGCACACCTCTCCCTGACAGAGTATGCTGAGGATAGAGTATGTGGAACATAGCGCAGTTTTCTTAGTCGTTTCGAATAATCAGCCCCTTTGAAACATTGGACAGCACTGACAGCCCACTCTTCAAAAGGTTCCTAGGTGTCATACACGGAATTTTTCAGTTTTCTGCCCACTTTTTGAGACCATTTTCTTCTCAGTTTCCTTAACCTACTCTTGTTATTCCTTCTACCCTTAAATGTCACTGAAATTTTTCTCTTATTTTCATTCTTTCTCAAAATAATTCTTTCCGCATGTTTCCAACAATCTTCTCCTTGCAGATGGCAAATGACCCCAATTTCATATGTCTAAGGCCATTTCTCTTCAGAGAGTAAAACATGTCAGCTTCTTATGGGGCAGCATGGCCAGCTAAGGTTCTAGGGGTTTTACAAACACAGGCCCAAATCCTGAATCATCGGTTTCTTAAAAGCAGCTCCTACCTTTTTATCTTTCTGAGCTGGGGTATGGCATTATCAAGCCTGTCAATCATTGGCTTAGAACCTCGGAGTCTTCATCATCTAAAGTTGCCCCTTCACCCCTGACCGCTGGTAATTTTTAAGATCTGTTGATTGAGTCCCACAAATTATGACTTCTTTTTATTACCTTGGTTCAGCACCCAATTTTCTCTTACTTGTAGTGTTGAAATTGTCTCCTAACTGGATTCCCTAACTTTATTATCTGGCTTTCAAAGTTATCTTTATCTATTGCTTTTAAAGTACTCTTCCTATAGCAGAGCTTTGATTATATCAGTTGCCTATTGGAAATTTTTTATGACTTCCCACTGCATACAAAATAAATCCCAAATTTCTGAGGATATCACCCTCTGTGACCTGGATCTGAATTGCTTTCTTCATTATTGAAGTATAGTTGATTTACCATATTTGTATATGCCATTTTCATATGTACAACATAGTGATTCAGTACTTTTATGAACTGTACCCCACCTAAAGTTGCTATAAAATAATGACCCTATTTCCTTGTGCTGTAGACTGTCTGCTTGTTGCACACTTATTTTATACACAGTGGTTTGTATCTCTTAATCCCACACCCCTATCCTGCCCCTCCCCTTTTCCCTCTCTGGCAGCTATATCACCACTGTTCTCTATATCTGTGAGACTATCTCTTTTTGTTATGTACATTTATTTTATTTTTAGATTCCACATATGAGGGACACATAGAGCTTTAGTCTTTCTCTGACTTATTTCAACAAGCATAATACTCTCTAGGTCCATCCACATAGTTGCAAAGGCAGAATTTCATTTTTTAAAAATCTGTGAGTAATATTCCATTGTGTGTGTGTGTGTGTGTGTGTGTGTGTATATATATATATATATATATATATATATATAAGGCGTGAGTGCTAAGTCTCGTCAGTCATGTCCGACTCGTTGTGACCCTGTGAACTGTAGCCCACCAGGCTCTTCTGTCCGTGGGACTCTCCAGACAAGATCAGTGGAGCGGGCTGCCATGCCTCCTCCAGGGCATCTTCCTGACCTGGGGTTTGAGCCTGCGTCTCTTATGTCTCCTTCACTGGCAGGCGGGTTCTTTACCACTTGTGCCAGCTGGGAGGCCCATGTATATTAGCACATCTTCTTTATTCAACGCAGGAGACGGGGGTCTGATTCTGGGTCTGGAAGATCTCTTGCCTTCTCCTGGAGAAGGAAATGGCAATCCAGTCCTGTGTTCTTCCCGGGGAAACTCCAGGGACAGAAGGATCCTGGCAGGCTACTGTCTGTGGGGCTGCAAAAGAGTTGGTCGTGACTTAGCAACTAAGCAACAACAACAAAGGCCCATCGCAAATAATGTATATTGATGCATCGTATCAATGTATCAGTGTATAGACTTGTGGTTGCCTGGGGTGGCTGGAACTACAAAGGGACGTGAGGGAACATTCTGGGGTGATGGAATGAGTCTATCTTTTTTGGCTAGCACTTACAAGAAGGTATACTTTTGTCAAAGCTCATTGGGTACATTATATTGTTTCTAAATTATACCTTAATAGAATTGATTAATAAGTTAAAACATTGTTATACTTTATTTCTGCCATTTACTAATAGAGAACACTTTAGGCCCTCTGGCTTCCCTGGTAGCTCGGCTGGTAAAGAATCTGCCTGCAATACAGGAGACCCCAGTTGGATTCCTGGTTTGGGAAGATCCACTGGAGAAGGGATAAACTACTTTATTCTTGGGCTTCCCTGGTGGCTCAGATGGTAAAGAATCTGCTTGCAAAAACAACCTGGCAAGATAGGTATTAGTAATTCCTCTTCAAATATAAGGATGGTAGCATCAGAGAGGCTAAATGAATTGCCCAAGGCCACACAGGTACAGAGAGAGGCTGGATCTCAGTGCTGTCTCAGGGCTTTGTCGTTTTATAGACCTAATTGCTTCTATGCTAACAAGCCTGCTGTAGCTTTATTGTGTGTCTTCTTGAGTTTAATTTTTATGTTTTGCTGTTTTCCTCTCTATTCTACTTTTTCATGCTAGACTTTTCTCATTATCCATGTACCTGAGAATCTAGAATCCGGCAGTGACCCCTCCCTATATATAGTCACTTCCCTTTTTTGATAGCTGTTGAGGACCACAAAATTATATAAATGACTTTGTTGTGAATTTTATCTAAAATAAGAATATATTGATTTGAGGGAAGGCAATAGGAATTTTCTTAGATATATAAAAATTTATAATTCTAGGGCAGGAATTTTCCTGAAAACTTTTTAAAAAATTGAGATATAATATAAATCCAAGTGCACAAATCATAGGGGCATAGCTCCATGACTTTTTACAAAGTAAATATCCATGCAACCACCACTTAAATCAAGTTGTAGATAATTGCCAGCAGCCCACAATCCTTCTTCGTTTTAGGCAGGAATTTTTTGACAGATATTATGATTCAGTGTTCTTCTTTGCGTATGCCTCTGTTCTGGATGGTTGCACCTCTGAATAATAAGTTAATATTATTCACTCACTTTAAGAGTCTTATTTTTCAACTGTACGCTATACCTCTGAGGCACACAGGCAATGGAGCCATGGCGGGGCCCTCCCTCCGTTTTGGGATGAGTACTGCACTGAGGTGGGGGTGGGGGGAGTGCAGGGTAGGTGGGCCTGATGAACTCAGCACTCCCAGCGTTGGCTCTTTTCTGGGGGTCCAACTCACTCCAGTTGGCATGACTCAAACCTCTACACTGACTGAGCTCTGTTTGCAGATTTGTGCGTCTCCCGAAGCTGGTTTCTGGCCACGCTGTTTCCTAGCCTCCAAACACCTCTGAAAGCAGCTGGTCTTCCTGTGTGGGCACCATGTCGCCCGCACCTGCCCTGAGACTGTGTTCCTTTCATGCTCACTCTGTCCCTCTGATCTGCTAAAAATGTCCTTCTGCAGACTTCTGATGAAAATGAAATTAAACCTGGGGATTAGGGCAGGGGAGGCTGGGGCCAGAGCAAGAATGTGTTGCCTGAGGCCTTGGCTGGGCTGTCTTCCAGCGACTTTGGAGAGGTAGCCCCAGGAAAGGACTGGCTGATGAGCTCTGAGCAAACCCCAGCTCCCAGGGCAGCGGGGCCGGACATCCGGACTGCATTTTGAAGATCAGCTACCAAAGCTGCAGGAACTGGGAGGCAGAGGAGCTAAGGAGGCCTCAGGGAGGCTTGAATCACCTGTCCCCTTCTGTAATTAATGGTTTTGATGCTTTTTTCTCATTTTTGTTTTAATCTGATGATTCAGCGGTGAAACTAGGAGGCCCTGGCAAATTCAAGTGTGTTTTAAGGAAACCGTATCTATGAAAGGGTTAACTTTATGCAGAAGTCAAACCTCGATCCATGAAGATTAGCTCTGGAGAAGGAATCATTATGTGCGAGGGGCCACAGGTGAAGTACTATACACCTGGCCATACTTAGGGTTTTCTTGCTTTGAGATCTCCCAGACATTGGTCTACTTGGCTGGCTTGCTCTGTGTTTCTTATTTGGCCCCAAATGTCCAATTGCCTTTGCTGGAACTCCTACCTCCTTACAGGCAAGATGAAACTTTGGCAAGGCTTTACAAAATACCGAGAGAGAATGAGACTGAAAGAAGCCTGGGAAATACAGGCATATTTTTAATGTCCTGGCACCATTCTGTATGGGTACCTGATGCTGCCTTAACCTGCCTGAGGCTGCAGCTTCTAGCCTCTAGTACCAAAGTCCTTGCAAACCTCAGACGGCCCTTTGCCTGGTATTCTGATTTCTTAGATCTCAGTCTGCATCAGCACGGGTAGAGGGGATCTGCTGACCTTCCCAGCCGAGTGGTAAAGAACCCACCTGCCAATGTGGAAGATCCAGGTTTGATCCCTGGGTTGGGAAGATCCCCTGGAGAAGGACATGGCAACACACTCCAGTGTTCTTGCCTGATGAATCCCATGGACAGAGGAGCCTGCTGAGCTACAGTCCATGGGGTTGCAAAGACTCAGACACAACTGAGTGACTGAGAATGCATGCAAGCACAGAGAATGAAACACTTGCCTTTTATTAACCTCTGCTACATGCCGGGCAGTTTGTAAAGATGTTTGCATGCATCATTTTTTTTCCTCTTTTCAACTCTTCTGTATGATGTGCATTGTTAAGCCCATTTTTCAGGTGAAGAAACTGAGGCTCAAACAGATTGACTAGCTCGAGGCCACACAAGCTAGTAAGTGGTGGAGTCAAGACTCACATGCTGGTTTTGTAATGCATGATCCAAGACCTCTTTCTTAATCAAGGTAATGCTTTCATGATCAAATCTGAGAGAAGACTGTTCTATTGTCTCACCAGACTTTTCTCCTCAGCTCCAATCTCTAGACTGAGCACTCTTCTCCTGGTAATTGCCCCATGAAGGACATGGACCTGTCACAGGTATATCGTTTTGCATTTAGATGCCAACAGTATAGACCCATTACTATGTATTATCATACCCCAGCATTCATAAAAGAACTGCATCAATTACTTAATCGGGGGTCACTACACCATTGAATGATTTTATGTTTTACAAAAGGCTTCAGCATTAGATTCTTTTATCTAGTGAACACAGCAGTGCATTTCAAATATGGACTGATTTGCATTCAATCACTCAGGAATATAATTATGCAGCAGGAATAATCATTATTATGTAAGAACAGCTACAATTTATTGAATACCTACTACATACCGTGTGCTTTCTATTTGCGAGTGTTTGTGTGCCAAGTTGCTTCAGTCATGTCCAACTCTTTGTGATCCTGTGGACTGCAGTCCGCCAGGCCCCTCCATCCATGGGATTCTCCAGGGAAGAATACCAGAGTGGGTTGCCATGCCCTTCTCTGAGGGATCTTCCTGACCCAGGGATTGAACCCGGGTCTCTTACATCTCCTGTATTGGCAGGCAGGTTCTTTACCACTAGCGCAATCTGGGAAGCCCATGCTGTATATTCATACTTTATTCATCAAAAGTTGGCAAGAAGGTATATCTTCCTCATTTTAGAGATGAAGTTACTGAGGCACTTTCCTACACTTATAGAAGTAGAAAGGAGCAGGAAGAGAAACCCACTGAAGACCGTGCTCCTCACCATTCCAGAAGGATGTGTTAGTAAGAGCGTAAATGTATCCCAACAGCCCATCTCACCCTTTTATCATTAGCGCGAGTAACTTTTTGTTTCTTTTTTGAATGAGGCATTCAATTTCACTTGCTGGCCTGCAATAAAATCTCCTGTTATTTGAACTTGCTTCTTTCCACTTTTGCTTTCTCTAAACTCTTCTCCCGAGTCACCAAGCCCCTTTCAAATCTCACTTTTTCTTTAATCTAGACCTCTTGGTACATCTTATCAATGACTCTCTTCCCCCTCAGTATTTTTGATCAAATAGTATTTTTGGTCAAATAGTGTGTGCATGCCTGCTCAGTCCTGTCTGACTCTGTGGACTATAGCCCCCAGATTCCTCTGTTCATGGGATTTTCAGGCAATATTACCGGAGTGCATTGCCATTTTCTCCTCCAGGGGATCTTCCCGACCCAGTGATTGAACCTGCATCTCCTGAGTTTCCTGTATTGCAGGCAGATTCTTTCCTCCTGAGCCAACAGAGATGCCCCAGTCTAATAGTATATTTGCTCAAATAAACTCAGTTGACGCTTCCTATACTCCTTGATGGCTTAGTTTCTGCTGATCCCTCAGAATATAATGAGGAGGCAAAAGACTGTTCCAGGTCCTCAAGGATCTTATATTGAATTGGAACTGTCAGATGTTAAATAGTTAATCATAAGATTATATATAAAATATAAATTGTGATAAATGCTACCATGGCAAAATACAGTAAAAAATAGATACAGCCTCAATCCATTTAATATTTATGGCTACTGGGAACTGTTCAGTGCACTTTAACTGATTTTGTTTTCTCACTAATACTTTGGGCAAAGAGGCAATGCGTTCAAAGCCCAGTGGCCCCAGGTTTTGACTTCAAGAAATGAGGTTGCAGAGCCGGAATTATTCATCAAGGCACTATAATAAATGCATACTGGGAGTACTGACCCAAGGAAGTGATGCTTCAGTGGACATGGGGATGGATGAAAGGAGGGACAGGAGAAAACCAGAGGGAGAGGCCGTCTGGACTCTGCTCACACTCTTGACCTGTGCGCCCTCTCCGTTTTACGAGCTTTGCTGCACTGGCCTTCTTCTCCCACTTGTATACATACAGTCTTCCTGCGGGATCCATAGGGAAGTGGTCCCAGAACCTCCAAGAATGCAAACATCTGAGCGTGCTCGAGTCACTTATGTAAAATGGCACGGTATTTGCTATAACCTACATATGTCCTCCCATATACTTCATTTTTTAATTAATTTGGTTTTTATATTTATCTATTTGGCAGCCTCAGGTCTCAGCTGGGGCACTCAGGATCGCCGATCTTCTCTGCAGCATGCGGGATCTGTGCTTATGGCCTCTGACCTCTTTGTTCTATCATGTGGGCTCTAGTTCCCAGACTGGGGGTGAAACCTGGGCCCCCCGCATGGGGACAGGGGAGTCTTAGCCACTTGACCACCAGCCACCTTCCCATAGACTGTAAATCATTTCTAGCTTCCTTATAATACCTAATGCAACCTAAATGCTATGTAAATAGTTGTAAATGTAGTGTAAATGCTATGTAAATAGTTTCCTGTGCACGGCAAATTCAAGTTGTGCTTTTTGGAACTTTCTGAAACTGTTTTGAAAAATATTTTGTATCTCTGGTGGGTTAAATTTGCAGATGCAGAAACCCTGGGTACAGAGAGCCAACCTCATTTCCAAAACTGTCCAGTCTTCTCGTCCATTTCCCAGTGACTCTGAAAAAATTCTTAGGCGTCTCAGCTTTTAAAAGCAAACAGACAAGGCAGAAGCAAGGCAGCATGGTCCTGCCTCTCTTTCCATGCCCTCTGCTGCACGCTTCCTTCCCAGCCAACTTCTAGGAAGAATCCTCCACCTGCTCTCTCCACTTGCTCACCCCCTCCTTCAGCCCTCAGACTCCTACCCTATTCTCGCTTTGCACAAATCTCACCAGGGACCTCCCATTTCCAAACAACAGATCTTCAGGTCTCCACTTTTCAGGCCTTTGTGTGGCAGGTGATGTCATCACCCCCTTTTCCAGGAATCCCTGCCCTCCCCTGGCCTTGGAGGTGATGTTTTTGTTGGGTCGTCTTCACTGTCTTGACTGTTTCTCCTGAAGCTTGTCTTTCGTGTCCTCTTTTTTCATCTACTTCTTAAACGCGGGTGTCTTAGGTTCTTACCTGATAGAAAATTATGTGTATTTCCAAGTTTCCACTTGCTTCCTCTGTCTTGGTTCCTGGCACATCTGTGTCTCCAGCCTGGGTCTTCATTCTGAGCAGTCTTGTGCACTAGACGTAACACCCCGATGCCTCACGCGTCCCTCAAATCCATCGTATCCCAAACCAACCAAGTGGTCTTTCCTCGTAAACTGCCTTGTTCCCTTTTATTTCCCCTTTGAGTGAATCCCTCCACTATCTGCTCTTTCAGTTCAAAATCTGGACGCACCTTCTCCCCTTTCTTCTTTACAGTGTCACTATCTAAACAGAAGCGGACTTCTGGAGACCCCATCCGCAGTCTCACTTATTTCTCTCTCTCTCCTCTCCTGACGTTTTAAGCAGTTCTTGCCCCAGTTTGGGCTGCCATTTTCCCTTATCTGGCCGTCTGCAACAGACCCCTGTTGGTCTCCCTACCTCTGTCCTTCTCCTCCATCCATCACACGCCCGGCTGCTTCCATGGTGATTTTTCTGAAGGGCAAACCACGTTGTTTCCTTGCTTAAAACTCCAGAAATCGCTACGGAGTGAGGTGCAAACTCCTCTGTATGCCGTCCGTGACCTTTGACACTCTAGTCCTTACTCATCCTCACCGTGGCCCCCTCACCTTGAGTAAACGCTTTGAAGTCTCTGAATGTGCTGGGTTCTTTTAGATCCTTGGATTGGCTCATGACATTCTCTCTGCATGGAGAGAACCTCCTCAGTCTAGAGTCCGGTCTCCGTCTTTCCTACGTGCCCTTCTGTGTTAGCATCTGTAACACTTTGCATTTTGCACTTATTTGTTTATCAGCCTCCTTCAGCCCCATTCATTAGAGGAAGGTCCCTCCCCCAGCTTGCCCCCACTTTCTTCCACATGTGCCAATAAAATATATATTTATGAATGAATGAACACATCTTACGTGAGTAGAGAAGACATAATTTCATCCTGTTACAACAGGCATTCTGATGTGGGAAGCAGGAGGCTGTGACTTTGGGTGAGTTAATGAACTTCCCTGAGGTCAGTTTTCTCATCAATAAAATGGATTTGTAGGAACTTCAAGACTCAGAGATGGGTTAGATAGTATTTTGAGGTCTTCCTAAGATGTAAGTTACTTTTAGTGTGCTGTTCACTAAAAGGGTTTAAACGCTGAGCAGTGTTCCCTGTTCAGGATATATTAGTTCTGATTTTCCTTCCTGCCTGAAAGTGCTTTTATGAAATGAGTTTGAAACACTATTGGCATTTATTGAGAGCCAGTTCTATTATGTGCTGGTCTATTCAGAACCTTAAAAGGGTGAATAGTGTCTCATCCTCACAACAATGTACCCGAGGGCATATTTTCATTACCCCCATTCTGCAGATAAAGAGACTGAGGCTCAGGGTGACTAGCTAGTAGGTGGTGAAGCCAGAATTCAAACTCAGTCACTTCCACTATGATTAATCTATGATTCAATCCCTAACCTACACTAGCTCAGTTTTTGAAACTGTGGTTGGGGAGTCAAGCTTCATTTTGTTATACTATCAGCTATGAGCTGCAAGCTTTCGCTGTGAGGGGCTGGATGGTAAACATTTTGTGCTTTGCTGTTTCCTAGTCTTCACTTTGTTGCAGTGGAGGGGTATCTTGGTTTTGTTTTTCTTTAAAGATAATGTAAAAGCTCAAACAGAAACAAGTCAAATGACTTTGTCTTCAGTCAAGTTTGCGTTTTTCTACCTGAGCATACCAAGTCAGGACAATTTTTCTCTTAGACGATGGAAACAATACATAGAATTAACCAGCGTTTTATTAATTCTTGTTAGATAAAGATCAAGACATGGAATTCCACAGCAAACAGATTGACAGTCCCAGCCTCCCTTGCAGCAGCCTACAAAGGTTCCAGTAAATGCTGACCAGCCAGACCAAAAATGTCAATTGTCTGCTCCGTGAACTCTGTGTTATAGAATGTCAGGCGCTCTAGGGAGTAAACAACTTAACTTGCCCATTCGGATCTCAATCGTTAACATCAGGGTTCTCCCCCCCAAAATCTGCCATGAAGCAGAGGAGGGGACCTCAGTTCTTTGATGTCTGGCCTTAAATTTAAATCAGTCAAAAGTGAAGAGTTAATTCAACCTCTCCTCCCTAATCACTAATGTTATATCTGGAGCAGAAGCTCCCTTGAGAAATTTTAAATGCTTAGCCTTTTGAGGATGAGACACCCCTCTGGGTATTGAAAAACCCGGTAGAACCTGTGCTCTCCTGAATGCCCACGTGAATACCCACAACAGTTGGCCTTTGTGTTCAGGGGAGTCTTATCCAGAAAGCGATTTAAAACGTCCTGTTTTAACACTTGAAAAAACGAAATGCCTAAGTGTGTGTTATCGATCGAAGAACCAGCTCTCTCCTGAGCCAGCCGCCCACCTGCTCCTCGGTCAACACCATTGCTCAGGCACCAGCGGAAAAGATTCATTTCCTCCACGCTTCTGCCTGCGTCATCCGGCTGATGAGAGACACGAGCCTGGCGCCCCCGAGGCGCGCTCCCCTCCGTCCCCTGCTCCTTATTGCCACGTGTCACGTTTCCCTGCCAGAGCATCTAATGGGAGGTCGCGGTTCCCTAGCTTGCGGCTCCCTCGGAGTATTTTACCGCAAGTGGAGGACGGCCCTTTGGGAAGACTGGAAGTGCAAGCTGTCGCCTCAGACTGCTGCTTGGTGGAGCATCTGTTCAAAATAAATTTTATTCTCCCTTCCAAGTGCGACCTTTGGAATGCAATGCAGCCACCTGACCCCCGGCGAGAGGGGTCGAAGCTGGCAGAACGGAGCCCGGGGTGAGAGGATCCTGTGGGTTGTCAGCGGCTACGCCTGGCGTCAAGGACGTGGTTGCAGAGACGACCGCTGACGTGTGGCTCTTTCGTGTTTAGCCTCGTGGCTGCTGTCGTGGGTTGGATGGTGTCCTCTAAATCTTCCTGTCTACCTGGGACCTTAGAATCTCACCTGATTGGCAAATAGGGTCTTTGTGGATGAAATCATCTTGGATTGGGGGTAGCCCCTAAATCCAGCGGCTGGTGTCCTCACAAGAAGAGCAGCAGGCACTGAGACGGAAGGAAGATTGCTGTGTGAAGACAGAGGCAGAGATTGGAGAGACGCTGCCGGGAGCCACCAGGAGATGGAAGGCACAAGGATGGATGCTTCTTTAGAGCCTTTGGCGGCGGCGGCGGGGGGTGGGGCGGCCCCTGGTGACCCCTTGATCTCCAGCATCCGTCCTCCAGGGCTGTGAAGGAAGACTTCAACGTTGTTCTAAGCCACCCCGTTTGCGGCACTTTGTTATAGCAGCCTTAGGAAATGAACACGGCTGAGTTCTAACTGCTGTGAATGGCTGATGGGCCAACCTCTTCATGGTTGGAAATCCTGATTCCTGGTGATTCCTGGTGTAACCTGAATGATGCTCGTGGAGAAATGACGGGGGCCTGGAGCTTCTGATTCGAGGGACCTACAGTTATTGGATGTGTGATTGATTGACAGAGCCAGGAAATCGGAGGGCGTGTCTGTGTGCTACCTTCTGTAATTTAGTAGGAAACCAAACTTTCCTTCCTTCTGCCTTCCCACGTGAATTTCTACCAGAACTTTAGAAATGCTGACAACTTTGTGAAGAGATTCACTGTCCACCCAAACGTAACCCATTCTTTTCTTTCTTTTATCCACTGTCTTTGCTTAAATTGCTTTTCCATCTGGGGTAATCCTTCTCATATTCATCATGCCAAATGTTAAACCAATAAAAAATGGAATATTCATTGGTGTGTCGTATCTCCCTTATGAGCCTATAAGTTACTTGAGGTGGAGTCATTCGTGCCTACTGGACAGCCAGCCCTGTGCACAGCATTTGATGGGTCCCCGTTTGTAATCTGGGCCACCTGTTATCCGGTATAAGGGCTTCCCAGGTAGCTCAGACAATAAAGAATCTGCCTGCAATGCAGGAGACCAGAGTTGGATCTCTGGGTTGAGAAGATCCCCTGGAGGAGGACATGAACACCCACTCTAGTATTCTTGCTTGAAAAATTCCATGGACAGAGGAGCTTGGCAGGCTACAGTCCAAAGGATTTCAAAGATTCGGACACAACTGAGCGATTGAGCACATAGGCATGCCAAGGTCTTCTCGGTTAATTTGAGGTGCTCTCAGGACTTGAATTCAGGCAGTCTGACTCTAGAGTCTAAGACCTTAATTGGCACATCTACTGCATTGAAGTTATTGAAATAAACAAGCAGAGAAACACATGGACCTCCTGAGTGGCCTGGTTGGAACCCAAATCTGTTTCTGAAAAACTCTCACCAGTGGCAAAATCTTTATAGCTGACCTCCCTGAGCCTTCTATTTTGATAATGAGAGCAGTGGCAAAAATAAAGTAATTTAGCAGTGGTCAAACTTCCGTTTCCTTTAGGACTGCTCTAGAAAAACAGATAATCAAGAAACATGGTGAGCTGCAAGGGTTTTGGTAACAAAACTGAGTTTGAAACCACTTACAAACCCTAAAGTTTGAAGCTGGATATTTAGCATTCCTCTGTCCCAATTTCCTTTCTGGGAAAAGCTCCTTACCAAAATGATTAACTTAAACAATGCACATAAACTGCCTGGCAAAAAGAACACCTGATCTTTATCTTTTATGCTGTCTTTAAACTAGTATAAAAACTATCCATCCAGTGGTTTCTGGCCTATTGTCATGGTATCCTGGTGTGCTTCAATCACTTGAGAAGTATATAATTCCTTTGAAATAATAATGAAAATGCCAATACTTGTAAATAATAAATCTGTTATTTTCTATAGATTAAATTACTATAATTTAGGTGATCTCTGCCTTAATGCCTCACTTGCTGGCATTTTTACATGGTTTCCCAAGGAAAGAGAGAGAAAAGGGCAAAGTGAATTGGTGAGGAGGAAACTGTACCACCTGGGAATATGCAGGGAATTGTCAGATGTCAAATGTAAGATGGTGGAAAAAAGATTTGAAGATCACCATGCATCTGATTCCCCGCCTTGCTGTGCTGTGCTTAGTCACTCAGCTGTGTCTGACTCTTTGCAACCCTAATGGACCATAGCTCGCCAGGCTCTTTTGTCCATGGGAATTCTCCAGGCGAGAATACTGGAGTGGGTTGCCATGACCCCCTCCAGGGTATCTTCCCAATCTAGGGATCAAACCCAGGTCTCCCACATTACAGGCGGATTCTTCACCATCTGAGCCACCAGGGAAGCCCACCTTAGGAGTAAAGAATCTACCTGTGAGCTATGGCTACATGGTGGAGGCAAAGATTAATCTAGATTCAATATGCTAAGAATTGTTTATTTGTTGGCGTTTAGTTGCTAAATCACGTTCAACTCTTTTGTGACCCTATAGACTGCAGCCCACCAGGCTCCTCTGTCCATGGGATTTCCCAGGCAAGAATGTTACAGTGGACCATAGCTCGTGGACCTTCTCCAGGGGATCTTCCCAACCCAGGGATCAAACTCAGATCTCCTACACTGCAGACAGATTCTTTACCAGGGAAGCCCAATGCTATTGGGATTAATAAAGGAAAAATCATTTAAAGACATAATAAAATTCATAGTAACTTCATGTCACTCTGTATTTTTTAATCAGCAAAATACTCAAGCACTATCTTGTGGATGTTAATTTAATACTCAAAAAGATTGAGAAGCCCCAACCCATTGATGAAAGTGTTTGCATGATATCTTGCATGTTCAGCTGCTCAACAGCCCTCTCTTCGCGGTGGAGGAGCACGCTGTTGGTCTTGTCAGGAAAGGACGTGAGCAGAGACCACAGGCCAGGAGGTAGAAGAATCAGAACTCTGGCTGGATCTAGGCTGGATTAAACTCCAAACACGGGGATATACAATGGTACAATGGCCTTAGGCAATATTTTTTTTGTACTTGAGATATTTACATTGTTTTCAAGATCTGTCCAAGTTTATGTTGGGGCTGAAAAGTTAAGTCTGTCTCTAGGGAAACTGCTAAACTAAGGGGTCAGAACTTTTGGGAGACTGGGCTAAGAACTGAGCTTCAAGTGGGAGTTGGAAATGACGTAAAGAAACAGTGACAAGGGCACTTTGGTGGTGTTTGCACCTAGTAGGGGCAGTCTGAAGGCTACAGCCCAGTGCCCAGGGGATCCCTGGCAGCAAAGTCTACACAGACACAGCGGACACCATTTACATAAGGAGTGGGTGCCTGCTGGGAGCCAGCGTGAGGACCTCCGCCCATGGCAAAGATCATGAGGAAGGAAGCTTGGCACACGCAAAGGCGTGATCAAGCCTCAGGAAACCCCCTGTTCCCGAGCATCTACCCCCAAATCAGAGTACTTTACGGGGGGCTCTCCTCCATAACCATTTCTCTCGGAGAAGGAGTTAACTTGCAGCTCCAAGTTAATAAAAATTCCTGGGCGTGACAAGAGTGTTTCCACTTACGAACTCTGAAGGTTCTCTGGCCTGCCCCATCAGGTTCATCCACCGCATGTGATTGTTTACAGCCTCCCAACTGTGAGAGGCACGGGATGTTTTAAAACTTTCTAAATACAGACTCTTTTGAGAAGTTAGAAGATCATTAGTATAGTATTAGTGGGTTGATTAGGAATTATATTGGTGAAGGGTTTTTTCTTCATTTGTCGTGCCAATAATTACTGCTAATTCCCTGCCCTGGGTGTGACAAGGATGTCTCAGGTCAAACCTCTCTGCTGACAGACTAGCTTGTGTGACAACCTCTCAACCATAAACAGCACAGAGAGTTTGGAGTATTAGCATAGGTCTTTTTTCATTGATGAGTCAGTGATTGCCATCAGGCCTCCATATCCTTAGGCACCTGGGAATATATTAATCAATGTATTTGGAATATAGAAAAGGAGATTTAGTAGTTTTTTGATGTTAGCAATACTAGACTTTTTGAGTTAATGAATTTTCTCTTTTGTTATAGATCACTGTACTTTGTTATAAATCACTATAAATCACTGTGTCCTTGCTATGCAAAAATGTAACTTTATCACTATCTTAAGACTAAATAGATCTTAAGGGAAACATTGGTGAAGGGTTTACATTTGTTGAGCCAATATTTGCTGCTAAATCTCCATATTCCTGTCCTTATAATGAATATAACTAGCATATAGGAGAAATAAGTATTAACCTTTAAGATTAATCATGTTAAACTTTAGATTAAGTAAATTCCTTTCTTGATTGTAACTCACTACACCCTCACCCTATAGGAATGCAACTTTATTTGGAGGGTGGCGCCTGATTTAAGAAAAAATCACCCCTGGAAAAATAAGTTTTCTGGTTAACTGACCGGTATCAGAAAGGGCCATAAAATGTCAGCAGACCTCATGGACAAAAGATGATGAAACTCATAAGACCTTTGTATAATTTTATATGAAGCACCTGATTGTGACAAGGGTCAGGTCTGCTGACCCCCACATGACTCTGTATTCATCCCTATGTATAACAAAAAGGTATATAAACAAACCTGAAAAATAAAGAAATCGGATCAGTTTCTGGAAAGACTGATTCCCCCGTGTCGTTTCTTTCTTGCTCCCCGCTTTCCTGGCTGAATTTCCATCTGAAATGTGGGTACTCACCAAGCCTGCTAATTCTGCCTGGGCTTCTGAGATCGGACCAGGGAGGCCTCAGTGCCTCCTCTCCTTCGGGAGAATGGAAAGACGCCTGTGGCCTATGTAGGTGGTGATTGGTATTCCACGTAAACCAGTTATTCAGCCTCTTTTCTCCACTGATTCTCCTACTACACTATCTGTTTCTAATCTCCCTCTATATCTGTAATTAAATAAGTTTTTTCCAGGACGCCGATTCTGTCCCCACCTTCGAATTACCCTGGATCCACCGGGGCTGGACCCCGGCAGGTGCCTACAGAATTCCAGAGTGACTCTCTATTTCAGAGACTAGTAGCGCTGGGTCTGCAGGAAGCAAGGGGTAATTCTCACAGCTGGGCAGATCAAAGACAGTCAGAAAAAAATGTATGATTTTCTCTCTCCCAACGTCCTACATGGGTGGTCATCCAGGCTCTGCATATAAGTCTTTAGTGATAGCAGTCTCTTCAGGGGTGAGGTGGGGTCACATTCCTCCTCGGGGGAAATAGACCTGTTTTCTATTGAAGAGGGATCCCCCTGGGGTATCGCGAACTGTCCCAAATGCCTATTTGGAAAGAGGCAGCATGTCAAATTGCGACTTTGTGGCATTCCAAACTTTGGACCAGTTATTTGTGCAGAATATTTCAATTGCACATTTGAATCCAAATAAAACTGTTATAAGGGGAGCAAGTGTATATTTCTGTGTGAGAGAAAGGAAGATAGAGACAGAGAGACAGTCAGAAAAAGGCAGGTAGTCTAGAGAGGAGAGAATTTTCTTCTCAAGTGTTGAAAAACACAACATCCTTTCAAGAGGTAGAGACGACAGGATAGAAGTTTCCTTTCAACTCCATACTTCATGAATTCTCTCAGACTTCCCTCTTTGTTGAGTTTACTGATTGTCTTAGCTGCTAATCATCAACACAGCAAGTATGCAGTGTCAGGCGCTGGGGTAAGGGATCTGTAGACCACATAAGACCTAGTTGTTGCAGCAAAGGTGGTATCCCCCTATTTAAGGTGAGGAAAATGGGGCTTAAATTCATTAAGTGACTTTCTCAAGGTCACAGGTTCATAGGAGGCTGAGAAAAAGTCAAGACATGTGTTGACTGAACTGCAAGCCCTCGTTGTGAAAAGCCTTTATGCGCTTCTTCCTCTGAGCTCCTTGTCCCCAAGTCTTACTTTCACTTACTGGAATTGCAGAAGCTAGAATTAGAATCTTAGAATTATTGTTCAAACCTTTCTCCCAAATTGTTTGTAATGGGATCGCAAATTAACTTCCATCCTAATGCAAATGTGCAAAAGAATAAAGTCTGAAATTTTACTTTTGTCTGTAATTAACTTGGTCTTTCTCTTGAGTGTCCACTTAGTAGGAAAATAAATTAATACAATGTCCAGTCTAATATAACCTTAGTCGATTTTAAAAGTTAAAAAGTTTAATAATGCCTTGAGGTAATGTTCTGTCTCTCTCTAGGGGGAAAAAAAACTGTGATATCTCATGCAACCTCTTTCTTTGGCCTTTGGCCATACAGGAAGGGGTGTGTGGTTTTGCATTGGGTATATGTATTAGTCAGGATAAATAATGCTAACTTCTATAACAAACAGCCCTCTAAAATCTCAGTGGCATAACATGAAAAAAGGGTTATTTCTCTTTCATGTCATGGTGCATGTAGGGAGTGTGGCTTTTTTCTAAGTGATGACCTAAGAATCCAGGCTCCTTTCATCTATTTTTATCTTCAAGACATCTCTCTCTCTCTCTCTGTCAATTTCTCTCTCAATTTCTCAATGATTGCAGTGCTTTTCTGGGGAAGAGAATATAGAAAGGAATTCTGCATGGTAGACATTGATACCATGCACACTCCATTTACCAGAACCTCGTCACAGTGTTTCAGCCTAACTGCAAGGGAGGCTAGTGAACACTACTTCTCCCATGTGCTCAAGGAGCAGAAACAAGACTGACGGGATCTAACCAAGGTCCACAGCAGGCAGGAATGGTTCCCCAGCCCTCCTGCGAGTTCCTCCTGCCAGTGTTGACTGCCAGCCCCTCTGTCTGCTGAGTCACCGGGTTAGCGTCCCTCATCTGCTTCCGATGCTGAAGTGGGTGGCCGATGCCCCTGGGGAGGCATTTGTCGTGGCCTAGCCGCCACTTCCAATGGAGCTCCCACCGGCGTGCTGCCACTGAGCTCCCTGCTGTGTCTCTAGCTGGCCTGCTGGACAGAAGGTTCACTGCCAAGGCCCACCGTGGGGTCATGTTGTAATACCCTGGCGGACTCAGTGACTCTCAACCCAGCAGCCGTACCACCCAGGAACATGCACAGCTTCGGTCGACCTAATCATCAAGGCTGCCCTCTGCCTGACCACACTCCAGGAATTATCTCTGCTCAGGCCCGAGCTGGACTTCCGTGGTGGCTCAGGGATAAAGAATATGCACACCAATGCAGGAGATTTGGGTTCGACCCGTGGGTCTAGAAGACCCCCTGGAGAAGGAAATAGCAACCCAGTCCAGCATTCTTGCCTGGGAAATCCCATGGACAGAGGAGCCTGGAGGGCTTCTGTCTATAGGGTCACAAAGAGTTGAACATGATGAAAGACAACAAAAAGGCCTAGATTGGTGGGATGCTGCCTGTTAGTGAAATTCTTCCAAGATTCCCCCAAAGAATCAGGGTGAATGACTCTTCAGAGAGCGGTTGTGAGGTGTGGGTGCGGTTCTCCGTGCCCCACCCCTCCCTTCCCACCGTCCCCAGGAGGCCCCCGGGGAGGGGCTGGGACTTTTCTTTCTCCTCATCTGCCACTGCTTCTCCTTCGAAGAACAGGCCCCCACACCCAGGGAAAACGCCTCTATTGATTGAGACCCTCCGGTGTGCTGGGCGGATACAGAGACGCCATGGACCCTCCTTCCTCACGACAATGACCTGGCTCGCCAGCTCTTGTAGAGCCCCAGCAATCTACATTTTGCCTTTCAAAGTTGATATCGCCTCAGTGTTTTTCCTTTACATTCATTCTACGGCAATTTCTAATCTTTCCCAGGCAGGTAGATGCTGAGGGTGGTGGAAAGTGAGTAAAGAGATATATACTTGGACAAAAGAGAAACCCCATTTAATTGAGAATGCCTCTGTTTAATGAGGAACTTCTTAGGGTTATGAGCTCGGATGCATTCATTTAACAAATAGTTATTGATTATGTTCTGAACAGTGTTCTGGGCCATGGGGGTGCATTTGCTCACCCAGTAAGCAAAGCTAACTGCCCTTGAGAAGCCTATGCTTTAGAGTGTGTAGAACTCAGCAATAGATACCAAGTAAGTGCTTGCATATGTAATGCTTGGGAGTGGTAAGCGCTAAGCAGAAGAGGGGGTACAAGATCCCAGGTAACATGCCGGTAGAGGCTTTACTGAGAGGCGGCTTGTGAGTAAAGATCTGAAGGAAGTGAGCAAGTGAGCCATGTAAATTTTTGGATAAAGAACGTTCCAGGCAGAGGGGATTACAGGTGCGAAGATCCCAAGCAGAAGTCTTCCTGCTTCGCGGAAGAATTAGAGGCTAGCGGCTGGAAGGAAATGACATCAGAGATGATGGGAGGGTATGGATGCTGTTGACCCTTCTTACCTTTTCCTCTAAGTGAGTTGCAGTTCTGAGCACAAAAGTGATTTGAGCGGACTTCAGTTGTAACAGACCTGCTCTGGGCCAGCTTTGTCTTTAGGGTTAAAGTTGGAGTGGCTGTCTATCTCTGCTTGAATTCTCATCGTGGCAGGGAATGGGTTCCTTCATGGGAAAATCCACTGCAGTTGTACAGGCTTAACTGTAGGGGAATCTTCTTTCTCATTCGGTTCCCACAGGACAGAGATTGGCATACTACCACCTACAAGCCAAGTCTGCACCCACCTCTTTTTATAAATGAAGATTAACTGAAACCCAGCCTTGTTTATCTGTTGATGTATTTTCTATGGCTACCTTTGTGCTATGACGGCAGAGCTGAGTAGCTGCCACAGAAATCATATGATCTGTCAAGTCAAAAAAATATTTACTAACTGGCCTGTTTGAGAAAACGTTTGCAGGTCCTTATTATGGGAAACAAAAACTAGAAAGACAACTAGAAAAGGAAACTGAAGACATATGAGCTACAGAGATAAAACAGATGTCAAAACATGATGCAAGTTTATGTATACCAAAAATATGCCATAAAATGTATAGGAAGTAGGAATTCAGTTAAAATATAGTTTCTTAAAGGTTTCAAGATTTGGGGAGGTCAAGAGTGAATGTAGTAAGATTACTATATTGGTAATAGCATTGAAGGAAAGTTTACCTACTGAACACCTGCTTTCCCCCCTAGGGAACCTAGTAGATCCTAAACTAGGCTGAAAAATTCCGGCATGGCTTAGACTGGAGACCTCTGCTTTTGACCTGATTTGCTAATTGCCTTTACTCTAAGTGTCTTGCTTAAGTATGTGCTGATTTAGTCTAAGAGATCATCAACCCTTTCCCATTATCAGCCTCTGTATATTAATGTCAGATGATAGTTAGCAATAGCCTTAATACTCTTAGAAGTGTGCTTAATTTTGCAAAAATGATGGAGGCTTTCTTCTTCTCTCAGTCTCTGTTCCATGCTTCATTCCCTTCTGCTTAGTGTTACTAGCTCAGCTCCAGGCAGCCTCAGGGAGAGGACACTGCCTGCTCATGCAGGTACTGGCTGTGCAGACCCCAGGTCCTTTCTCACTTGAGCCCTCTGCAAAGCAGTAGCCTGGCCTCATAAGCGCCTGGTTTCCCCAGTTTAATTGGTTCCACTCAATGCATGCACAGTCACCAAGACATTTTCCAAATTACTTACAATTAATACTCGAGTCATTGCCAACGAGCTGTCTCAAGCCAGTTCCAATTTCCTATTCAACGGCCTGAGCAGGCAGCATAGTCAGAGCTAGGGTCACAAGTACCAGTCACCCTCAAGGAGGAAGCTATTGCCTAGAATCACATCTGTGGCTGCTAATAAAGTCATGTTGGTAAATGGTTTGGTATGAAAGGCGGTTACTTAAGGTTATCTTTTGCAATTTTGCAAAGATGAGGACTGAACAAGATACTATTCACATTAGGGCCATTAACACTGTTCCAAAACTAGGCGCTTCCACTGCCATAGCTCATACACCTATGCCCTAAAGTCTCTAGGCCTCTGGAAAGTTAACATCATCATCTATTCACCCACACACTTAAAGAGTGTCTATTGCCAGGGCTGGACCCGGTCCATGCCACTACTTTGTAGAACTGTCCTAGCCCGGTGAAATTTGAAGACGTAGGGCCCATCGCTGGCCTTGACCTAATCAATTTTGTGACGCTCACAGTGATATAATTTAGGAATCCCTTGTCTAGAGTTGAAATAGATGAAAAACAGGGTGTATTTGCTTTTGTTTTCTGCTTTTAGAGGCTTTATGTTGGTATCAAGGGAATAGGTTTCTGCTTCCCGCTCTGCCCCCAGTCTTGCCTGGTCTATATCCCCACAGATTGGTTGAAGCTGGCATTCAAGGGGAGGCTCTAGGTCCTGGAGGATTTGTATACTTGGAACCCAGGGAGAATAGAAGGACATTTGTATCAGTTCAGTTCAGTTGCTCAGTCGTGTTCAGCTCTTTATGACCCCGTGGACCGCAGCACGGCAGGCCTCCCTGTCCATCACCAACTCCTGGAGTTTACTCAAACTCATGTCCATGGAGTCGGTGAGGCCATCCAACCATCTCATCCGCTGTCGTCCCCTTCTCCTCCTGCCTTCAATCTTTCCCACCATCAGGGTCTTTTCAAATGAGTCAGTTCTTCGTACCAGGTGGCCAAAGTATTGGAGCTTCAGCTTCAACATCCATCCTTCCAATGAATACTCAAGACCGAGTTCCTTTAGGATGGATTGGTTGAATCTCCTTGAAGTCCAAGGGACTCTCAAGAGTCTTCTCCAACATTTGTATACCTAAGACTAATAGACTACTCAGGCAGAGAGGAATACAAAGTCTTCAGGGTTGCAGGCTAGCTCACACAGCCTGGTGTGAGAGACTGAACCTCATCCAGGGCGCCCCTAATCCTCAGTACTGAAGCTGCCACTACAGTTTGATGGCATCCTATTGTACCACTGTCTTAATCAGGGTGCTCAAGAGACAGAACCAAGAGGATGTACATAGACAGCTATGTAGCAAGAGGTAGTGTGAGGGACTGGATCACATGATCAGGGAAGCTGAGACGTTCCACCATCTGCTGTCTGCAAGCTAGAGGCCCAGAAGAGCCAGGGGTGTAGTTCCAGTCAAAGACTGAAGGCCTGAGCAGGAGGGTCCATGGTGGAAGTCTCAGTCTGAGTCTAAAGGCCCCGAGGACCAGGAGCTCCGATGTCTAGTGGCAGGAAAAGATGGCTGTTCCGGCCCAAGCAGAGAGTGTTCATCGTTTCTCTGCTTTTTTGCTCCATTTTGTCCTCGACAAATCGGATGATTCTCACCCACACTGGTGAGATCGATTTTCATTCAGTCTACTGATTCAAATGCTAATCTCATCTGGAAACACCTTCAGGGTCACACCCAGAAATAATGTTTCACCCACTATCCAGGCATCCCTTTGCTCAGTCAAGCTGACACCTAAAATTAACTATCACCACCACCGGGCTGGTGGCTCACGGATGAACTTAAATAGACGGCATTATAGCTACCAGGGAAATCCACTCAGATGGTAAAGCATCTGCCTACAATGCAGGAGACCTGGGTTCGCTCCCTGGGTCGGGAAGATCCTCTGGAGAAGGAAATGGCAACCCACGTTGCCTGGAAAATCCCATGGATGGAGGAGCATGGTAGGCTGCAGTCCACGGGGTCGCAAAGAGTCCGACCCCACTGAGCAGCTTCACAACTTCACATAGCTACCAGGTGGGCTTTCCAGGTGGCTCAGTGGTAAAGAATCTGCCTGCAAACTCAGGAAATGAAGGCGACAACGTTTCAATCCCTGGGTCAGGAAGATCCCCTGGAATAGCAAATGGCAACCAGCTTCAGTATTCTTGCCTGGAAAATGCCATGGACTGAGGAACCTGGTGGGCTCCTGATCAGGAGGTTGCAGAGTTGGACACGACTGAGCAATTGAGCACACATACACGCACATAATCAGCAGGTGACATTTTGGCTGGTCTTTGAAAGAAAAGAACTGAGGAGGACATTCCAGGCCCAGGGACCAACTGGGGGAAAAGCAAAGATGTATAAAAGTAGGAGAAGTGCCCAAGAAATAGCCATGGGTAACCTGGTTGCAGTCCTGGGGTCATGAAAAGGAGAAGTGAGCGTTAGGTGTAAAAACAGCACCTCTTGTGTGTCAGCCTCTTTCTGGGTGCTCTGAGACATAAAGAGAAATGGGACAATATAAAGATGAAAGAGACACGGGCCCTACTTTCAAAGGGCATACTCATTGAAGAGAGCATCCGTATAGCACTGCGGCATCAGCAAGGCTTTGCTGAGTGGTAGGCTTGAACCTCGGAGAAGGCAGTGGCACCCCACTCCAGTACTCTTGCCTGGAAAATCCCATGGGTGGAGGAGCCTGGTAGGCTGCAGTCCATGCTGAGGGTTGGACACGACTGAGTGGCTTCCCTTTCACTTTTCACTTTCATGCATTGGAGAAGGAAATGGCAGCCCGCTCCAGTGTTCTTGCCTGGAGAATCCCAGGGATGGGGGAGCCTGGCGGGCTGCCGTCTATGGGGTCGCAGAGTCGGACACGACTGAAGTGACTTAGCAGCAGTGACTTAGCAGGCTTGAACCTTACTGACGTTCTAGAGGAGATGCCATGAGCACTGTACCTAGGCGAGTTCTACACCTCTGGGTCTTGGGATGCCCACCCATGGGATACCCCATAGTAGGGGGGCTAGAAGGAGAGAGCTGTAACCTGCGATGTTAACTGTGTTCGTCAAGTTGATTGGACCATGGGCTGCGCAGACATTTGGTGTTTATTGTGGGTGTCTGTGAGGGTGTTTATGGATGAAATTCACATTTGAGTTGGTAGACTTAATAAGGCAGTTTGCCTTCCCTTAGGTTGGGTGGGCTTCCTCCTCTCAGCTGAACACCTGCATAGAACAAGAAGACTGAATAGGAGGGGATTTCTCCGGAACGAGGAGCTGGGACATTGGTCTTTTTAGCTTTCAGACTCAAACTGAAACACTGGCTCTTCCTGGGTCTTGAGCTAGCTGGGTTTTGAACTGGAGTTTATACCATGAGCTCCCCTGGTTCTCAGGACTTCAGATCTAGACTGGAACCACACTGTCATCCTACACCCGCTATGCTAGGTGTCCAGCTCGCCAACTGGAGATACTGGGGTGTCTCAGCCTCCATAGTTGTGGAAACCAATTCCTTAAAGTCTCTCTCTCTATATATATATGTATGCATGTGTCATACATACACACATGCACATCCTGTTGATCCTTCCCCCCCCCCCCCCCCCCCCGAAGACTCTAATGAGTAAGCTCTGCTGACGTTCAAGAAGGACCTCAGTCTCTCCTTTTCGAATTCCGTGGTGTGGTGCAGTCTTAGCTCTGCCAGTTCAGCGTGCATCTCTTTTCATCCTCTCTCTGGCCTGGCAGTTAGAAGAGGGGAAGGGATGGGGTCCAGAGGACAGGAAGCTCTCCATCCCTGATTCCTCCACGTCAGGCCCCCTCATTGGAGGCTCCTTTCTCCAGGCTCCTTCCAGGGGAACTCTTTGGCCTCAATGCCCCGGGCACATGGATGGTCCGGAAAGTGAGGCTTTATTTCGTGGCGGTAGTGGTGATGCGCATCCCTCCAAGAGCAGCACTAGTGAAGGGGAAGCATGACTACCTTCATTATTTTTCTCTTCTCTGTCTTAGCAAAAGTGGTGTTTTTTTTAACCATTAATTCGAAGCTTTTCCTTAAAGATATTCACTTTGTGCCAACCACAGTGAATGAAGCTAAAGGGAAAGAAAACTCTGCAGGCACCAGAGTATCATTGGTCACTCACACAGCTCTGGCTCTTTCCGCTGAGTCAAACTGGATTTGTTTGTTCTCAGCACCATCAATGCATGTACACTGGTGCACAAAGGGAGGTGTGGAATCACACCGAAGGATATTTTTATCCAAGACCAAAAGGATGTGCTGTCTATCCAGGGCAACGTGGAGATAAAAATCCTTTGTACTTATAATGCTTTCATCTGAGCCCAAAGTGCTGTCTTATACCCACTTTATCTCCTTTATCTACCTCCCAGCCAGGAAGTCAGAAGTAGTAAGGAAGATCCCCTCATCCGGACTGTGAAGACATTTAGGGCTGGGTGGATTATACGGTCTGCTGTCGGTTACATTGCAGAGTTTGAATTAGAAAGCTGGTTCTTTCCTCTCTCACATCTTCTCCTACCGTCCCTCCCTCCCTCCTTCCTTTCTCTCCTCCCTTCATCCCATTTCCCCACCTTCCTCCCTTTCTTCTTTCATCAGATGTTGTTGAACCAAGGGGTTCTCTCCTGGGTGCTGATGATGTGAAACACACAGCTCTCACCTCTGAGGCATTCTCAGCGCAACAGGGAACAGAGACGTGTCAACACACCCGTGGAATGCAGTGCTGGGAGGCCAACAGCTGCCAGTAAGGCACCGGGGCACATCGAGGTGGGGGAGGCTAGGCCCTCCTGGAAGACTTATAGTGAAGGTTCTCTGGAAGTCATATTTGAGTTAGGCATATTTGAGTTAGGAATTTTATAGATGAAAGAAATGTGGGCAGAGGGAATAGCTTGGGCAAAAACAGAGCCTTGTGTAAGGTCATCTTGTGGTCAGAGAATTGCAAAACTGTCAGTATTGTTGAAGTGTGGGGAGCTCTCCTCTGAACAACCCCTACTGACTTCCAGCAAGAAATATAACCCCTCTAATCATAACTCGGCCCATTCCTGAGACCACAAGAACAGAGTCTCGGCGAGGTGTCGTAAGCACTGTCTGACCAAGATTAATCCTGCCTGTCCACTGCCAGCCTCTGAGGACTGCTCCTCTTTCTTCAACAATGAAGAGAGCCGCGTCAGTCTAACGCCTGCCATATTACCTCCCATTAACTTCATTATTGGACACTAACTGTTTCCAGTTATAATTCTTGCACTGGTAATGACTCGATGTCTGATTCCTGGATAATTACTGTCACGAATGTGATCAGACGGGTGCGCAGGGCAGCTTTTCTCCACCTGGGATCGGGGCACGAATCAACTGAATGCTCAGAGCTTGTAGTATTTTCCTGGAACTGACAGAGGAAAGTGATCTTACGAGTGACAGGGAAGGAGATTTCCCCTGGGGAGTCTGGAAACCCAAAACAGAATTCTCCCCTTCCTTGGGCCTTTGGATAGCCATGGTGGGTCTGGGCATATATATTTGTGTGCGTGTGCGCATATGCTCTCATGCAAAGCCGTGGTTCAAGAACATCAGGTCCTTTTCTCACTGTAGGGACAGTAATTGATACCTTGCTAGAAGCTTCTGGCAGATTAAATTTTATAAGCCATGACACACAGAGGCTTTGACTCTAAGTTGCTCAAAACCCACTCTAATTATCCACATTTATTTGTACGCAGAGATAGGCTGCCTATTTGTAAGTCCGAGAAAGGGGTTTCTCACATTGCATGTGGTTGAGGGTAATGCTAGAAAAAGGAACGATGTTGGCAGTAGAATTAGTGAGGTAGGCTGATGTGAAATTCGAAGTGCAGAAAGAAGGAGCCAGAATGAAGCTGGAGAACCAGAGAAGATGGGCAGAGGTCAGTGGGGAAAACTCTCCATGGGCCTGAGACCTCAGATCTGCCTGCCTGGCTCTCCCCCAGCACGGCTGGGTAAGACCACTTCTGATAGAAGCAAACCCCGCTATCCTAAAGATTGAGAAGGTCAGGCTTGTCCAGACAGTGTTGTGCAGCTTGCCTCTTGCACGCAGAATTGCAGCTCGCCTAGAACAGACTATGCTTGAAATGTTCTGAACAAAGAGTTACCAAGTGTTTCTTCTGCACAGGGTGTTTTGACCTCAGGTTCACAGAATTGTGTGCACAGCACAGTATTAAAATCAGCCCACATAGAAGCCTCTATCATTTGATTTTTGATTGCTGCTGCTCTGTCCCTGCTCTTTATGCCTCTATCCTTCATTCTACAGGCTCCAGCTCTTGTGGGTTTCATATATATTCTCAGTGAATTAGTTTCCTATTGCTGCCTGAACAAGTTACACACGCATAGGGTTTTAAATAAGACAAGCTTATTTTACTTATGTTTAAATTAAAAACAATTGATGTTGGCATAGAGTTGATTTGTAATGTGTCAGTTTTAGGCACACAGCACAGTGTTGCCGTTTTAAATATACGTCTCCGCCTTCTTTATCAGATTCTTTTCCCATATAGAGTTCCCTGTGCTGTACAGCAGGTCCTTGTTGATTTTGTATTTTATATATATATAGGGCATATACGCTGATCCCAAACTCTTAATTTATTCCCCTCCCCCTTCACCTTTCCCTTTTAGTAGCTTTAAGTTAACACAAACTTCTTATCTCAGTTTCTGTAGGTCAAAATCCAGCAGTGTCAGCTGGGTTCTCTGCTCAGGGTTTCACGTGGTTGAAATCAAGGTATTGGTTGGTCTTGGTTCTTATCTGGGGGCTTCAAGGTGAGGGGAGATCTGTATCTTAGCTCATTTGGGTTGTTGTGTGCATAGCGTTCTTTGCTGGCTGTTGATGGGGTCATTCTCTGCATCTAGAAACCATCTGTACTCCTGGGCTCATAGTCTCCTTGGTCTTCAGAGCTAGCAGTGGTGTGTTGAATCCTCCTTGTACTTAGAATTTTTCTGTTGGAATCTCTCCAACTTTCTCTTCCGCTTTCCCTTCTGCTCTTAGGGCTCATTGACCCTCCCTAACCATGCAGGATCTCCTTATTTTAAGGTCAAATGCTTACTAACTACTTATACCTGTAAAGTCCCTTTTGCCATGTAAATGAACATATTTGTAGATCTGGAAATTAGGGGGTAAACTTTTCCTGGAGGTCATAATTTTGCCTGGCATTGTGACCCAACTTTCATTTGCTTATTTACAAGCAATAGCCTTAAAAGTGTGTTGTTTGTTTATCCTAAAAAGATTACATAAACAGTTTTGTGCTATAAATCTTACTTTTGTTTGCTTAAAATCATATTTTGAAATCTATCCTGCTCATTATTTCTGACCAAGATGTACCATTCTGTTATGCACTTATATTAAGTATATTACATGTATCCATTTCCTTAGCTGTGAATACCCACAAACAGAGCTGCAATGACTGTCTAATATGTCTGTATCTCACGGTGGACCTGTGTGAAGGTTTCTGTGGGGTACACATCTAGGAGCGGAATTGCTAGGTGATAGGGTGAAGCATCCCTCACTCTGCTCTGCATTTCTAGATAACATTCTAGAATGTCTGCACCCACTTCCTTTCCCATTAGCAGTATGTAAATATCCCATTTCCCCACATGCCTACCAGTGTTTGGTATTCAGTCCTGGCTCCAACACTCTCTTGCTATGTTACCTATGGCTGTTAGTGTTAATTGCTCAGTCGTGTAGGACTCTTTGCAACCCCATGGGCTATAGCCCTCCAGGCTCTTCTGTCCATGGGATTTCCCAGGGAAGAATACTGGAGTGGGTTGCCATTCCTTTCTCCAGGGAATCTTCCTGACCCAGAGATGATACACTGGGCTCCTGTATTGCAGGCAGATTCTTTTCCATCTGAACCACCAGGGAAGCCCTAGCTATGGTTAAGAAATGTAAAATCTTTTTTTCCTCAGTTTTCTCATCTGTAAAATGTACTGAAACTAGCATCTGATTCATAAGGTATTCTGAGGATTATGAGTTTTGATCAGAATAGGGCCCAGGACATAGTAGGTGCTTTAATAATTATTCTGTTATTTTCAAATATTTACAGTATAATAGACATAAAGTGACTTTTTTTGGTTTCATTTTGCATTGTTTCATTAATAAGGAGGTCAAGTATGACTTCCTGTATTTACCAGCTGTTCAGATTTTTCTTTCCCCCTTTTATTTTTGTGATTTGTCTTTTGTGTCGTTGATGAAGAATATTTTATATGGTTTTACGCTCTGTGTCCATTTCTACAGCATTAAATCCAGGTGCCCTCATATGTCTAACATTTAAGAATGCTCAAACTACTGCACAATTGCACTCATCTCACACGCTAGTCAAGCAATGCTCAAAATTCTCCAAGCCAGGCTTCAGCAATACGTGAACCGTGAACTTCCTGATGTTCAAGTTGGTTTTAGAAAAGGCAGAGGAACCAGAGATCAAATTGCCAACATCTGCTGAATCATGGAAAAAGCAAGAGAGTTCCAGAAAAACATCTATTTCTGCTTTATTGACTCTGCCAAAGCCTTTGACTGTGTGGATCACAATAAACTGGAAAATTCTGAAAGAAATGGGAATACCAGACCAGCTGCCTCTTGAAAAATCTGTATGCAGGCCAGGAAGCAGCAGTTAGAACTGGACATGGAACAACAGACTGGTTCCAAATTGGAAAAGGAGTACGTCAAGGCTGTATATTGTCACCCTGCTTATTTAACTTCTCTGCAGAGTACATCATGAGAAACGCTGGACTGGAAGAAACACAAGCTGGACTCAAGATTGCCGGGAGAAATATCAATAACCTCAGATATGCAGATAACACCACCCTTATGGCTGAGAGTGAAGGGGAACTAAAAAGCAACTTGATGAAAGTGAAAGAGGAGAGTGAAAAAGTTGGCTTAAAGCTCAACATTCAGAAAACGAAGATCATGGCATCCAGTCCCATCACTTCATGGGAAATAGATGGGGAAACAGTGGAAACAGTGTCAGACTTTCTTTTTGGGGGCTCCAAAATCACTGCAGATGGTGATTGCAGCCATGAAATTAAAAGTCGCTTATTCCTTGGAAGAAAAGTTATGACCAACCTAGATAGTATATTCAAAAGCAGAGACATTAGTTTGCCGACTAAGGTCCGTCTGGTCAAGGCTATGGTTTTTCCTGTGGTCATGTATGGATGTGAGAGTTGGACTGTGAAGAAGGCTGAGCACCGAAGAATTGATGCTTTTGAACTGTGGTGTTGGAGTAGACTCTTGAGAGTCCCTTGGACTGCAAGGAGATCCAACCAGTGCATTCTGAAGGTTGATTCTGATCAACCCTGGGATTCCTTTGGAAGGAATGATGCTAAAGCTGAAGCTCCAGTACTTTGGCCACCTCATGCAAAGAGTTGACTCACTGGAAAAGACTCTGATGCTGGGAGGGATTGGGGACAGGAGAAGAAGGGGACAACCGAGGATGAGATGGCTGGATGGCATCACGGATTCAATGGACGTGAGTCTGAGTGAACTCTGGGAGTTGGTGATGGACAGGGAGGCCTGGTGTGCTGCGATTCATGGGGTCGCAAAGAGTTGGACACAACTGAGCGACTGAACTGAACTGAACATGCTGCAACTGTAATGATGAGTCTGCTCATGGAAGAGCATTGCTGAGAAATAACAGTTTTTGTTACACATTGGTGGGTTACACATTGGTGGGTCCCGCAAGCACCCTTGTTACACCCTGATGGGTCCCACAGACACACTTGCCATGAAGTCATACCCCATCTAGGTCTCGTTTTGTTCATCCCTGCCAATGGTTAGCTCTGCTGCTTAGAGAATATCTCTTGTCACTATGGCTGTGGACTTGGTTCTAGTCTGGTATGTTCTAGTCTGCCTCCTCAGGGAAGTCACAAGTCTATGGCTTCACTGCCTATTACTCTCTAAAAAGAAGTTCCAGAGAGGCAAGGGTCTGTCTCCCTATCATTCCATCTCAGCCACCAGAAAAATGATGGAAGGCATGACTGAGCCACAAGAGCCTTTTTTGTATAGAGCAAGGGCCATTATAGAAGGGCTAGTCCATCTGCAAACTGGCAAACAGAAAGTTTTTATATGTAGAGAAAGCAATGATTCATAACTCAAAACCAAAAGGGGTTTGATTTAGAAAAGCATCTTCAGTTCAGTTCAGTTCAGTCACTCAGTCGTGTCCGACTCTTTGCGACCCCATGAATCGCAGCACACCAGGCCTCCCTGTCCATCACCATCTCCCAGAGTTCACTCAGACTCACGTCCATCGAGTCCATGATGCCATCCAGACATCTCATCCTCTGTCATCCCCTTCTCCTCCTGCCCCCAATCCCTCCCAGCATCAGAGTCTTTTCCAATGAGTCAACTCTTCACATGAGGTGGCCAAAGTACTGGAGCTTCAGCTTTAGCATCATTCCCTCCAAAGAAATCCCAGGGCTGATCTCCTTCAGAATGGACTGGTTGGATCTCCTTGCAGTCCAAGGGACTCTCAAGAGTCTTCTCCAACACCACAGTTCAAAAGCATCAGTTCTTTGGTGCTCAGCCTTCTTCAGAGTCCAACGCTCACATCCATACATGACCACAGGAAAAACCATAGCCTTGACCAGACGGACCTTAGTCGGCAAACTAATGTCTCTGCTTTTGAATATACTATCTAGGTTGGTCATAACTTTTCTTCCAAGGAGTAAGAGTCTTTTAATTTCATGGCTGCAATCACCATCTGCAGTGATTTTGGAGCCCCCCAAAATAAAGTCTGACACTGTTTCCCCATCTATTTCCCATGAAGTGATGGGACTGGATGCCATGATCTTCGTTTTCTGAATGTTGAGCTTTAAGCCAACTTTTTCACTCTCCACTTTCACTTTCATCAAAAGGCTTTTTAGTTCCTCTTCACTTTCTGCCATAAGGGTGATGTTATCTGCATATCTGAGGTTATTGATATTTCTCCCGGCAATCTTGAGTCCAGCTTGTGTTTCTTCCAGTCCAGCGTTTCTCATGATGTACTCTGCAGAGAAGTTAAATAAGCAGGGTGACAATCTACAGCCTTGATGTACTCCTTTTCCAATTTGGAACCAGTCTGTTGTTCCATGTCCAGTTCTAACTGCTGCTTCCTGGCCTGCATACAGATTTTTCAAGAGGCAGGTCAGGTGGTCTGATATTCCCATCTCTTTCAGAATCTTAGGGGTTTGGAAATCAGTGAATTCAAACACCATTAAAATAATGAAACAGCCTCACATTTTAACTCAGTTGGAATTTTACTCTTCATTTCTTAGTTTTTAACCTTGTTAATTATAAAGGTGGTTGAAATATCATTTTGAAAAGTTGCAAATGATCTGTTATCTCAGCATGATTTTAAAAACACCCAAAGGGCTGTATACTGTGTTGTTGTTCAACGTTCTTTTTCTGTAAAGATCTTAAAGTTACTGTTTATTGCTTTAGAAACCTTTAACTAAAAATGATCACATGGCCTAAGAGGGCCCTAGAGGCGGGCCCTGCAAGTGAGACTGGGCGGTGTTGGGGCAGGTAGCCAGAAGTGGTCTTCTGGGATGGCAAGTCAGGTTTCATGGCCTGAAAAACCAGAATAAAAACAATCTCTTGTGCTTGAGAGTGAAGACAGCCCTGCCAGACAAATTGGTCTTTAAAAGCAGAGTTTTAGCTGGTTCTGGGTAACTGACAAACAGACTTCCTCCTTACTGAATTTGGACAGCACAACGCCCTGCTTGGACTCTGAATGGCCTTCATGAAACGATCTAGGACCTGAAGTTAAACAAACAACAAACAAACAGAATTTTGGGGATTATTATTTTCTAAACCCATGATGTATGAAAAGAGTTTTCTTCCCAGACTACAGTAACAGGGGGGAAATATTGGTATCTGTTGATATATGGACACAGCTATAAATAGTAGTAGGTAGTAACCCAGCGCCATGGGGTGGTGGATTTTCGCCCATGTCTCCCCAAAATGCCACAGTGAATTGTGGAAAGTTTACAGTCGGCCCTTGAATGACTCAGGTTTGGACTGTGCAAGTCCACTTATACATGGACATTTTTCCACAGTATATACTCTGGTTCTACACACCCTGAGGTTGGTTCAATCCTTGGAATGGAGAACTGGGGTACGAGAGCTCACTGAACTTATCCTGATTAACCCTGGAATTGTTCAACTCTAGTCTGTTTTAAACCAAACAAAGAGGAAAAGCACCTGTCTGGGGCCTGCCCCAGGACCCCCCTGAAAGCTTCTGCCTGGGAGTAGCTTGCTGGGCCAACGAGTTGTCTCAGCTCTTTCACACATATCTGGAATCTATAGGCATTAACCTTATAATCTATGTGATGGATTTTTTAGTTCACTGGGGCAACAGCTAGAAAACAGAAGCCCTGCTCAGGTGTTCTCGATCACGTCTGTTCTGATGAAGTATTAGTCTCACCACTTTGTCTTGGGGAATTTCATTATGTCATCGTTTTACTAACATTTCCCAGAGATGTTCCTCTAACCGAATGTGCCAGAACATGGTAACAGAAAACTTTTGCCTTTATTTTCCATAATCCAATACTAGATATGAGAAATCCTAGAGTGAAATTACTGCTGTGCCATAGAAATCTCCAGTTAAAAGGGCTGTGGGGGGGAGGACACAGCACAACAAAGAGAGTGACAATACATTGTAAATGACGATAGTAGCAGTTGACACTAAGAGTTACAGAAGTTTATGAATGCTGTGCTAAATCCTTTAAATGCACTTTCCCACTAATCCTCTCAATGACCCACTCTTGTTGTTGTTTAGTCACTAAGTTGTGTCTGACTCTTTGCAACTCCAAGGTCTGTAGCAGGCCAGGCTCCTCTGTCCATGGGATTTCTCAGGCAAGAATACTGGAGTGGGTTGCCATTTCTTTCTCTAAGTTATCTTCCTGACACAGATCGAACACATGTCTCCTGCACTGGCGGTAGGATTCTTTACCACTGAGCCTGACCCTAAGGAGGTAGATATTAATCATTATTTGTACCTTACAATGAAGAAATACAAACATGGCGGGGATCACTAAATGTGCCCATGTTAGTGACTAGGCGTGTTGGGGTTGAACCCAGCTTTGTGATTCCTGGGCCCAAGCTATTAACCATCCAGAGATTAACTACTGTTTCAGCTGAGAGAATTTTTGTTTTGATCACTTACTCTGTATCAAATGCTGTGAAGAATACAAGGAGGATAGCACATGTTTATAGCAAAGGCTAAGAGAGTTTGGTTCAGACCAAACTCTGTATTTTTGTGTACTGGTTCAGACCAAACCAGTATTTCTAATACCCAGACTTTCTTTGGCAGAAGAAAAATCTTTGCAGGCGGAAGTTGTCAGGGAAGTCCTTATGAGGCGGGTGGATCTGGAGAAATGGGAAAAAGGATTCAGGCCTGCCTTTTAGAGAAGAGGATGCGTTCTGGATTGTGAGGAAAACTAAATAACCCCTCCCTTCCCAGATGTAATTGAAAACGTAGAACAAAAATGAGAGAGTCAGGTCATAGCAAATCTTCTGATCTGTGGCTACAATAACCTTATGAAGTCCTACGACTACTCTCGCTTTTGCAAGACAAACAGACATTTATTATTATTATTATCAGTTATTCAAGGAGACAGGGAGAGATCTATATCTGGAAGAGTTGCCCCAAAGACCTCATTCTAAAGCCTGCTATAATGAAGCTTGTCAGATATGAAGGTTCTTATTACTTTTCAACACTTGGGAGGATTCCAAAATGGCAGCCGGTTTGACAGACCCATGAAGTGTTCATGGGACTTTCTCTGGAAGGGACACCAACTTAGAAGCGAGGCTAGAGGAGAGCTTGGGTCACTGACTGAAGCATAGCTTCCCCTCCTGAATGAACATATGTTATCACGGAAAGAGAGCTTTCCCTTGTTCTCTGGTCCATGGCTGGTCTTCTCCATCCGGAAACATTGGGTGATACGATGTTCACTCCAGCAGAACACATTATTATTATTCAGGAGCAAGTGACTTGAAATTGAAATGCTCACACAGTTGTGAACTCCAACAGCGTTAAAAATAAATCCCTTTATCTGTTCTACATTCCTAGGTACTCTTTTCCATTGGAGACCCCCTTTAAAAGATGTGTGGACTGCACGTTGAACAAGATCGAATGTGACTTTGCAAAAATAGAATGCCTGGTCTCTCCTCTTTCCCTTTCCACTCGACAATGCAAGATAAATTCACTCCATGGGAACCTTTTGTGGGCTGTACTGCTCAGGCAATTTGCAGTTTGCTGGGGGAAAGGCAGCTCACGCTACATTTATCACCCCCTGCCGCCGGCTACAATTCAACCCACTTCGAACCACTGAGCAGAGGTGCTGATGGAGGCTCTGGCATTAGAATTTCACATCATAATAGAAGTTCAGGGAAGCAAAAGACAAATGTATCAGGGCCTTTCCAGGTCTTCACTAAGGAAGAGGTCAAGAGTACAACATGGGGTGATAGGGACCAAAGATGAGCATTTGCAGTAATGAAAAATACGGTTGCTTTTCTCGAATCTTTCATATATTTCCTTCTGGTAACCTTAGCTTGAATAGTGAGTTTCCTATTGCTATCCAAATCATCAACTCATATTGTGAGGGGTACTCTACATAACTGCACAAAGCAACATGGCCAAAACTAATAAATAAGAAAAGGCATGACTTGCCTTCATTTCATTCTGTTTTACTCAGGGGCTTGTTCTCAAAAAACAAAAAAGCAAACAAGAACAACACCATAAAATGAGTGTAGTGGGTAATTGGGTGGAGTTAATGTATTGGTCAAGACAGGCTAGATACTGCTATGAACAACCCCCCAGTCTCCCAAAGCCATAGGGTTACTTCTCATGAAAATCAGTGGAGGAGTCTGCTTCATAAGTTTACTCAGGGACCCAAGCTGATGGAACATGATATTGTTGCTATACTATCTCTAATTCTGGAAGCAGAAGAGTATGCTGAAGAGTCTTATCTGGCATTGAAATTCTGACTTAGGAGTGAAACGCATCCTTTCCACTTACAGTCCATTGGCCAGAACCAGTCATGTGACCTGCCTAACTGTAATGGGCCAAGGAAATATAACCCTCTTGTGCAGCTAGAAGGAGAGGGTGGTTATTTATGGGTGAGAGCTGGGAGTCTCTGCTATCATTGTGTTATGTCTCTTCTATTGGTCGACTTCTCTGGAGAAGGAAATGGCAAGGAATTGGCTTAGGTAATCTCCAGTATTCTTGCCTGGGGAATCCCACGGACAGAGGAGCCTGGAGGGCTACAGTCCATGGGGTTGCACAGAGTCAGACATGACTGAGCTACTAAGCGTGCACTGGTTGGCTTAGTGAAGTTGGTCTGAATAGTGGTAGTGGTTTTGGTATTTATTTATTTATTTATTTATTTTGGGTTTTGGTATTTAAATAAACCACATACACTTGCCATTTCTTTTTGTTTTGTGTACAGTGATGTTCACAAATGTCGTAGCAGTGGTAAGAAGATTTTGGCAGTAGAAAGACTCCAACAACTCCCTAACTGAAGGGATGAGAAAATAGAGAGGCTGAAAAAGTTATCCACGATTTCCTCATTGTTGGCAGAGACAGGGTGCCTTCCAGATTAGTCCTTTTTCCTCTGCGCAACTTGCCTGTCCGTTAGATCCCTTCCCTGGAGCTAAGAGAGAGTATGAGCTCAGAAGGTAATGTCCTGCAAATCTGACCAACAATGCAAGTGAGTCTGTATGAGGATTAATATCACAGTGGACAGCATGTGATTTACTTTTAGTGTTAACACTCAAGGTATTCATTACTCTGTTTAGAATGGATGTGTTTTTACATTATTCATTCATTTCTCTACCTGTTAGTATTATTAATATTTTTGACTTGTTAATCATAGTACTAATGACAAATGTTTTCCTTTGAATTCACCCGAAGGTTCATATTTGCTCCTAGGGCTGTGTGTTGATACATGGCGGTACTTCCTAATGATTTTGTGCCATGGCGCATGTAGAAAATGTTAATAGTATAGTGGGGTAAAACCACCAAGGCTGCTCAACCCTTGAGACAATTGCATGTGAATTCCAGCTGCTTCAAGACCGAGCCTGGCCACCTGATGAGCTGAGGATTGACCTTGGAACACTAGTACCCCAGTTATAAAGTGCGGGTTGGGAAGCGCTGGCATTCACAGAAGAGCAGTGAGCTAGGTGTTACTTTCTCTTTCAGACTGGTTGGGTTTGGGGTCAGAACTATGTCCCTATTTATCTCTGCTGACTTTGATACTTGTGTTGGTTAGAAGTGGTTGTTAAGAGGAAAAAAAGGCACCTCACCTTGACCCTTCTTGATCAGGGAAGGTTTCTTGGAAGAATTAGATTTTTCAGCAATGTTTAGGGAGTGAGTATGAATACCCATAGAAATCATAGATAAGCTGGTAACCCTGGAGTGCTCTTTAGAGCCATTCTGGCAGGGTAATGAAGTCATTTTAAATAAGGGGTATTTTCAGCATAAAATGTTTAACAGATCAAATGCGTCTAGGCTTCTGCAGGTTTCAGAGGAAACAGAATGGAAAGCCACACTGATGAAACACTCCTAACAGGCAAATGTTCCCTTTTTCCATGAGGTAAGCAGCTCATGGGGTTTCGTTTAGGTGAGAACTCTTTGGTGGTTGGCTTAGGTAATGAGCATCTGCTGGGAAGACCTTGTGAGCATTATTTGTGCCAGTATCTGTGCAAAAAATATCTCTTCCCTTTATGGTGTGGATTTGAAAGAAAAATGGCATCCCATTGGAGGAAAAGGATTTGATCACTGTTGGGCCCTATCTTTTTGGTCCTTTATAATTCTTTTCTATGTCACTGCTTGACATCTATCATTAGAACGCTGCCAGACAATTTCCTCCCTCTCTTTTTACTACATGGAGGTCTCTTTGTTAAAAACAAGGATGCTAATGTTGCTTCAACTGTTGAGTGCATGAGTGTGTGTGTGTGTGTGTGTGTGTGTGTGTGTGTGTGTGTGTGTGAGTGTAAACATACTTGTCTATGGGGCATGGATGGAAGGCTAGAATTTCATTCTAACATATTCACTGACTCTCTGCCCCGCAACTCAAATGCTATGGAACAGACAGAAGTAGGTCAGGATGGGAATTGTCCTATCTCAGCATATTACAAGGTGGGTGTGACAAGTGAGTGAGCTGTCAGTTCAGAGACAGAAGTAGGGAAAGCCAGAGATGGGTAGAGTAACCGTATAATTCATCATCCACACCGTGACACTTATGAGAATGAAAGGGGGTGCTATTAATAATTACGCTGGGACAACATGTGTAAATTGGGACTGCCCCAGGCAATCTGAGATGAATACTAAGCCTGGGGATGGGCTAAGTGTCAAAATGCCAGGAGAGGAACAGCCACATAATAGAGCCTAGTCTTTCCATTGGAATGGAGTCAGGAGTGTGGACAATTTCCCACATACTGGCATAACGTAATGAAAAATGCCAAAACTGAATGGGCGGGTGAGAGAAACACGGCACTTCATGGTTAACAAGAATAAGAGTTATTCCTGGTGAGTGTAAGTCATGTGGACCCAGCATAATCCAAGCAAGTAGGTGGTTTGCTCCTTTTGAAGGCCAGCAGCTGCCTGTCTTCCCTTATGGAAATTGTTTCTGTCCATCTAAAAGGTGGAGTTCTTGCACTCGACATCTGTCAGGAATGGGCATTTCACTTCGGTAGAAGCCTAAGTCAGATCATGTGTAAGGCTGAAGGGCAAGAGTGCAAGGGATTTCCGGGAGAGGATTGTCAGGAGTTGATGGGGGCATTCCACTGGGGAGAACCCCCTCTATTTGCTTCTGCTTTGTACTCTACACATAAGACTGTCATTGGATGCAAAAAACTGAAGCATAAATAAGACTGTCTCTACCTGGTAACTTCTTATTAAAAAAAAAATTATACATTAAGTGTGGAGAAGGAAATGGCAACCCATTCCGGTATTCTTGCCTGGGAAAGCCCATGGACAGAGGAACCTGGCGAGCTACAATCCAGGGGGTTGTAAAGAGTCAGGCACAACTTAGCGACTAAACAACATACATTAGGTGAGAAAGGGTATGTTCAGAATCCTAGGAGCAGTGAGCCTTTAGAGGGAAGTACTGGACACTCAGCAGAGCTCAGACCCATTCTTCCCTTCCTTGCTTCCTTCTATCACTTACTTTTCCATTAATCCCCTACTAATAGTTAGGCCCCATACTTGGAACAAGAGCTACAGATAAATGAAACATAGCCCCTACCTTGGAGGAGCACCTGTTTTAGTAAGAATGAGTGTAAGTCTAAGAAATTAAGCATAAATAGTAAAGTACTGAAACAGGAAGGGATAATGTGTTAAGAAGGGCTCATGCTTAAGAAGTGTGATGGAGTGTGACAGTTATATAAGGTGCAGAAAGAATTTCCAGGCAGAAGCTGTGGGATGAAAAAGAAAGTCAGATATTACAAGGAGGTGGAGTGTTTGGGGAAGGGATAAACACTTACCTGCCCTAAAGGGCCCAGAGCAGGGAGGGAAAGAGTGAGTGGCAAAAGTTTAAACCTGAATTGGGTTGAGCTCCTGGGCCCAGAGGTTGAAGTACGGCGGCAGCAACGGAAGAGGAATTCTAGAGCTGAGAGGAGGAAGAAAAGACACGGGACATTGACGATCCAACAGGAAAAGAGAAAAAACATAGAACAAACACAGGGACATAGCCTCTGATAGAGAGGAGCAAAATTCTCAAAAGAACCCTTACAAGATCTAATAGACACACGCAGCCCAACCTCCCTTTACTGCCTTTCTGGGTCTGGGAGCTGCGGCTGAGACTCACAGTTATGGGACCAGCGGGGCTCAGCACAGATGTTAGGGTAATGACACACAAAGCCTTCCCCTAAAGGGACAAGCCCAGTCTGCTTGTCTATGGGTAGACAAACAAGAATGGGTTTTTCTGTTTGTTTGTTTGCTTGGTTGGTTGGTTTGGGTTTTGAAGCTCTTCTCTTCAAAGCAAAGAAGGGGATGCAATGCCGGGGGAGGGGAATTGGGTTCTGCGGTTGGAGGCTCTGCCAGGAGCCCAAGACCCACCCCTGGCAGATTCTGTGGCCAGCTCTTGAGAAGGCAGTGAAGGAAAATGCTTTACTGCAGTGCCAAGCTACCTGCTGGCACAGCTTAGCCTGAACTAAGGTTGCTTTTATGTCAGAAAAACGTAAGTCTGGAGATCCTGGGCTGTATGTTTAATAAGGGACATTCATATATACTGTGGTTCTGCTCGCTAATTGTCCCACCAGGCTGGCTCCCAGGCAATCCAGATAAAGAGGGGAACTTGGCTGCAAAGCCTAGCTCACTTCCATCAGCATGGCAAAGAATTGCACAAAGCCTGATCCTTGAACAAACACACAGATACAGGCTGTATTTCTTATTTATTCATTTTGCAATTCTGCTTCTTCTGGGAAAGTGGAGGTTTATTGCCCAGTAGCACATGACTGCGCTGAAAGCCAGAAGGAATATCAGCCAGCTGCTTCATGCACTATTCTGTCCAGCAGGGGCTGAGAGTACCAGTAAGAGGGTTGGGGGTGGGGGGTGTGTGTGTGGAACCAGAACATTTACCGTAGAAACCTATCAGTGAAGAATGGGGATCCTGTTGGTCACAGTTGTATGGCTCTCCCACCCAGAATTCTTGCACCCATCTTTAATTATGAGGTAGGGACAAATGTCCAAGTCATTTAGGCAATAAATATTTATCAAATAATGATCATGTGCCACGGACTGCACCAAGTGCTCTGGATACAGTAGCAGGGAAGATGGTCAAGGTCCATCTAAGGATTTACAGTCTAATGTGGGACATAAGCCATGAATGAATGAACAAACCATAACTACACATAGAGCTATAATACCTAACACTTCTATACAGAGCTTACTATCCCACTTCTGAGTCCACACGTGTATACATACGCATACACATCTTCGTTTCTACTTCTCTACAGCTGCTCCCCTGTCTCTCTTCCTCTCTTCATCTTAGCCCAAGTCGGCCCAGATTCTAAGACTCTGACCTAAAGCAAGGAATACTTACGCCATCTCACCCCTTCTTAAAGAATTTAGCATTGAGCTGATTTCCCTGTTGTTTTGGCTGAAGATCTGGTGACCGGCACTAAATCCGGCGCTTCATTTTCATCTTCTACGTGCCCCCGATCCACGGCACACTTGTTTTGAGAATAGACTCTTGCCTTTATCATGTGCCCAATTGTAATTCTGTGAAGCATATTTGAAAACAATAATCTGTTTGATCTTTATTCAAGCTTTTCTCCAGCCTTGCTTTTAATCTTACTGTTTTTTTTTTTTCTTTCCATCTTAGATGGGAAGCCTATTCTTGAATGGCTGTCCTGTGACTAAAAGACTGCTTTCTACTGCAGATGGCCAGATGGGGCTACTAGCTGCCACTTACCTAGAGGTCCTTTTCCAGTATCCATCTGCTTGCTGGGATCTGAGGTTACTTATTCACATCATCTCCTCCCGCACTGTTCATTCGCTTGAATGGACTGCAATGAATAAGAGTGCTCGAATGTGGCTAGAAATGGATGTCAGCGAGGATGGTTTGGGGCCGGTCATGGGCAAGTCCACAGATATCATGGTATCACAATGTTAGAAAGACAGACATGATGACTGAGCATGGAGCCTGGTGTCACACAGATCTAGGTGTGAATCACGCACACCTCACTTAGGAGCTATGCAAACTTGACTGAGTAACTTCTCTGCCCTTCAAATTATCTTTCCATACAATAATCAAAATTTCACAACAGATTTAGTACTTACCGAGTAGTTGTGAGATTTAAAAGGTAACACAATTAAAGACTCCTGCTTCTGGACAGGGAGAAGGCAATGGCACCCCACTCCAATGCTCTTGCCTGGAGAATCCCAGGGACGAGGGAACCTGGCGGGCTGCCATCTATGGGATCGCACAGAGTCGGACACGACTGAAGCGACTTAGCAGCAGCAGCTTCTGGACAAGATAGAGTGAAACGGATTGAATTTAGGTTCTGTCTGAAGCAACTGGAGGAAAAACAGACAAAATGAAGCAGTGGTTTTAAGACCTTGAACACTCATATGGTCTTGCCTAACAAATCTTAAAAACAGAACACAAACAATCAACTTATTTTTTAAAGTTAATTCAACTGTGTATGATAACAAAGCCCAAGGATATGTCTAGGAACAAGAAAATACAGCACCCAACAAAGAACAGTTCACAATGCTTAGAATCCAATAGAAAGATTACTAGCATGCAAAGAAACATGGAAGAATGACCTATGGTGAGGAAAATAACTGAACATGATCAAGCGCTGATATAAATGATTTGCTTGGTAAGGGCACTGGTTGCTTGCGTGAGTGCTCAGTGACTTGGCTGGGTCTGACTGTATGTGACCCCATGGACTGTAGCCTGCCAGGCTCCTCTGTCCGTGGGAGTCTCAAAGCAAGAATAGCGAAGTGCTTTTCCATTTCCATCTCCAGGGCAACTTTCTGACCCAGGGGTCCAACTCACGTCTCTTGCTTTACCACTGAGCCACCTGGAAAGCCCCTAAAAGTCAAGTAGAAACAAAGAAGTTATACAAAGGGCCCCAAATAAACTTCTAGATATAAAAACACAATGTCTGATGTGAAAAATATACCTGATGGGGTTAATGACAGATTAGTCATTGGGGAAGAAAAGATTTTTAAATATGAATACATAGAAATAGAAACTAACTAAAATAAAATACATAAGAAAAAAAAAGAACTGAAAAAAAATGGAAGGAGCTACGGGGCAACCTCAGGAAGACTGATATATGTGTGTGTGTGTGTGTGTGTGTGTGTGTGTGTGTGTGTGTGATTGAAGTCCCTGAAGAAAGAAGGGGAGGTCAGAAAACATATTTTTACACATAATGAATATTTTTCCCCCCTAAACTTGCTAAAAAATATAAAGTCCCAGATCTGAGACATAAAATCAGCAAGGACAAATAGACTTGAACTGGCCTGAGTTATGTTTACAGAACAGCTCCGCCAGATAACAGCAGAATATTTATTTTTGAGTGTACATAGATCAGGATCAAGTTTCCCTTGGAGATGGAAGCCTGACCCAAATGCTAGTCCTGTGGCTGGAGCCTGCTTTCCATGATGCAGATGGTCAAGACTATGTTCTGGGCCATGAAACAAGTCTCAACAGATTTAAAAGGATTCAAGTCCTGCAATAAATGGAATTAAATTAGAAATCAGTAACAGAAAGATATCTAGAAAATCTCTAGAGATTTAGAAGCTATGTAATGTACTTCTTTAAAAAAAATTGTGTTATATTGGAGGACGGTTGGTTAGCACTGTGTTAGTTTCAGGTGTACAGCAGAGTGACTCAGTTAATCATGTATATGTTTCTATTCTTTTCCACATTTTTTTCCCATTTAGTTTACACAAAGTATTGAGCAGAGTTCCCTGTGTTATACAGTAGGTCTTCGTTGATGATTTATATTTAAACATAGCAGTGTATACATGTCAACACCAAACTTCCAATCTACACATAATCCTTGTTGATGATTTATATTTAAACATAGCAGTGTATACATGTCAACACTGAACTTCCAACCTACACATAATCTACTACATAATGTACTTCTAAATAACTCATTAGTCAAAGGAGAAATCAGAAGTATTTTGAACGGAATGAAATGAAAACCCAGTACATTAGAGTTTGTGGGATGCTCTATAGCTGTGTTTAGGAGAAAATTATTGCACTAAACATCTGTATCAGGAAAAAATAGTCTTAAGTCACATGATCTCACCTCCCATATTAAAAAAAATAGGGAAGGAAGTACAATCGAAACTAAAGTAAAAAGAAAGAAAATAAAGATCAAAGCAGAAATCCCCCAAATATAAAACAGTATGGCTAGAGGTTTCTCAGTTTTCTTCATCTCTTAGAACCAGTCACATGGTCAGGAATCAAAGAAAGGCCACAAATTACCAATGTCAGAAATGAAAGGTGACATCACTGCAGTCTATGGGCATTAAAATGATAATAAGGGAATACTGTAAACAATTTTATTCCTTTAAATTTTACATCTAAGATGAAATTGACAAATTCCTTGAAAAGAACAAACTACTGATGCTCATTCAAGAAGAAAGCAATAACCTGAATAGCTATATATCAAATAAAGATGTTGAATTTACAGTTAAACATCTTCCTGTAAAGAAAACTATAGGCTTAGATGGCTTCACTAGTGAATTCTTCAAAACACTTGAGGAAAAATAATACCAATTCTACATAAACTGCCCCAGAAAATTGAAGAGGAGAAAATACTGCTTAACACATTCTTTGAGACTGTCTTGACACCAAAGCTAGGCAAAGACATGACAGGTTAAAGGAACCAAAAACCAAAAACCAAAAAAGCTGCAGACTAATACATTTCTGATTACAGGTGCAATAATTCAAAATAAACTTTGATCAAATCCAGTCCAGCAATGTATCATAAAAGAACAATATATCTTGAGCTAGTGGATTTATCCTAGGAAGTATATCATCATATTATCAAACCAATAAAGAAAAGCTATGTGATCATCTCAATAAATGCAGAAAATAAAGTGACAAAATATAACATTTATTCCTGAATAACCACTCAACAAGGTAGGAATTGAAGGGAACTTTTTCAGCCTAATAAAGTCTGTCTACAAAAAAACCTATAGCCAACATTATACCTAATAGTGAAAGACAAAATGCCTTATCGCCAAACCAAAAACAAGACGAATATGTCTGCTTTCTTCACTTTTATCCAACATTGAAGATTTGACTAGTATATCCAGGTTGAAAAAAGTACAAATCATGCAGATAGTATAAGAGGAAATAAACTATCTTTACTGCAGATGACATGCTTATCTATTTAGGATAGTTTTTTTTTTTTTTTTCAATCTCTGCAAGATATTCTGAGCTCAATAGTTCTTTGTTGTGGGAGGGTTTTCCTATGTGTTGTACAATGTTTAGCAGTAATTCTGGCATCTAACCATTAGTTGCCAGTATCATTGTCTGTATCCCTTTATCCCAAGGTATGACAGCCAAAAATGTCTCTGGACATTAGCACATGACCCTCAGGGGCTCAACTACTCCTAGCTGAGAATCACTGATAAAGAGAATCTGATGAAATCTATAAAAATCTACTAGAACCAGTAAGTGTGTTTAGCAAGATTGTAGAATATGAGATCAATACATATAAAGCAAGAGCTTTATATACTGACAATGAATATATGGAAATTAAAATTAAGTTGCAGTAGTATTTATAATTGCATCAAAAATATGAAATTGATACTGATACGTCTGACAAAAGGGACGAAAAGCTTCTACAATGATACTACAAAATATTGTTGCAAGAGGTTAAAGGCCTAAATAGATAGAAGTACATAATTTATTACGGTTGAAAGACTTAGTACTGTTAAGATGTCAATTTGCTTAAATTGATTTATAGATCAGTACACTGCTATTTGCCTAATCATTCAGTCGTGTCTGACCTTTTGTGACCCCATGGACTGTAGCCCGCCAGGCTCTTCTGCCCATGGGGATTCTCCAGGCAAGAATACTGGAGTGGGTTGCCTTATCCTCCTCCAGGGGATCTTCTGAACCCAGGGATCAAACCCAGGTCTCCCGCATTGCAGGTGGATTCTTTGCTATCTGATCCACCAGGGAAGCCAATCCCAATCAAACTCTCAGCAGACTTTTATTTTTTATTTTTGTAGAGGTTGATAAGCTGATTCTAAAATTCACTGGAAGTGCAGAGCCTCTGGAAGAGCCAAACAACTTTAAAAAAGAACAAAGTTGGAGGAGTAACATCACATGATTTCAAGGTTAAGAAAGCTGTAGAAAGCAAAGATGGTAGAATTGGTATAAACATAGATGATACAAAAATACAAGTCTGTAAAGATGCACATATATCTATACAGCTGATTTGATAGTGGTAAGGGGGTAATTCAGTGAAGAAGGGATAGTCCTTTCAACAGATGGTGCTGAACAGTTGAATATATTTAAAAAAGGAGAAGCTTTAATCCATACTTTGCACAATATGAAAAATGTTAAATGCTTCATAGGTCTAAATATAAAACCTAAACTATATAATTTCTAAAAGAAAACATAGTATGAAATATCTGTGATCTTGGATTAGGCAAAGTTTTCAGAGATAATATCTCAAAAAGAAAATCTATAAAAGAACACGTTGACCTATCTGACTTCATGAAAATTAAAACTGCTTTTCAAAAGATACTGTTAAGAGAATGAAAAGACAAATCAAATTAGGAGAAAATATTTGCAAGATATGTGACTGATAAAGGATTATATGTATATATATATGCATATGTCTACAATATGCATCTGTTCAGTTCAGTTCAGTTCAGTCGCTCAGTCGTGTCTGACTCTTTGTGACCCCACGAATTGCAGCACGCCAGGCCTCCCTGTCCATCACCAACTCCCGGCGTTCACGCAGACTCACATCCATCGAGTCAGTGATGCCATCCAACCATCTCATCCTCTGTCGTCCCCTTCTCCTCCTGCCCCCAATCCCTCCCAGCATCAGAGTCTTTTCCAATGAGTCAACTCTTCGCATGAGGTGGCCAAAGTAAAGCTTCAGCTTTAGCATCATTCCCTCCAAAGAAATCCCAGGGCTGATCTCCTTCAGAATGGACTGGTTGGATCTCCTTGCAGTCCAAGGGACTCGCAAGAGTCTTCTCCAACACCACAGTTCAAAAGCATCAATTCTTTGGCGCTCAGCTTTTTTCACAGTCCAACTCTCACATCCATACATGACCACTGGAAAAACCATAGCCTTGACTAGATGGACCTTTTTTGGCAAAGTAATGTCTGCTTTTCAATATGCTATCTAGGTTGTCTCAACAATACATCTGTGTCTTATTGGGAGAAGGTGGTGGTGGGGCGATGATTTGAGAGAATAGCATTGAAACTTGTATATTACCGCATGTAAAATGGATGACCAGTGCAAGTTCAATGCATGAAGCAGAGCATGCAAAGCTGGTGCTCTGGGATAACACAAAGGGATGGAGTGGGGAGGGAGGTGGGAGGCGGCTTCGGGATAGGGGGGACACATGTGTACCTGTGGCTGATTTATGCTGATGTATGGCAAAAACCATCACAAAATTGTAAAGTAATTATCCTCCAATCTAAATAAATAAATTTATAAAATATCTCAATAATAATACATCAACAAAATTAAAACTCTTGTTCTCCAAACTACACCATTATAAAAGTGAAGACAACCTATGAAATGGAAGGAAAATTTTGAAATGGAAGGAAAATATATATATATATATATCTGATAAAGACTTGTTGGACTTAAAACATAAAAACACTAACAACTCAATAGTTAAATAACAAATAACTCAATTAAAAGTAAGTAAATGATTTTATAGACCTAATTCCAAAAAAGATACACAAATGGGCAAGAAGAACATGGAAAGATGCTCAACATCGTTAGCCATCAGAAACATGCAAAGCGAAGCCACGATGAGTTGTCACTCAATACCTACTGAGACGGCTGTAATAAAAGACAGATAATTATGTGTCTGCAGATGTGGAAACATCAGAATCTTTACACACTGCTGGTTGAAATGTAAAATGGTACACTTCTTTGGAAAATGGTCTGTCAGTTTCTAAAAATGAAGCATTAAACATAGGACTGCTATACGGCCTAGCAATGTCTTCCTAGGTGCATACACAAGAAAAGCAAAACATACCTGTATTGGTAAAATTCAGTCTTCCTTCTATATCTGCTTTTACACAGAACATTTCACTGCTGACACTTCTGGTCGCCAAATTATGCGTGTATTGTTTTCCCTAAGTCAAGAAATTCTTCATGACACCAGCTGGGTGTTCTATAATCCAACTCAGTTCTGACTTAATTTATCTGGAAATTGATTGAACTCCTCAGGTTAAGAGCTCAGCACCAAACAACTGTCCTCCACTTCAGGTGCTAACTGCAAGAAGCAGATCCCCAAGTTACTTGGTTACATATTGGAAGTTCCCATGACCTCCTCTCTCTTAAAATCTGAGTAGTTTGCTAGAGTGGCTCACAGAGCCCAGGGAATATTTATTTACCAGTTTATTAAAGTATATGTTAAAGAATATAAATGAATAGCCAGATGAAGAGATACATAGAGTGAGGTCTGAGAGGGTCCCAAATGTAGGAGCTTCAGTCCTCAGAGAGTTGGAGTGCATCACCCGCCTGGTTTGTGGATGTATCCGCCACCTGGAAGCTCATCAAACCCCCTGGTACTAGGGTTTTATATAGGCACGATCAATTACTAGTTTCATTTCTAGCCCCTCTACACTTTGGAGAAGCTGGGGGCAAGGAGGCTGAAAATCCCAAGCTAACCATGGCTTGGTCTTCTGGAGACCAGCCCCCATCCAGGAGCCCACCCAGAGCTGCCTCATGAGAACAAAAGATATTCCTAATATTCTTTTCACTTAGGAAATTACAAAGGTTTTGGGAGCTCTGTGTCAGGGACCAGGGGCAGAGAGCAATATATATATGTACAGATATATTTAATTTGTAATTTTTCTATTATTTCAATAATCCACACAAAAACTTGTACACTGATATTCATAGCAGCATTATATATGCAATAGCTAAAAAAATGAAAACCCAAATGTCTATCAATTTATAAATGGAGAAATAAAATGTTATATACCCATATGGTAATATCCAATGGACTATTCTTTAGCAGTAAAAAGAAATAAAATACTGATACATGCTACAAAGTGAATTGAACCATTATGCTACATGAAAGAAACCAGTCAGAAAAGGCACTTTTTATGATTTAATCTATAGGAAGTGTTCAGAATAGGAAAATCTATAGAGACAGAAAGCAGATTGGTAGTTTGGAAGGAAGGGAAAGGAAATGGGGGTTAGCGGGGTGGCTGCTAGCAGGTATGAAGTTTCTTTTTGAGGTGATGAAAATGATTATAGGTTGATTTTAAAATCTGTGACTATATGGAAAAACACTTGTACACTTTAAGTGGGTGATTTGTTTGGTATATAAATTATATTTCAACAGATTTGTCGTCTAAAAAAGAGCAAAAGTTCAAAGAGTGGGATTGGCCATCAAGAAAGGAGTCAGGACTTTGTAGATTTCACCTTGATTGTGATGGCAGTTACTGGAATGTACAAGTTTTTCAGACCTCACTGGGAAGTGTGTCAATTAATCCTCCATCAAGTTGATTGGCACAACCTCAGGAATAAGGACTAGCAAGCCAGTTTTAAAAAATGGGCAAAATATTTGAACCAACACTCACAAAAGAAGATATATGAATGGAAAATAAGCATATGAAAATATATTCAACATTATCAGCTCAGTTCAGTTCATTTCAGTCGCTCAGTCATGTCTGACTCTTTGTGACCCCATGAATCGCAGCACGCCAGGCCTCCCTGTCCATCACCAACTCCCAGAGTTCACTCAGACTCATGTCCATCGAGTCAGTGATGCCATCCAACCATCTCATCCTCTGTCATCCCCTTCTCCTCCTGCCCCCAATCCCTCCCAGCATCAGAGTCTTTTCCAATGAGTCAACTCTTTGCATGAGGTGGCCAAAGTACTGGAGTTTCAGCTTCAGCATCATTCCTTCCAAAGAAATCCCAGGGCTGATCTCCTTCAGAACGGACTGGTTGGATCTCCTTGCAGTTCAAGGGACTCTCAAGAGTCTTCTCCAACACCACAGTTCAAAAGCATCAATTCTTCGGCACTCAGCTTTCTTCACAGTCCAACTCTCACATCCATACATGACTACTGGAAAATGCAAGTTAAAATAACAATATTATCCCACTACCTATTAGAATAGTTAAAACGATTGACTAAGTGTTGGCAAGAATGTGTCAGAACTCGAACTCTCAAACACTGCTGGTGCTAATGTAACATGGTATGGAGATTTTGTAAAATGCTAAACAGTTACTTTAACATTCCACATACAGCTGCCACACCATCTAGCTGTTCCACCATTAGGTATTTACCCAACAGAAATGAAAACACATGTCCGTACAAAGACTTGTACATAAATATTCATGGCAGTTTTATTTGTAACCGTGCAAAACTGGAAATAATCCAAATGCCCATCAACAGGTGAATGGATAAACCAATCGTGGCATATCACACTTACCAGTATAATAGCATGAACTATTGAATACTTATTGAATGATTCCCTTAAAACAGAACATTAGAAAATTCTAACACTTTTATAGCAAAATCAAGTCAGTCGTTGCCTGGGAGGAGGGTGGGAGGGGCAGGATGGGAGGCGCAAAGAAATCTTGGGGCATGATGGGTATGGTAGGCTTGTTGTCTTGATTTTGGTGATTATTTTTATTGATATATACATATATATATGTCAAACCTTATTAAATTGTGTACTTTTAAATATGTGCAGTTCATCACGTGTCACGTATACCTTATTAAACCTGTAAAAACAAAGATACTCCATTTAAAGTTCTTGGTTTAAAGAGTCTGTTTCCTCTAATTGCACCTTGACTCCATGCGCTGAAATTATAGGCTGGAGAAACTTCTACCTTAGCCTTGACAGGCCCCTGGAATCCAGCTCTCCTCTCAGGTTGCCCAGGCTCCTCCCCAGTCATGTTTTAGAGGACGCAGGTCAGCCGTGTACCTCTATACTCTCCACGGAGGGCTGGCTGCTCTGGACCACACAGTGTTCCTTTGCTCACACTAGGACCTCTTGGTGTGTTGGCTTTAATAATTATTTCTTGATTATTCATTTTGTTGTCGATTTTTTCTGACCACCAACACAAGCAAAATCATTTAACTCAAATGAATTCTCCCAATATTTTTTTTCAAAAGTGAGTATATGTAAGATACACGGCAAGGGTGTGTGTGAAAGAGCCTATGTCTAAAAAGACCTCGTTGATTGGAAAAGTTTGAGGGCGAATGCGGGAGCGCTAGTGACTTACTGAGACGTGGAGTGGGGTTGGCATAGGTGGGGCCTGCAGATAAAGTGATACAGGGTTTACTGACATCTGATTCTCCCTCTCCGAAATTTTGTGAGCTCATCCTGAGACCCCAGAGTCCCTCTTTCTTCCACTGTCAGGAAGGCTGGCGATCCAGTCAGTGGAAGAAGGCACAGTGTTTCCTTGCTTGTTGCCTCGCTAGTCATCTGGGCCTAGAGCAATGGAAACTTGGGAGCTATCAGATGACTTGGGAAGGTATTTTCTGTCTTTACCTTTACTGCTACCTACCACTTCCAGCGATGTGCTGGCTGAGCTTGAGGGTCTGATTTACGGAGGGGTTCTAAAGGCAGCTTTTAGCTGCGTGTCCGTATGCAGCTCTGTACCGGCCACTCAACAGGCATTCAGATTGACAGGGGGAAGCATATGCATCTCAGAAGGAAGCAGATGCTCCACAATCAACAGGACTTTAGAAGGAGAAGCAAAGGTGGAAAAGGACAGACCCCATATCTGACCTCAGAAAGTTTTGTACCACTGCTGTCTCCTGCCTGAGGCTCCTGAGTACTTCGTGTGTCTTGAGCCATTGCACCAAAGGCTACAGGCAAAATGAAAGAAGTGGCCTCCAGCAGACTGAGTTATGGGAGTATAGACACTACCAGCCTCTGCAGTTGCCGTGGAAGGGATGTTATCGTTAGGGGATGATGTGGAAGGGCCCTTCCGAGAAGTGACCAAACTCGTACCTGAGAATTGAGTGCAGCGTGGCGAAGGGTGTAGATGAAGGCCTTTGGAATTTGAGAACGATAAAGACCACTCAGAGTGAGAATCAGTTCTACCGCTTCCTGATCTTGGAAAGGTAACTTGCTTACTCACAGCATCATTGTATCAGTTGGAAAATAAGGATATTAATAATAATAATGCCTGTCTTCTCAGGATCGTTTTAAGGACTAAGTGGAATGATACATGAAGTGTTGAACTGGGGAGTTCTCACTTATGCCAAAAGATACATTTTAGGTGGTTTTAAATACAGGAGGCATGGTGTTTGGTTGAAAAAGGATTCTTTAGCTGCCAAAGATGTTTTTTGGATCTGAGACTGATAGTCAAGTCAGCTGCTAAATGATCAAAGCAATGGCCATACTTACAATGAATGGGGCCATCTTTTCAGATTTAAACCTCGGCCCAATGGCAGCACATCCGTGAAGGCTATTTCTCCTTCCTACTTCATCTTAGTGAAAATGAAATGTTTGCTGGCTTGGAAAAAAGGGCTTGACCTCAGACAAAACAAAAAAATCCACAACTTCCAGGTACACGAAATGGCTTGTGTTCACCAGCTTTGTATGAACACTGAGATCTCTGGGTACCATGATTTGTTTAATCGGGAGTTGGTGAGGGGTGTTAAGTAAATGTCATGGGAATACCATGCTGCTCTTGTCGGGCAGTAAACACTTTTATTTCAGGGCCAGAGAAAATGTCTCTTTAGAGGATTCTGATGCTCCTATGAGTATGTCATGCCCCTCTGCACACATGCAGACAAGGGTTATTTTTAAATTATTCTCTTCCCACTCAAAGAATCATGACAAGATTCAACCCTCTAAAATCCCTACCTGGGTGAAAAGGAGGAAATCTCTCTGGTATCTCATAATCTGGTCGTCTCTGGTATCTGACTTCTTCTTCAACTTCCCCTGAAGTTTCTGACAAGCCACCCTTGTCCCTTTGCCCATGGCTGCCGTTCCCGGCCTGGTGACCTGCCAGCCTCACCCACCATCTCTTGGCCTCTTCCTTGTCTATTGAATGCAGTGGGGTCATTTTTACCCCTGCTGATAGTGCTCTCACTGGGCACTGCTGGGTGAGTTCCCCTTTTTGGACACACTTTTCTCATTGAAGGGCTTCCCTTGTGGCTCAGCTGGTAAAGAATCCGCCTGCAGTGCAGAAGGCCTGGGTTTGATCCTTGGGTTGGGAAGATCCCCTGGAAAAGGGAAGAGCTAGCCACTCCAGTATCCTGGCTTGGAGAATTCCATGGACCCGTATCGTCCATGGGGTCGCAAAGAGTTGGACACGACTGAGTGACGTTCACTGAAAATCCAGAGGCATAGAACCCAGGGTAGCAGGGACGGAGGGTTGCAGGCCTCTCTGCGTGATAAGGCTCATATTCATACTCACGTTCAGTTTGTGTTAATTAATGCATAAACCGTGAAGTGTCTAGGTTAGTACCTGGCCTGTACTAGGCATTGCACACATGCTTGCCACCCCCATCATTATAGCACAAAAACAGAACCATGGCACATGCGTCACAATTTCTGAAAGTCGTTTCACGGACCATGCTGCTTCATGTTCTAGTGTTTCCCAAGTACATTAGGTTTTTTCTTAAGAGACAGAGAAGCACTCCATTGGACTATTGGGGTGGCATAGATGGGGCTGTGAGAGAAATGTCAGCTCTTCCATCCTTTCTAGACGCAGTGTTTCTGACAGCATCTTCAGAAGCACTCCTAGCCTAGTGCCCGGCACACAGGAAGTACCTCATTATATACCTAACATGTATTAGGTACTTTCTAATTTTTCCTCTGTATAAAAGAACTGTGCTTAGAAATCTGGACCGAGGCCCCATTAAGCTGCCCTGCTCTGGAGCCCAGGGGAGCCCCATTCACAGCCAAAGCGGTGCTTCTTATCTTTAGCCTCCTGCTCCTAGAGGAAGTAAGCTTGCACACCTGCTCAGTCGTTTGAGTCATGTCTCTTGGCGACCCTATAGACTGTAGCCCCAGGCTCCTCTGTCCATGGGATTTCCCAGGCAAGAATACGGGAGTGGGTTGCCATTTCCTTCTCCAGGGACCAAACCCACATCTCCTGCATTACAGGCAGGCTCTTTACTGCTGAGCAACCTAGGAAGACGAAGTGAGCTGCAGTTCCATTCAGTTCAGTTCCTCAGTCATGTCCGACTCTTGGCAACCCCATGAATTGCAGCACGCCAGGCCTCCCTGTCCATCACCAACTCCTGGAGTTCACCCAAACCCATCCATCGAGTCCATGATTCCATCCAGCCATCTCATCCTCAGTCATCCCCTTCTCCTCCTGCCCCCAATCCTTCCCAGCATCATAGTCTTTTCCAGTGAGTCAACTCTTCTCATGAGGCGGCCAAAGTACTAGAGTTTCAGCTTTAGCATCAGTCCTTCCAATGAACACCCAGGACTGATCTCCTTTAGAATGGACTGGCTAGATCTCCTTGCAGTCCAAGGGACTCTCAAGAGTCTTCTCCAACACCACAGTTCAAAGCATCAATGCTTCGGCCCTCAGCTTTCTTCACAGTCTAACTCTCACATCCATACATGACCACTGGAAAAACCATAGCCTTGACTAGATGGACCTTTATTGGCAAAGTAATGTCTCTGCTTTTGAATATGCTCTCTAGGTGGGTCATAACATTCCTTCCAAGGATTAAGTGACTTTTAATTTCATGGCGGCAGTCACCATCTGCGGTGATTTTGGAGCCCCAAACAACAAAATCTCACACTCACACTGTTTCAACATCTACTACCCATGAAGTGATGGGACCAGATGCCATGATCTTAGTTTTCTGAATGTTGAGGTTTAAGTCAACCTTTTCACTCTCCTCTTTCACTTTCATCAAGAGGTTCTTTAGTTCCCCTTCACTTTCTGCCATAAGGGTGGTGTCATCTGCATATCTGAGGTTATTGATATTTCTCCCAGCAATCTTGATTCCAGTTTGTGCTTCATCCAGCCCAGCATTTCTCAAGATGTACTCTGCATAGAAGTTAAATAAGCAGGGTGACAATATACAGCCTTGACGCACTCCTTTTCTTATTTGGAACCAGTCTGTTGTTCGATGTCCAGTTCTAACTGTTGCTTTCTACCCTGCATATAGGTTTCTCAAGAGGCAGGTCAGGTGGTCTGATATTCCCATCTCTTTCAGAATTTTCCATAGTTTATTGGGGTCCACACAGTCAAAGGCTTTGGCATAGTCAATAAAGCAGAAATAGATGTTTTTCTGGAACTCTCTTGCTTTTTCCATGATCCAGCGGATGTTGGCAATTTGATCTCTGGTTCCTCTGCCTTTTTGAAAACCAGCTTGAACATCAGGGAGTTCACGGTTCACGTATTGCTGAAGCCTGGCTTGGAGAATTTTGAGCATTACTTGACTAGCATGTGAGATGAGTGCAATTGTGCTGTAGTTTGAGCATTCTTTGGCATTGCCTTTCTTTAGAATTGGAATGAAAACTGACCTTTTCCAGTCCTGTGGCCACTGCTGAGTTTTCCAAATTTGCTGGCATATTGAGTGCAGCACTTTCACAGCATCATCTTTCAAGATTTGAAATAGCCCAACTGGAATTCCATCACCTCCACTAGCTTTGTTCATAGTGATGCTTTCTAAGGCCCACTTGACTTCACATTCCACGATGTCTGGCTCTAGGTGAGTGATCACACCATCGTGATTATCTGGGTTGTGAAGATCTTTTTTGTAGAGTTCTTCTGTGTATTCTTGCCATCTCTTCTTAATATCTTCTGCTTCTGTTAGGTCCATACCATTCCTGTCCTTTATTGAGCCCATGTTTGCATGAAAAGTTCCGTTGGTATCTCTAATTTTCTTGAAGAGATCTCTAGTCTTTCCCATTCTGTTGTTTTCCTCTATTGCTTTTCATTCTTATCTCTCCTTGCTATTCTTTGGAACTCTGCATTCAGATGCTTATATCTTTCCTTTTCGCTTCTCTTCTTTTCACAGCTATTTGTAAGGCCTCCCCAGACAGCCATTTTGCTTTTTTGCATTTCTTTTCCATGGGGATGGTCTTGATCCCTGTCTCCTGTACAATGTCATGAACTTTTGTCCATAGTTCATCAGGCACTCTATCAGATCTAGTCCCTTGAATCTATTTCTCACTTCCACTGTATAATCAGAAGGGATTTGATTTAGGTCATACCTGAATGGTCTAATGGTTTCCCCTATTTTCTTCAATTTAAGTCTGAATTTGGCAATAAGGAGTTCATGATCTGAGCCACAGTCAGCTCCTGGTCTTGTTTTTGTTGACTGTATAGAGCTTCTCCATCTTTGGCTGCAAAGAATATAATCAATCTGATTTCAGTGTTGACCATCTGGTAACATCCATGTGTAGAGTCTTCTCTTGTGTTGTTGGAAGAGGGTGTTTGCTATGAACAGTGCGTTCTCTTGGCAAAACTCTATAAGCCTTTGCCCTGCTTCATTCCATATTCCAAGGCCATATTTGCCTGTTACTCCAGGTGTTTCTTGACTTCCTACTTTTGCGTTCCAGTCCCCTATAATGTAAAGGACATCTTTTTGGTGTGTTAGTTCTAAAAGGTCTTGTAGGTCTTCATAAAGCCGTTCAACTTCAGCTTCTTCAGCATTACTGGTTGGGGCATAGGCTTGGATTACTGTGATATTGAATGTTTGCCTTGGGAACAAACAGAGATCATTCTGTTGTTTTTGAGATTGTATCCAAGTACTGCATTTTGGAATCTTTTGTTGACCATGATGGCTACTCCATTTCTTCTGAGGGATTCCTGCCCACAGTAGTAGATATAATGGTCATCTGATTTAAATTCACCCATTCCAGTCCATTTTAGTTCGCTGATTCCTAGAATGTCAGCGCTCACTCTTTCCATCTCCTATTTGACCACTTCCAATTTGCCTTGATTCATGGATCTGACATTCCAGGCTCCTATGCAATATTGCTCTTTACAACATTGGACCTTGCCTCTATACCAGTCACATCCACAGCTGGGTATTGTTTTTGCTTTGGCTCCATCCCTTCATTCTTTCTGGAGTTATTTCTCCACTGATCTCCAGTAGCATATTGGGCACCTACGGACCTGGGGAGTTCCCCTTTCAGTATCCTATCATTTTGCCTTTTCATACTGTTCATGGGGTTCTCGAGGCAAGAATACCGAAGTGGTTTGCCATTCCCTTCTCCAGTGGACAACATTCTGTCAGAAGTGAGCTTAGTTGCCCCCAGATCAGCAAAGGACTGTGCCTTTCTGCTCTAACTCCTTATCCTGTCCCAATCTAGGTGGTAATTGTTTCTCTCCCTCCGCTGGCTTTCTCTCTGCTTGACAAGCACTTCTTGTTAATACCTTTTGTTTTACAGATAATGATCGTGAGAACAACGACCGTTCTCTCTTGTACGGTGCCTTCTCCTTTTCAGATCACGCCCTCTGCCTCACTCTTCTTTTTCTCCTCAATCAACCAGATGAGTAAGCAGGGGGGTGCCACATGTCCTTCCCATTTTACAGACCAGGATGTGACATTCACACAGACTCGTGCTGTTCTAAGGTCACACAGCTGGGAACTGGCAGAACCAGAACTAGACTTCAAGGCCTTACCTTCAGACCCTTGGTGTTTTCGCTGTTGCAGATGATTTCCTGTGGATAAGCGACAGGTCTGGAAGCACAGAGCTGGAAATGAGCAAGCCCTAAGATGACCAACACTTCCCAGGTTGCAAAGAATCCACCTGCTAATGTAGGAGACCGGGGTTCGATCCTAAGGTTAGGAAGATCCCCTGGAGTAGGAAAGGGCAACCCAGTATTCTGTTTTCTTTTTTAATCTATGTGTCTAGGGCATGAACCAGGCATGAGTACAGAGCAAAAGCCAAGCTGGGATAAACAAGGAGGTGTTTTGTCCCTCACTGACATGAGACAGGCACCATCAATCAGGTGCCACTCTACCCAGGTCAGGGACAACAACCCAATATTCTTGCCTGGAAAATTCCATGGACAAGGGAGCCTGGCAGGCTATAGTCCACGGGGTCACAAAAGCGCTGGAGTGAGCCCACACACCATAAGGTGGTGAATGGCAGCAGGGGCTACTGTGGCCAAGAGAAAGCCAGTATGTCAGGCTTAAAACAGACCCAAGAAATGACAGTTTCAGTGGCCAAGAAGTATAGCAAACATTTCTGGTAGCGACTTAATTTGTTGAATGAATATGGGAATGAATAACATTGAAAAAGAAGTACATTCTCTAAAGATGCGCACGCATCCTTATGATCAATTCAGTCACCTCAGCTAGGGGAAAGTAACCTCTTAGATTCTCAAAGAGCACTTTTGACCCTCAAAGGACATTGGACAGTGCCTGGATACATTTTTAATCGTCGTGACTGGGGAAGGAGTGCTACCGGCCTCCGGTTAGTAAAGACAGTCAGTGCCGCTAAACATCCTACCGGGCATAGGCTAACCCCGACACCTCCCACCCCCTCCCCCAAAAATAATCTAGCCCAAATGTCAATAGTGCCAAGGTTGAGAAACTCTGCCCTAGAGGAATAAACATTTCCGTACTTGCCCTACTTTCAGGATAGAGACAATCTTGGCATTAACCTTTTTTATGGGTCTGTAAGTATGACTATGGGGTAATGGGAGTCCTTAAGGGAAGGAGAAGGGCTTCAGGAATTGTATTTGATTTTAAAACCAAACTGGCTCAGCCCACTATTTTTTCCTCTCTACAAATTTAATACACTCTCCTTTGTGGATAATAAAGGAGTGGAGAAATAAGAGTCAAGTGATGTCCTACAGGGATGTGCTTCCACGAGTTGGCAGAGCAAGATCTGAAATATTGATAATTAATCTATACAGCCCTTGAGAATGGAGAGCTCTGTTGAGAGCTGGAAAGGTCAAGAAAGAATTGACTGAAACAAAACAAAACAATGTGAAAGGATAAGAGCTCCACGAAGGTCAAGGCTGGAGGAAGGCTTAGAGATGATATCGCTGCTCCTTTTCTACATGGGGGAACTGGAGTCCCGGGCAGTGTGCCCTGATAATGGCGGTGAGACCCAGACTCGAGCTTCCGAGCGGTTGGGGTGAAGCAATGTCCCTAAGGATTCTGCAGTGTCATCGCAATCAGCACGGGGACAGTTCTGATGGAGTATTTCTCTGTTTACTAGGACACTGTCAGCTCTGACAGGGAGAGAGCTGAGAAATGTTATCCTGTGAAACTGGGCTCTTTAATACAAGGCTGAAAAAATGATACTAATACTTTAATGAAAGTCTGCACATCGCTTTTATCTTTCCTGGTTTATTTACAAGTGCTCTTTCTCGCCTTCTCATTTCCCTGTACATGCAGTCTTCGTCTCTTTCTTTCTCCATCATCCTTTGGATCGTGACCCATCCCCCCTTCTGTGAAGAAAGACACACCCTCTCTTCATATACATGTGCACACATATGTGAATGCTCACACACACACACACACACACACACACACACCATATAAAAGAAATCCCTCCCTACTACACATTAATTCTACGCTTTATGCATCTTTCTGCACTACAATAACCTGTGTCATGTTGGATTTTGTGAAAACCAATAAACAACACCCCTTTATTGCCCAATTGAATTCAGAACCAATCGAGAAATAAGACACAGTTGTCAAACAGATGGATATAAAAATATAAACTTTATTGGTAAATTTTACTAGAGAACTTGGCTTAGATCTGCAGCCAAGTGTGCCTCTCTAATAATTTCCTCCAGAGTGAAACGCACGCATCCGGTCCCAGGAGAAGCAGAAGTGTGCTGCGGTGGGTGAGCAAGATGATGGAAAGAAAGAGGCCCCACACTTTCTCTTCCTGTATTTCGGTAACTTTTTCCTTTCTTGAGGACCAAATATTTCAGAGTTGACATCAAAATATACAGTCTGTCTCCTCTCTTAGATTGTGGGCAACTTGGGGGCAGGGATACCATATGGTCTATCTTTGTTTATTCAACTCTAAGTTTAGCGTCTGTTACATAGCAGGTCTGCTAAATGAATGATGTTAGACATACTTCATGTCTTTTTCTTCTGCCTCATTTCATTCCTTTCAAACAGAAATTGATGCTGCCGGTCCTCCCCCAGCCAGCCAGGCTCCATCCCACCCCACACGTTACAGCAGCCAATTTTACAAAGCCCCTGTGGAGTCATGTCACTTCCTCTTTTACCGAGGAGGGAAATGAAGCTCAGAGCTCTTCAGTAATCTGAGTATGAATCAAGCCAGCCAGCAAGCAAGTGGTAAAGCCAGCTTCAGTATGTGGACCTCCTCAGCCCTCACGTGCCATGAGCTTCTCCTTGCTAGCTCAGACCTCACCTCTTTCTGCATCTTCTCACAAATTCTTAGCCAATCCTGACTAAGGCGGAAATTTGAATCGACTTGACTTTTAATATGGGCTTCCCTGGTGGCTAAGTGGTAAAGAATGCCCCTGCCAATGCAGGAGACACCGGTTTGATCCCTGGGTCGGTAAGATCCCCTGGAGGAGGAAATAGCAACTCACTCCAGTAATCTAGCCTAGGAAATCCCATGGACAGAGGAGCCTGATGGGCTATGGTCCATAGGGTTGCAAAAGGGTCAGACACGGTTTAGCGACAATTTTTAATATAGTGAGATTGTAGGCTTCAGACTTAGTGGGGTTCAGTGGCCCAGTTACCACTAGAATCCCACCAGCTAAAATAAAAAGGGGTATCTCTTGGCAGAGAGATTGCTAAGCTCTGTGCAGTCCCCCAGCCAGAGCCCATCTTTCCATCAGCCAACACCCCTCTTTCAAAGTTTCCACCCAACCAAGGCTCACCTTCAGGACATAGAGTCTATCCCGAATTCATTCCTTCTAGACAAACGTCTCAAGGACATACTCCCAAGTACCGAGCACGTGTCTGGCTTCACCCGTAATCTTGACTCCTGTGTTCTGCTTACCCAGTCAGGATCTCATTGCCCACTCCTGGCAAACCTGCACTCACCAAGACCATAGACTCTATCTCCAGCTTTCCCAGGTGTCACCTCAGAGCTAGCCTCTGCTCTGCAGTGTCCTCAAGCTGCTGCCTGCGCATCCCTGTGGGCAGGGCTCAGGTGAGATCCCGGCCCGCTCTATTGTCTTTCTTCCATCAGCTCCTCACACCAAAGGCAAAGCATCAGGTCTTGGAACTAGGACCTGCCATTTGTGAAGCAGGTTGGGGATGAGTAGATTTTATTAATTGTCCTCATTTTTAAAATGAAGACACTGAGATCCAAGGAGGCTCAGAAGCCCACCCCAGGTCACACAGGCGTGATGATCGGAAGGGAATCAGGGCTTCAGAAATGCTGATCTTTGCATTCCTGAATGCATAATCCTGTCTCTTCACAATACAGCCAGACTCACTCTCTTGGCCTCTATGAGCCCCTTCCTGCCTCTTCAATCAGGAGGGTGTAAAATGAGAGGAAAGAGAGAATCAAGGGAAGGCAAAAATCGTTCACAATTCAACATAGCTCTAATCTGACGTGACAAGGCCAAGTCCATCTCTTCCTGGTGCCAATTACTTAAAGGGCATCGATGCCATGGCACCATTAAAGTAACAGCCAAGACGAATTGTAGGACCTCGTGGATCAATGTGCTCAGTGTTGTTCAACTCGTTCAGTGAAATAAAGCGGTAGATGATTAACCTTACCAATGTCAATGCGTTGTTGCCATCAGATTCAGCTAAATGAATGGCCATGGCCCTCATTATAGAGTGCACTCTGAGGTAGCTAATGTATTAATACCTTATTGGCAGATTATAAAGGGAGAGAATCTCCAGGGTAGGGCAACGAGTCTGAACAGAAGCTAAGATTATTAGATATTCTTAGAGGGGAACAGTGACAGATACAAATGCAGAGATGTGGACTGGGTCAGAAATTGAGAGGGAGATAGAAGGAAAAAAAAAAAAAGCAATGCCCAGAGTTGGTGAACGGTTGCCTCCTTGATCGGTGAGGTCTGGAGTACACAGACATTGAAGGTGGACTTGAGAAGAAAATCGCAACTTGCCCATTTTATTTTCTTTCGGGATAGCTGTCTAGTTTGGGAGGGGTTAACTCATCCTTTTAACCTTAACCCAGCTGAGGATTTTAAAGAAATGGGAGCCTCCAAAGAAAGCAGTGAGTGGGTGCAGCGAGCAGTAGAAAGATGGCTTAGGAAGCATCTGATCCCTCCTCTTGCCACCCTTCCCACTGTCCTGGGGTGGTGAGAACCCCTTGAGGAACCTTGGCTCCTCGGCTAAGGCTGGCTTCTAGGCGTGGAGGCGAAGGGCAGTGGATTGCAGTTCAGGAGACTGGAGTACTGCTTCTAGCCCCGCTGCCCTGGGCAGCTATTCTGCACGCCGAATTCCGATCCCCGGGTCTCAGGTTCCTTATTTGTGGAACAAGGGGCTTGGAGGACTGCAAACAGACTTTTTCAGCGAACTGGACACCTGTAGGGTGATTTAGGGGATCCCAAGCAAAAACACGAGTGGGCGGGGTAGCAGGAATCTGCGTCTTTTCCCGCTTCCATCTATCCACAGCAGCTCGACAAGCATACATTGTGTGTCAGGCTTCTGCATAGTATTTCACGGGCAAAATAGACCCCATTGCCAAACAAGACAAAACAAACAAGCAAACAAGCAAATCTGAAACAAAAACCCTGGACCGTGTAATCCCCAATATTTAATAATTTTTAACACTAAAATGTACTCGCTGAAAAGTGATAAATGAATTCCATTATCTAGTCTTTGTAGCTACCAAATGCCATTCACACTGATTCTTTTTTCTCCCCCCTAACAAATGCTCTGATTATTCTGGCACCATGAGGAAATAACTTCGTTGTGTTTTTACCATTAGTACATGCATTAAGGCCTCATGGGCTGGTGATAAGCTTCCAGAGGAGGGTGAGAGCATTTGAAAGGACGCCAAGCCCAGTGGGTGGAAAGGGGAGGAGTCCTCTAAGGGAAGAGGGTAATGGTAGATAGGAGACAGAGATGCTGATGCAGAGAGCAGACACTGGGTCTCCCATATAGTGGCAATGCTTATTTTATAGCCAAATAGGACTGCGATTGTCCAGTAATTTCTGAGAACTCTCTGCTCAGCTGCTCCCAGTTCTGCATTACTGGCTGAAGCTGGGGAAAATTTTTGCCTCCCTAATGTGTACTAAGTGTCTCATCTATCATGAGCTTCTGCTGGTGACTGATTTTTGCTCTTACTCATTCTCCACACTATCGGCAAATGTTTCCCAGAACCCAGAGAAACTCTTTTCTGTTTATAAAAGCTTACATTTTCATTTCCTGAGCCTTGATCTGCCAAAGGTCCTCCAGTTGGGCCAACATTTTCTGTAGCTACTCTGGAGTCCTTTCCTTGGTTACCTGTCCCCATTCGGGGATTTCCACTTCAGTCCCTACAAGAGATGCTTGTACCAAAATCACACAAATGAATGTCATGGGCTAGTCAGAACTCTAGTTTTTCTCATGTGTGTTCTTAGAAAGTGACGACTGTCTCTCAAGTTAGGAATGCTTATTTAAATGTTTTTCATATATATTACCACATGTAAAATAGATAGCCAGTGGGAATTTGCTATATGACGCAGGGAGCTCAAATCTGGTGCTCTGTGACAACCTAGAGGGGTGGGATCGGGTGAGAGGTGAGAAGGAGGTTCAAGGTGGCGGGGACATATGTATACCTATGGCTGATTCATGTTGATGTTTGGCAGAAACTAACACAATATTGTAATCTTAATCCTCCAATTAAAAATAAATGATTTTAGAAAATTTTAAAAAGAATACTTTTTTTCATCTAACTGCCTACTTATTGATGGCAGCAGTCATTGTCATTTATTTGTTTTATTTTAGTTATTATTACTATTATCAGGTTGGCCAAAAAGTTCATTTGGTTTTTTCTGCAATGGTGGTAAAACCTCAATGAACTTTTTGGCCAGCCCATTATCATCTCAATCGGTGTCTCCTGATAATGATGGATGGTATATATTCCTTGGGTTACTTGGAAAAAATTCCTATTCTGAAGCCCCTCCCCTAGAGTTTAAGTCAGTAGATATAGGATTGTCCAGGAATCTGTAATTAAAAAAAAAAAATCATGATCCTCATGATCACAGAAGACTAGGAAACACTGAGCTATAGAATCAAGTGCCCAGCCCAGTGCCTGGCACCAACAGTTCTCAGCAAATGCTTGCGAAGAATAAAGACACTCCAGGATGCAGGCCTAATGACCCAAGCCTAGCCCAGTGAGGAGGAGAGGGGTGCATGAGAAAAGCCTTTGCAACGCTCTGTGTTCCCTGAGTCCAGCCCGGAGGGACTGTGTGTATGTCACAGACTCTCAACACCCCAGCCGCCACCCACATTGCCAGACATGGAGCCCATATCTGCAATACTAATCAGTGCACTCAATAGGCAGACATTCAGACTGCACACCTCTCCCCAAAATTGTCCCCTTCAGAGTAGCAGATCCCAAGGAGACATCCAGACTGCTGTCCGTGCTGGGCTGTTTCCCAGGGTCCCTGCTGCCTCCCGCCCTCTATCTGCTTTGCTATACAAGAGGGGCCCTTTCTGTAACTGTTGACTCATCGTGGGCTTCTCCCTGATGAACATCTCTGCTCCATGAAGGAGCAAGACTATCTGAGCCTGTGCTGGGCTTGTCCGCCAGGAACACCTCTTGGCAGAGACTTCCCTTCACTTTCTTATGCATCTACTTGTCCCAAATTGTCGACCAGTCATCTGGCCTGAGCTCTTCTGCAGATGTGTCCCCTTGACCTTGTCATGACTTCCCAAATCTGGAAGATTTTGCATAGTTTGGTGATAACTCTTTGAGCACTGTGCATGAGGCTGGTGGCTGAGGGTGCAACAGGGAATAACATGCAACCTCTTTATCTTAGAATCACAGGAGCTGTAAAAGGCCAAAAGTTGAATCCTGGCTACCCTCTGAAAAAATGCTATCTTAAGATTAAGCACAGATGACTATGCAGGCTCACAGAAAGGGCCTTGACCCCGAATGCTTCAGCAGGGAAGGTCTCGTGAAGGAGGTACTCCTTGATCCGCGTCTGAAGGAGTCAGTTGTCCAAGGACAAGAGCCAAGCCTGATGGGCATGTTAGGAGGAAGAAGCAGCATGCACAGAAACAAATGTTTTGATACTTAGATTCCCTGCATTATTTGAATATCCTGGCCTTAGACTCAGTTCCATTTAGGAAAAAGAGTTCTAGGATCAGGAGTCAGAAAGTTGTATTTTAATTATTTTTCTTTTTCTGTTGTTAGTTGTATGATCCTAAAAGAGGCACTGCTTTTTTTTAAAGTCTCAAGGTTGTCTTCTCTGTGAGGGGTTTGGAGAGATTTGTGATCCCTTCTAGTTTATCCTACTCTGAACCTTCCTGTAGTACACGTGTTGTTATTTAGCATAATAAATTGTTCTACTCGCCAGGTAATATTTGCATGTGTGTGCATTTGTGGGTGCCACACAGGCATTCATGTATATTTGGGCTCATAAAACCCATCTAAGTATAGCTGCCTGTATTGTGGAATTAAACTGTATGTTAGGGAGAAGGCATACTTTTTTTTTTTCTAGACTATCATACATTATACAACACACACACACAAACACATACACACACATACACAGTCTCTTTGGAGCAGACCGCCCAAGAGGGCTGGAGGGGGCTGGAGAATGGGTGAAGGGGAGCAGAACACGGGGCTGTCACAGCCTGTGGCTTAAAAATGGCTTGAGCTGCAATTAAAAGAGGCAGAGGCCAAAGGTTATTCCCTGGCATTTTGCTTGGGGTGGATAATTTTAGAGGGTGATGTGCCTTAGCTTGTTGAGATATTCTGAGAGACTTGCAACAGCTTAAGTCTGGCCAGCCTAAAATAAAAATCAGAAAGGCCAACACATTCAAAGATACCAGAGAGACGCAGCACATTGGTTGACGTTAAATGGAGAAAAAATTCAGCGTGATTGACGCTGCTCCTGGATCCTTATTTTTTGATTAATAGTAGAGATTGGATAATTTTAAAATTATTAATTATTTCAAGAGTGCATACACGATATCAGCTAGTCTTAGGCAGTCCTGTCACTGGGAAGGTTAAATACTCTCTGTACTTGATAATTACCTAATCACCATTACTTTTACATTCATTCTGCCCCAGAATTCATTATGACTGGGTTGGGTTATTAAAGCTTCCATGGAAAGAAATATAGCACCCTGTTGTTTGCACAAGGTTTAGCAGCGAATAAAACACCCAACTCTCCCAGGCGACTCCAGAAAAGCCCGGAATAGATTCTCCTGCCAGTTTGTTAAATTTGCTCTCAGGCTCACCTTTGTGTGTCCACTAGCAGGAACTGCATAAGGAAATGCAAATGAGCCCCTACCTGGGGAAACCTGAGGCCGGAGGGAAATGACCTGCAGGAGAGGAAGGTGATGGTAATTAAAGAAGGGATCGCCTCACTCCAGAATGTCCGAGGCACTTCGGAGAAACTGCTCTTTCCCCCAGACCCTCTACATGGCCACTTGCTAGCAGGTCTCCCCAGTGATCACCTCTGTTAGTTTTGTCCTTTTGGCAAAACTGTTTGTTTAATCAACGTCAGCACAGCAAGTGAGGCCAGAAACCCCTCTCACAACCTTGGCCGAAGCATGAATTCATGAGAGCTGCAAGGGGTTAGGAATAAAATGCAGTCACAAAGGTAAGCTTGGCTTTTACAAAAGCTGCCCTTGGCTGAGATTACGGTGAATGATAACCCTTAGTGCAGGTAAGACAGTGGAGGATGAGGGGAGCTCATACACAGCTAGCTGCTAAGCCACTTCAGTCGTGTCTGACTGTGCGACCCCATAGACAGCAGCCCACCAGGCTCCTCTGTCGCTGGGATTCTCTAGGCAAGAACACTGGAGTGGGTTGCCATTTCCTTCTCCTATAGCTAAGGGCTGTGTAAATTGATAAAAGCTTTCTGGAGGGCGGTTTGGCAAACTGTATTAACAACCTCAATAAGGTGCATATCTTTGACTGCGTTTTCCTACCTTTGGGAATGCATAAAGATATATCTCTAAAATATTAAAATATTAATAAGAAGCCTACATGTTAAACCATAGGGAATTTGATTAGGTTAAACATACTTTAATATACTTTAAAAAAGTCAAGCTATGAACTATTTATTGATAGTGGAAATACCCCTTATGTATCTTTAAATTGTTTTTTAAAAGGAGGCTACGAAAAAGTAAGATACAATACTTTTTTATTTTAAAAAAAGTGGGGAGGGAGGTGGGAGGGGGGTTCATGTTTGGGATCGCATGTACACCCGTGGTGGATTCATGTCAATGTATGGCAAAACCAATACAATATTGTAAAGTAAAATAAAGTAAAAATAAAAATTAAAAAAAAAGTGTCTATAAATATGCACTAAAAAGTATGGAAAGATACAAGGCATGATTGTTAACAGGAACTACAGGTGGTGCATACTGGGTGTTTTTGTTTCTCTGAGTTTTTTTAAAAAATAATTTTATCGAGGTATAGTTGCTTTACAATGTTGTGTTAGTTTCCGCTGTACAACAAAGTGAATCAGTTACATATATACATATATATATACTCTTTTCTAGATCCCTTTCCCATTTAGGTCACACAGGGCATTGACTCGAGTTCTCTGTGCTATACAGTAGGTTCTCACGAGTTATCTAGTTGAGATATACCAGCGTATATACGTCAATCCCAGTCTCCCAAAACATCCCACCGTCTTTTCCCCCTTGGTAACCATAAGTCTGTTTTCTGCATCTGTGACTCTATTTCTACTGCACCATCTTCCTAGGTTCCACATGTAAGTGATATTATAGTATATTTGTCTTTCTCATTCTGACTTACTTCACTCTGTGAAATAGGCTCTAGGTTCATCCAGCTTATTAGAACTGATTCAAATGTGTTTCTTTTCATGGCTGAGTAATATTCCATTGTGTATATATAAAGCGATCATTCTCCAATGAAAAATCAATTAAAAAAAAAGTATTATACTCATCTAGGACCATGGACAGACAAGCTTTAGAGAAAATGCCAACAATCTGGAAAAATAGAAAGGTAAATTAACCTGAAAACTTAAGTCTTTGAGCAACTTTATTAGCTAATTCTGGAAATACCTGCCTATGGACTTCTTAATATGTGGGATAATAAACACCTATTTTTAGTGGAGCTTTTGATTACTTAAAGCCCAAAGCAAAATATCTTGGGCTTCCCTGGTGACTCAGATGTTAAAGCATCTCCCTGCAATGTATGAGACCTGGCTTCAATCCCTGGGTCAGGAAGATTCACTGGAGAAGGGAATGGTGATCCACTCCAGTATTCTTGCCTGGAGAATTCCTTGGACAGAGAACTCTGGCATGTCCATGGGGTCACAGTCAGACATGGCTGAGCAACTAACACTTTCACTTGCAAAGCGTATTAGCCATCCTTTGCCTCTCTAATTACTTCTGGCTCACATAAAGAAGGTAGTTAGCCATGACCAACATATTTTAAAATGTTGTATGATAGAGTTTTAAAAAGCTACTAGGGGTCAAAACACACTCTAGAGCTGCAATATTTAAATGGTGTGGTACTGGTGCATAATAGGAAAAACAAAATCCAGATACAGACTCATATATAGATGGGAATTTGGTGCAAAGGGGATCTGATAGTGTAATGATTAAAAGTACACCTTGTGGAATTATACTGCCTGGCTTTAAATCGTGGTCCCAGACAATTATTAGCTATGGAAATACAGGATAGTTACTTAGCTTTAGTCATTTTCTAAGTTTTAGTCACCTCAGCTATAAAACATGAATAGCAATGTCTTTGACATAGTGTTGGTATGAGAGTTAAATGGCATAATATATGTAAGGATCTTAGTATATCATAGAAAAATTCTAAATTTTTATGGTGCTTGGTACGTGATAAAAGATATACTGGCACCACTTAAGCACCATTTCAGAATCTTCTTCATCCACATTTCATTCCAGGCAGATGTCATCCTGTAAGTAGCCACTAGCCATATGTGGCTCTGTATATTTAAATTTAAATTAATTAAAGTTAACCTAAAATTAACAGT